>NW_006285798.1:785901-789869 GCF_000327345.1 Myotis davidii
TGCCCTGGCCCCCACGCTGCTGCGGCTGCTGCAGCCCCTGCCCTCAGGAGGCAGAGGGGCAGCCAGTCAAAAGCCAGCGAATCATTGTAAGAAACGAGGGAGGCTTTGAGGAAGGCGAACCGGGGACTGAGAGGAAACGGAAGAGAGGGGTGGGAAACGTAAACCGAAACCTAAAGCACCGAGTCAGCCGCGGGAAGCTGATCAGAGCAGAAGGCACTGCAGAGGCCCTGGGTTCTGGGTCCGCAAAGAATGGGAGCGGTCCCTGTTCCCCTCCTCCAACCCGCTTGACGTGTGACAGTGTTGGTTTTAAGAAACAGAAGCAGGGCCCTAGCCTGTCTTTCTCAGTGGTTAGAGCCTCGGCCTGCGAACTGAAGGGTCCCAGGTTCGATTCTGGCGAAGGGCGCATGCCCAGGTTGCAGGCTCCACCCCCAGTGGGGGGCGCGGGGGAGGCAGCCGATCAATGATTCTCTCTCATTGATGTTTCTATCTCTCCCTCCCTCTCCCTTCCTCTCTGAAATCAATAAAGAAATATATATATATATATATATATTTTTTTTTTTAAAGAAATAGAAGCAGGAAACAACCTCGAGCAGCCGAGGTGCGGCTGGCTGTGCCTACTGCGTGGACTGGAGCAAATCTGTATAACCCGGCGGCTTTCGAACTCCAGCGTGAATCAGAACCGCCTGGTGGGCCCGTTAAGACAGGTCGCCCTCTGAGCCCCACTCCCAGAATTTCTAAGTCAGCAGGCCTGCGTGGAGCCCAATAATTTACATTCCTGACCAGCTCCCAGGTGACGCTAATGCTGCGGGTCCCAGGACCATTTCGGAGAACTGCAGGTCACTGCTGATGTAGCTCATGACCACAGAAAGCTTTCACTTGTTCTTTCATCAAATATTTATTGTTGCCCGCTGAGTGACAACAGCTGTTCTGAGGATTGAGTGCTGAGCAAAACAGATACACTTGCGCCCTTAGGGAAAAGAGAGACATTATTTTAATAGTGTTCTAAAATACGTAATCAGGTATAGTTGTAATAGGAGCATGAAAGAAAAATACAAACCACCATGAGTTAATAGCCAAGGGGTCTAATCCAATCTTGAAGGCTCGGGTGGGGAAGTGATCAAAAAGTGGCATTTAGCCCTAGTAGTTTTGGCTCCGTGGATAGAGCTTCGGACTGAAGGGTCCCAGGTTCGATTCCGGCCAAGGGCACACGCCTGGGTTGTGGGCTCAATCCCCAGTAGGGGGCGTGCAGGAGACAGCGGATCAATAATTATCTCTCATCATTGATGTTTCTATCCCTCTCCCTTCCTCTCTAAAATCAATAAAAATATTTTTTTTAAAAAAAAGTGGCATTGAGCCCGGCTGGCATGGCTCAGTGGTTGAGCGTTGACCTATGAACCAGGAGGTCACGGTTATTCCCAGTTGGGACATATGCCTGGGTTGAGGGTTGGATCCCCAGTGTAGGGTGTGCAGAAGGCAGCAAATCAATGATTCTTTTCATTGTTGGTGTTTCTATCTATCTCTCCCTCTCCCTTCCTCTCTGAAATCAATAAAATTATATATATTTTAAAACAGTGGCATTTAGCTTGGCCGGTGTGCTCAGTGGTTGAGCATTGACCCATGAACCTGGAGGTCGAGCTTTCAAGCTCAAGTCCCCAGTGGGGTCCTGCAGGAGGCAGCCAATTGATGACTCTCTCTCATCATTGATGTTTTTATCACTTTCTCCCTCTCCTTAAAATAGATATATATTTTTTTAAATAAACAGTGCTTTAATAAAAAGAAAGAAAGAAAAAGAAATGACATTTATTTAAGCTGTGGCCTGAAAGAAATGTTGTAGTTTGCTAAGCAATGAGAGGAGGCAGAGAATATTCTAGGCTGTAGAAACTGCAAGTACAAGAGAAGTCATCTCAGAAGGTGAGCAGGTAACTCGGCACTGAGGCCAGGTGAGTTGTCCTTCCTTGGCTCAGTTTAGTGGGCTGAGCGCAGGCTTTTGGATGAGACCCTTGGGAATGGAATCCCAGCTCTTAGCACCAGCTGAGGTTTATTGAACACATTGCTATCGTAAGTCTTGATTTCTCACTGTGTAATTGGATAAAATAACAGAAACTCACTCAGACTGAATTAGAGATACGCGTTTTGCTCATAAAGCTCCCATGGTTGAACATGCGGAGGTAGGTCAGCTTCAAAGCTAGAAATGATGAGAGCCCTGGGTCCCATTTGTCTAGGATTTTCTTGGCTCTGCTCTCCTCCATGTCTTCAAGACAGCTGCCAGGAACAGCCAGGGTCACAAACCTCCCCATTCACATCCAGCAAGAAAGAGCACATTTCCTCAGATCCTCCCTCATGGCAGCAAGCTTTATCCTGCTGGCCCTAATTGGCCCAGACCTGCCCATCCCAGAACTAGCCACTGTGGGGGAGGATGGAATTGCTACTATTGGCTTAAAGAATCATTCCCTGGCCCTAGCCAGTTTGGCTCAGTGGATAGAGCATCAGCCCATGGACTGAAGGGGTGTGTGCGGGAGGCAACCAATCTCACATCGATATTTCTCTCTGTCTCTCCTCCTCCCTTCCACTCTCTCTAAAAATCAATGAAAAAAATATCCTTGGGTACGGATTAACAAAAATAAAAATCAATGGAAAAACATGTTTGAGTGGGGATTAACAACAACAACAAAAGAATCATCCCCTGGAGTTTATGTTAATTCCCCAGAATAAGGTGGATTGGGTGGAGTTATCACATGTCCACCAAACTTTCATTGCCAGGCTGGAGTAAAGATTAATTTTTTTAGTGTTAATCCTCACCCGAGGATACTTTTTCCATTGATTTTTAGAGACAGTTGAAGGGAGGGGGAGAGACAGTGAGAAACATCTATGTGAGAGAGACACATCAATTGGTTGCCTCCCAAACACACCCCAACTGGAGCAGGGATCGAACCTGCAACCGAGGTACATGCCCTTGACTGAAATCGAACCCACAATCCTTCAGTCCAAGGGCCAATGCTCTAACCAGCCAGGGCAAGATTAAATGTAATGTACACAAAACACCTGGCACGTAAGTCACACAATAAACCACCACTATCATTAATTTTACTCCAGGGATTTTGTCCAAGTCAACTGAATAACGTTGTTATTAATATTAATATCAAGCCTATCTATTCCAAAAAAATATTTAAGACTGCTGTTACTTTTTGTTGGCACTGCAGGAATGGCCCCATCCACCTCTCCTGCCCATTCCTACTGCTATTGCATAGTCTCACTCATTCAGTTATTTATACAACAAACATTTAATGAGTCGGCACCAATTTTGCGCCACGCTTTTCAAAAACTAAGAGTTCCAAATGAATAAGATTCAGGCAAATTGTGCACCGCCTCACCCAACGATACAATTGTATCCTCTCCCGAGAATACGTTACCGCACAGTGTAAGCGGTGCTATAATAGAGGTGTGTACAAACCTCTAAGCGCAGAAGTGGGGAAGAAGCAGCTATCGCAGGGAGAGTAGTTGGAAGGCTGAAAAAAGATGGAAGCATTTCTTTTTTAAAAAATATATTTTTTTATTGATTTCAGAAAGGGAGGGGGAGAGAGCTACTGAAGCGCAGCTACACTTCTCCTATGACTGGACTAAAGGAAATGGGACTTGGGAACCCCAGGGGTGTGATTCCACGGGAGTAAAGCTTTCTACAATATCTCATCCTCCCGAGGGGGGCGCCATAAATTCTTATTCCAACAGTACCCCAGAACCTCACTTCCACGAGCAACTGGGGGAGATGAGGCCGTCTCTCCTCCGTTAACAATTTGTCATTCAGGGCCTGGCAGTGTGGCTCAGCGGTTGCTGAGCATGGACCCAGGAACCAAGAGTCACCGGTTCGATTCCTGGTCAGGGCACATGCCCAGGTTGTGGGCTCCATCCCCAGTAGGGGGCATGCAGGAGGCAGCCAATCAATGATGTTTCTCTCTCATCAATGTTTCTCT
>NW_006285798.1:789941-796845 GCF_000327345.1 Myotis davidii
ATTTTTTTTTAAAAACTTGTCATTCAACAGTCCATGATAACAACACTATAGTAAAGGTCTGAACCGTCACTGCTCCTTCCTTGTATGAAATGAAAAACCAGTTGTCCATAACCCCAGTCAACCCCCGCACGACACATGACATGAGGCCTGACGCATGTATGTTGACCGTGTCCTTAAAAGACAGGAAGTGCCTGTGGCTCACATTATGTGAGACCGCCCCACCTCCGTCCAATACCCAGGTCTCCCAGCTTCAGCGAGCCCAGGCAACATTCACATTAGAAACCCTGCAGCCTGAGCCCAGCTCCCCGCCTTCACCATAGCTAATACGTCCTTGTTAGCTAGTTGCTGAGACAGACTTCTATTGGAATGGCAAGCTTTGGGAGAAATTATGAAATGATCATGTGTATCATTAATAGAAAAGAATGTGGAAACAGTGCCTAAATTCTGAACACTGTGTGCAATAGTGATGTTTACCTAGATTAATTACCAAACAACGTCTAAGTTTAGGAAATTCAATGTGTTATTAAACAATAGTTATGTTTTTAATAATAAACAAAAATGGGGAAGATAATAAGTGATCACAAATGAATCCCAAAATATGGTGCTAACAAAAAAGAAAATGACCGCTCATAGTGGACAAATGAGTACAAATGGAGTGCAAAATACCTCTATTTTACATGCAGATTAGAACTAATAAAATAGAAATCTAAAGTGCAGAAAATTTAAATGACAATGTATTATGAAATAATACCCTGGCCCTAGGGTAATAATGACAGAGAAGAAATAAACCGAGGGCTATAACAAAAGAAGCTCTAAAGACTCATTAACTGATGTAGCTATGATACAATCAAAGTCTTAAATACAGGTGCAACCCAGGTGTCAGCTGTTTCTTTGTCCTCTAGCTCCTGTGTGCTGTTTCTTTGTCCAATATCAACCTGGATGCAAAACTCAACGCATCTTTTAGGTTTCCCAAAACAATCCCCTCACACCAAAGCAGTGTTCCCAACGGCAGTGCCACTGGCCTGTGCCAGAGACATCTCACTGTTGTCACAATTCTAGCCACCAAGTCAGGAATGGCCCTTGGTACCGCCCCACCCCAAGCAGTCACTGTGGCATGTAAAACCAGCCCATTTGTTCCCCGTGCTGCTGGGGGCAGTACCACCCTCAACAAAGAAACTGCCTCAGAGCGATAGGGACCCATCTTTACTGAAGATTTCATAAGGATGCCATTACATTCCATAGCAACCAACCTAAAGCCTTTATTTGCACTTTCTGCTTTTTTCCAGAATCCTTCATCAGCAGGACTGCTACTACATCATTTTTTCCTTAGCCCCTCATCTCTCATAATGCCTGACTGCCTAGTTCATCTCTCCTCCCTCCAAAATGGCATTCCAAATCTCAAGTTTCTCTCCCCACCGTTATGTAGAGAGGTGACCCTAGATGTTACCCCAAATTTGCATAGCCACATTCATCATGTGTGCTCAGCAAACCAAAGGGCCTTCATATTCACAAAACCTACCTTCTCTAGAAGTGGTTCAGCTACCATATCTGATACCTGAACTCTCCTTGAAATCTCACCCCAAGTGCCACAGGACCTGTGTTTGGTCTGGAGCATCCTGATGATTGAAATTGTCTCCATCTTGTTACACAGGAGTAGTACTGACATTGCAAGGAACATCTTTTTTTTTTTATTGTCCCTTCTTCTGATAACCCCACACACCGTTCTTGGTATCAGGGGTAAGCATGAGATCCAAGACAACACGGTTTCTATGCTTTTCTTTTTTTAAAATATTTTTAAATTGATTTTTAGAGAGAGGAAGGGAGAGAAAAAGAGAGAGAAACATTGTTGTGAGATCTTTCAGTACATGGGACCCTCGCCAACCAAGCCACACCGGCTAGGGCTGGTTTCCATTTTTCTACTAACAAAACCAATGCTGACAAAAATAATCTTAATCACGTACATCCATAAGTATGCATGTGTATCTAGAGGATAAATTCACGAAAGTAGGATCGCTGGGTCAAAGGGTAGGTGTCTTTGTGCTCTAGGTGGACTGGACCTAATCACCCTCCAAAGGAGTTGTGCATGCCTACCAGCTACACAGGGAGTATCTATTTCCACGTAGACTGGCCAACAGGATATATGGTCAAACTTCTGCATTTTTGCCCGTCTGAGAGGTGGGAAATAGTACCTCATCATAACATTTTGTGAACTGACTGTTCATGTCCTTTGCCCTCTTTGGTATTGAGTTGTTGGGCTCTTTTGTCTACATTTCTAGGAGTTCTTTATTTAATCCAAAGATAACTTATGTGCTATTGACTTACAAGTATTTTCCCCAGATCTTTGTCTTTTAACTTTGCTATGGTTTTGCTTTTCCATGAATACGTTTTTAATTTATTTTTTAGAGCTGAATGGATCGATCTTTTGTGGTTTCTGGATTTTGAGTCAGATTTTGTAAGGATGTTCCTATGCAAATGTTTGAAGGAATTTTCCTGTGTTCTCTTCAAGTACTTTTATAGCTTTCTTTCTTTTTCTTTTTAAGAAATGTTTTTATTTATTTCAGAGAGAAAGGGAGAGGGATAGAGAGATAGAAGCATCCATGATGAGAGAGAATCATGACTGCTGCCTCCTGCACACCCCCGACTGGGGATCGAGCCCATACCTAGGGCATGTGCCCTGATTGGGAATCAAACCGTGACCTCCTGGTTCATGGGTTGACAGTCAACCACTGAGCCACACTGACGGAGCTATAGCTTTCTTCTTAAACAGGTAAATCTTTTATCTACTTGGAGTTTATTTTGGTGTACTGTGTGAGGTATAAATCCAACCTACTGTTTGAGATAGGAGGGGTCAAACCCAAATCAGGCACAAACTAAGGCAACTTAGTTCCCAGAAAGAGGCCAGGCCAGTTGCAAGGACCGGATGCATGAAACAGAACTGGCCGTGTTTAGGCCCCGGGACCGCTGGAAGTAACACCCCGTCACAGCAAGAAGCAGGGTTAGACAGCAAGCCCAAGGCTCCTGCCAGCAGAGGGACATGGAGAGCAGGAGCAAGGCCTCAGATGCTGCTTCCAAACCCCAGACAGAAAAGGCCTGGCCTCTGGGAAGTCCTTTGGCTCAGGCCTCTGAAGCCTCAGTGTCGTCATTCCCTGACCCCTGCTAATCTGACACAGGGAGGCAGTGGGGAGAGAGTCCTTGTCCTCAACAAGCTCTCATGTTAAGGGCGAGTCACAGGACCCACCACAACCCTCATAAGAGACCAAAGGCAGAATAAAGGTCAAGGAACACCGAGCAATAAATTCTGACCCAGAAGGGCTTCGTGTAGGAGGTGATAGCATTTGAGCTGAGCCTTAGAGAACTGGTGAGCTCTTGCCCTGGCCGGTTTGGCTCAGTGGTTGGAGCATCAGCCTGCAGACTGTCTCAGGTTTGATTCTGGTTGTGGGCTTGATCCTCGGCCCCAGTTGGGGCGCAGGTGGGAGGCAACCGATCACTGCGTCTCTCTCACATTGATGTTTCTTTCTCTCTCCCCCTCCCTTCCACTCTTGCTAAAAAAATAAACAAACAAACAATGGAAAATATATCCTCTGGTGAGAATTAACAAAAACAAGAAAAAAAGAATTGGTGAGCTCTTAACAGATGGAGATTTTTTTATCGCAATAACATTAATTATGTAGCTCATCTTTATGCCATCGGCTTTTCTTTCAAGAATAAGTCTGCCATTCCATGAGTTCAGTCTTCTTTTTCATCGTTCAGCGGTGTTTTAATTCTCCTTCATATAGTTTTAATGCATTTCTTTTTTTTAATGCATTTCTTATTAAGTCTATTCTTAGGCCCTTTACCTTTGTGTTGCTATTGCAAATGGGATCACCGCTCCATTATACCTTCTAAGTGGTTGTTGTTGGTATAAATAGGGAAGCCATTGATCTCCTTAGTTTAATTCTGGACCAGACAGCTGATTGAATGTTTGTATTGGTTGTTTTTTTCAACAGATTCACTTGGATTTTCCAGATATAAAACTGTATCGTCTATAAATCAGGTTAATTTTACCTCCCTTTTTCCATTTTCGAAGGATGACTGAACATCGAGGAGGGCATTCCCCCTGATTTCAAGCCTTGCGTGTTCCGTGAGGAGGGAGAGGAGAGAAATCTGCATCTACTGTAGTACCTCAGGGCCTTGACATATGTTCTTTCCTTTGCCACCCTCTCTTCCTGTACATAGTACAGTAGTCCCCCCTTATCTGTGGGGGATATGTTCCCCGACCCCCCAGGGATGCCTGAAACTACAGACAGCTTCCTTATGTATACTGTGAACCCTGTCTACACTACGTATATTTTAGATACACACACCTATGATAAAGTTTTGCTTGTGAATTAGGCAGTTTCACAAATGGCAGATTTGTTCTTATTGTAGATCTTAGCGACCTCAGCATGCAATATTTTTTCTTTCCCAATTAAGTCGAGAACTTTCACCTTTTCACTTAAAGGAAGCACTGTATGGTTTCTCGCCGGCAGATCTGAATTCCAGCATCGCTACTCTTATGCTTTGGGGCCGTGAATAAGTAAAATAAGGGCGACTTGAACACAAGTGCTTTGATGCCGCGAGAGTGGGCTACTAAGTGGCTACCGGGCGCCAAGCAGCCACAGAGTGGACACGCTGGACAAAGGGATGATTCACGGCCCGGGCAGGGCAGCGGGAGACTTCATCATGGGACTCAGGACAGTGAGCGATTTAAAACTTAGTTAAAATAAACTTGTTTACCTCTAAAATTTTTTATTTAATATTTTCAGACCATGGTGGACAGCAGGTAACTGAAAACTTGGAAAGCAAAACCATGGATAAGGGGGGACTCGTGTACATCTCCATCACTTTTCAAGCCTGAGAACAAATGTCACTTCCTCTGGGAAGCTCTCTTTGATTTCTCGGCCCAAGTCTATTTGCCTGTACTTCCCCATCGCAGAGGTCAGCAGATCCATTGCACTGCATTGTGGGAGGGTGGGGTTCGAGGGAAACGGGCTGTGCGCCTTTCGGGGAGCACATGTTTTCAGCCTGCCCAATGTCCATCTCCCCCTCAATTCCCTCTTGGGGTTTTCCTCCTTTCATTAAGCCCAACTTTGCCAAGACTTAAAGACTAGCTCAGGACAACAGATGAGATGGCACATACTTGGGTGCCAACTGCACTGCGCAGGCAAATGTGGAGAGCAGAGAGATGCACTTCGGGCTGAACCCAGTGATCAGGGAAATCCTCAGAGACGTGGCCGAGTTCAGGCCTCGGGGGAGCTGTGTGCACACCCATCCTCACAGGGACGCTTGGACCCAGGCTCCGCTCAGGCGCGCTGCACTGCATCTGACAGTGGGCACTCTGGGCCTTGGGTCTCAGCCTCGGTGCCTACGTGCCACGTGATTTGTCGTGGGCTAGACCTCTGGCGACTGTTCTAGTTTGTGTGACAGAAGAGCAATTCAAATTGGCTTTAACAAACAAGGACATGTTCTGATTCGCGTATATTAAATGTCTAGGCGTAGGAGGGCTTCCAGCATAGCCTGATCCAGGGGCTCCTGGCACATCCTTGGGACATGGTCTCTTTGTCTCTTAGTTTTTGCTGTGCTCTTAGCCAAGCTCTCCCCTAGTGATGGGCTCTGGCTGCTGCAGACTCTCCTTCTCTCGGGAATAACTGACGGAAAGAAAGGTTTTCTTCCCGAATTCTTCTGGGAAGAGTTCTAGGGTTTATTCTATAACTAGGATGTCTTGGTCCATCAGTTTTGAGCTGGATGAAATCTGACCTGGAGTCCCGGGTGGTGTACATGCTCCACGCACCGACCATACCTGTACTCCGTCACCCCTCCACTGCTGGTCGTGATTTCAGCTGCGGGAGGATGCAGAAAGGAGGGCTTCTCACAGCAAGGGAGCCCTCAGGCTGCCACTCCCCTGGGAGCAGTCAGGAACCTGCCCCACATGTCATGACACATGCCCTAGGAGCCCTCTCCTAGGCGGCTCAGGATTGCCCTCAAACACTCAGTGGATGGAGGCCTCTGCTGCCCAGAAAGGGGGCTGGAAAAGGTGGGGTCCCAAGGTTGACGGTAGTTGGTGGACGATCTCCATCCTCCAGCCTGCTCGAAGGACTAAGATTTTCTGTTGAGTACCCCTGAGCAGCATTACCTTACCCCGTGACTCACTTTGAAAAATAAAGCCTGGTGTGGGGACCACCAGGACATAACCGGTGGCTGGGCCTGGGCTGAGCAGGATGGAGGGTGGTGAGGAACTGTCTTGCATCCACATGGTGCAGAATTCAGGACAGCCTTTGGGTTCTGTTTGTGACAATAAAGAGAAGCTCGCTTCTGCTCATTTCAATAAAGTGGTAGTATATACATTAGGAATGCTTTCGGCAGCAAGTAACTAAGACTTAAAAATGAGGATTTAGCCTGGCTAGCGTGGCTCAGCAATTGAGTGTCGACCCATGAACCAAGAGGTCACAGTTCAATTCCCGGTCAGGGCACATTAGGGGGTGTGCATGAGGCAGCCGATAGATGATTCTCTCTCATCATTGATGTTTCTATCTCGCTCTCCCTCTTCTTCCCTCTCTCTGAATTTAATTTTTAAAAACGAGGATTAATTTTTCTCAGTCGTAACTGAGTGATGCGGTGTAGACTCAGCTGCTCGATGGTGCCATGGCACCTCTGTGATTCTCGTAGCATTGACCTCAGGGTGACAGAACGCTCTGCAGCCCCAGGCATTGTGTTCACATTCTAAGTGGGAAGCAGAGGTGCTGGCCACACCTTGCTCCTGTTTTGGATACAGGAAGCCTTCCTGTGAACCCTGAGTGGTTTTCTGCTCCTATTTTATTGATCAGAACTGAGAAACACAGCTTTCCTGAGCTGCAAGAGAGGGTGTGAAAGGAAACAGGCTGGCTAG
>NW_006285798.1:800341-803416 GCF_000327345.1 Myotis davidii
GGGGGTGTGCATGAGGCAGCCGATAGATGATTCTCTCTCATCATTGATGTTTCTATCTCGCTCTCCCTCTTCTTCCCTCTCTCTGAATTTAATTTTTAAAAACGAGGATTAATTTTTCTCAGTCGTAACTGAGTGATGCGGTGTAGACTCAGCTGCTCGATGGTGCCATGGCACCTCTGTGATTCTCGTAGCATTGACCTCAGGGTGACAGAACGCTCTGCAGCCCCAGGCATTGTGTTCACATTCTAAGTGGGAAGCAGAGGTGCTGGCCACACCTTGCTCCTGTTTTGGATACAGGAAGCCTTCCTGTGAACCCTGAGTGGTTTTCTGCTCCTATTTTATTGATCAGAACTGAGAAACACAGCTTTCCTGAGCTGCAAGAGAGGGTGTGAAAGGAAACAGCCTTGCTAGACTCTGTAGTGGCAGAAGCAAGAGAGAAGTAGGTAAGGAATGCCAAATAGTGCCAAACACAGCAGTTTATTGTAAATATAGCAGGATACTATTTGGGGGACGTTAACCTATGTTATTTCAATTTTCCGATATTTCTTTTATTATTCCTTGTCAAGCCAAAGCCTGCGCTTGTCCCCCCGAGAGAGGAATGTGAGAGGGTGGAAAGCAGAAAAGAGCCATGAGTCTGACTTCTTGGTGTCCCAGTAGCTTATGTCCTTATTGGAGAAACATAAAGACCAGAAATGGGACTTGTCACCCTCAGATCAGTATTCTCCTGAGGTGTGGCAGGGGTCGGGCGTGGGGGGTGAAGGCAGAGGAGAGATGATGAGTAAAAGAAAGCATTCAGGAATTCTCTGAAGGCAAGCAAGGCCCGGAACCCCACTTCTTCTGGGGAACAGGACGGCAACGCTCCAGAGAGAGAGTGAGGAGCCCAAGAGCAGGCGGAAGACGGCTTCCCAGACTCGCCGGGCCCCCAGCAGGCACAGGAGCCACAGAATTAGCCCTGAGCCTTGAGGACGGTCCAGAGAGGCCGACGAGCTGCACAGACAGAAACAAGGCAGCCTGCGAGAGCTGGAGGTCAGGGGCAGACGGCTGAGTGCCGCCGGCTTGGGCAGAGGACTTCAGAACAGATGCCGCTCCCACAGTGGGCACTTCAAAAGCCAAGCATTCATAAGGGGGCAGTGCCATCCTGGCTTGCAATAGAAATGATGCTGAGTTATGAGAAAATGTAAAGGCCAATGCTCAACCACTGAGCCACACTGGCTGGGCCCCATTCACTTTTTAAAAAGTAAATAGTTCACCAGTCTTCTTTTAAAAGAACTAAAGCCCTGGCCAGAGTGGCTCTGTTGGTTGGAGCATCATCCCATAAACCAAAAGGTGGTGGGTTCGAGTCACTGTCGGGGCACATACACAGGTTTCAGGTTCAATCCCCAGTTGGGGCACATTTGGGAGGCAACTGATGGTTGTTTCTCTCTCACATCCATTTCTCTCTCTCTCCCTCTCTTTAAAAAATCAATTAAAAAAAAAACCCAAAACTTAAAACAAGGTCCGGACGGCGTGGCTCAGTGGTTGAGTGTCGACCTATGAACCAGGAGGTCAATTCCCAGTCAGGGCACATGCTCAGGTTGAGGGCTCAATCCCCAGTGTAGAGTGTGCAGGAGGCAGCCAATCAATGATTCTCTCTCATCATTGATGTTTCTATCCCCTCTCCCTTCCTCTCTTAAATTAATCAATATATATATTTTTTAAAAACTTAAAACAAGAATAAGTCTACATTTGTCATTCTTCTTCTCCGTTTTCCCCATGCTCCAACCCCTTTGTGGTAACCACTGTTTACTCTTAAATTAATCACTATATATTTTTTTAAAAACTTAAAACAAGAATAAGCTTACATTTGTCATTCTTCTCCATTTTCCCCATGCTCCAACCCAGGGGTGGGCAAACTTTTTGACTTCCTTCCTTCTGCTTATCCTGGGCTTTTCTTGTTGTTTTCTTTCTAACTCTTTGAGTTGTATGGATGTTTTTTTTTCTCTTTTTTTTTTTTTTTGGTTTGTTTGTTTTGTTAATCCTCACTTGAGGATATTTATTCCTGGAAGGAATGGGGGGAAGGAAGGGAGGGAGAGAGAGAGAGAGAGAAACATCGATGAGAGAGAGACACATCAATCTGTTGCTTTTTCACACATGTCCCAACCGGGGCTGGGGATCGAACCTGCAACCCAGGTACATACGCTTGACCAGGAACTGAAGCTGTGACCCCTCAGTGACCAGTGATGCTCTAACCACTGAGAATACCAGCCAGGGCCACTTTTCACTTTTTCCTCGGGGCTTTTTAATGCAATTACAAATACATTTTCATATTTCCCATTTCTCCCATGTCTTACTCGAACGAAGGAACACTAAATATACAATTCTTCCTCTTGCTTTTTTTCATTTAACAGTATACCCTAGCAATGTTTCCAATACAGTACATAAAAACTTTCTTCATTTTTTGTAGCACATAATGTTCCATTGTATGCATGTACCATAGTTTATTTAATCAGTCTCCTATTAATAGCCTCTTGGGCTATATTCAGTCCTGTGAGGAAAAGTCAACAGCAACATACACCCATGTGTGGGCTTGCACACACACACACACATTTTTATCCATACCAAGTAGCTCTGTAGCATAAATTCCCAGAAGTGAGACTGCTGAGTCAAAAAATAAATGCATTTGTACTTTTGATAGATAATGACAAATTGCCACTCACAAGAATTGTACGAATTTGCACAACCCATCTGAAATGTACACAAGGGCCTTCGTTCTTTTACCTCACGAGAGTCAAAATAAAAATGAAAATATTTATAGCTCATACCATAAAAGAAGAGCTCTTCTGCCTGATGTATAGAACTCTTAAAATCAATAAGAAAAAGACCAATGAACCAAATGTGGAGTCTAAACTAATAAAATAGGTCCAGAAGCATGGTTGCATAGAACAGACTGACAGAGCTCAGAGGGCACAAGAGGTGTGGCGGGTGGGAAGAGATTAACTAAAGAATTTACATACATATATGCATAGCCCATGGACACAGACAGTAGTGTGATGAAGCCCTGGGGTGGGACAGGGGCTGAGTGGAGGGAACCAAACT
>NW_006285798.1:803436-815367 GCF_000327345.1 Myotis davidii
TAGGGGGGGGGCCATGGGGAACATCTATAATACTGTCAACAATAAAAACATAAAATCAATAATAATAAATAGTTGGCTGGGTGGCTCAGTTGGTTGGAGCAAGGTCCAGTACATCAAAAGGCTGCGAGTTTGATTTCTGGTCAGGGTGTGTATGGGAGGCAACTGGTCCACGTTTTTCTCTCACATCAACGTTTCTGTTGCTCTCTCCCTCCCTCTCTCTAAAAATAAATGCAAAAACATATCCTTGGGTGAGGATTTTTTTAAAAAAATAGTTGGCCATAACTTTTGTTTGTGTTAGTTTTTGCTGTGTAGAATATTTTTAATTTAATTTTTTTAAAGTTATGCTTTCTGAACTTTGTTTCTCACCTGGAAAACACTTTCTCTTTGAGATTTTTTATAATTAAATTTCACAACAAACACTTTTATTTTTTTAACTCTCACCTGAGGATATTTTTCTATTGATTTTTAGAGAGAGTGGAAGAGAGAGGGGAAGACAGAGAGAAATATTGATGTGAAAGAAGCACATCAATTGGTTGCCTCCTGCATGAGCCCCGACCACCCTGCATGAGCCCTGGCCAGGGCAAGGCGGGGAGGACCCTGCAACTAAGTACATGCCCTTGACCAGAATCAAACCTGGGACCCTTCAGTCTGAAGACCTACGTTCTCTCCACTGAGCCAAACCGGCTAGGGCCACAACAAACCTTTTTTTTAAAAAAAAGAAAAAATATATATATAATAGTCAAGTCAGGGGAACAATGTGCTTTATATAGATAATTTTCCTGAGAAATCATTCATTACCCATTTTCTTTATTGATTTCAGAGAGGAAGGGAGAGGGAGAGAAAGAGAAATGTCAATGATGAGAGAGAATCATTGATTGGCTGTCTCCTGCACACGCCACACTGGGGATTGAAGCCACAACCGGGCATGTGACCTGACCAGGAATCAAACCATGACCTCCTGATTCATAGGTGGATGCTCAACCACTGAGCCCCGCCAGTCAGGCTCTTCTGATTCTTTTATAGTTTTTATAAAACTTTGAGGCCTTGGATCCTCCTGTGGTTTCTTCTGCCTTAATGAGTGAGGTATCCAGTAAGTGAGATCCAGATTTGTATTTTTCAAGGACTATCGAGTTACCCACCTCTTCCTCGCAGATTTGACCTGCCCAGGTGCCAGGGAGTAAGCTCCTTCACTCACTTTGCAATGCGGAGAGTGGGGCTCTGTAAGCCACCTTCCTGCTGGGTCAGTGCTGGTGGTGGAGTCTGCCCATAGGCGGTGGCAGAAGCAACCTTGGAGGCTGGAGGGGTGAGAGAGACTCACATACCCTGGTTCCTGCGCCCTGGGCAATGCTGATGCTAAGCAGTGGCTTGAGGGGCTTAAACCCTCCTAGTCCATCAGTTCCCCCCAAAGCCATCCCAAATAAGCACACCCTTGATCTCCATCACGGTCTCAAAGCAAACTCCTCTTCCACTTGCAATCAGATCGCTGTCCCAAATACATCTACAGAGAAATTCTGGAAATGATCTTCCTTGGGACTCAGAAGGCGAGATCCTGAGGCCTAAGGGGCTGCTCTCCCAGATCCAACACCCGCCTGGCTGACATCTGCATGCCGCTCACCCACCCACGAAACTTCTCTTTGCAAGCTGTGCCTGCCCAGGTGTGTGGGCCCAAAGACAGCATTCCCCACCCCTCAGGCTCTGTTCCTCCTCCCCACCTTAGATCAGGAGGATGAAGGACCTACGCCTGGAGACAGAGTCCCCTGGTGCCAGGGATCCCGCTGGGCTGGGCACCCAGCACCCTCCCTGTGGCTGCCAGGTCTCTTCAGTGGTGGCAATTGCCCATGGCTCTTTGCATGGCTCCATCACAACACAGGGTCACGTGGCGCTGCAGCTCTCTCATCCGACAGAAGGTGGCTGGTCACAGGGGAAGATTCCACTTCTTTCGTATGGGTCCCCAAGGACAGACTTGGGGCTCCTGGGTGCAGGCCCAGGGCTCTTCCCACTGCCAGCAGCTGCTGGGGAGGTAGTACATTCCCCATCCCTGGTCCTTTGCCTGGAAGGCGTGCCCCTCAAGTGTTACTGTATCTCACCACTCACCTCTGTGTCCTTTATTAGGGAGGCCATCACGACCACCTTATCTAAGATTGCAAGCCTCCCACTCCATCCCTCTCCCTTGCTCCACTTCCTTAGCACTTATCGTCACGTTCTTGATTAATTTATCGTGTTTATTATCTGTCTCCCACCAACAGAATAGAAGCTCCATAGGGCAGGGGTTTTTACCTCTTTTGTTCATCACTGAATCCCTGTGTCTATTAGGCTCTGGTACAGAGTAAATATCTGTTGCTGAATAAATGTCTGTTGAACACATTCCTCCCAACCACCTTCCGAAGTAACTGCTGTTTTTATCTCCATTTCACAGCTACAGAAACTGAGGGGCATAAAGACTGAATAACTGGCCTTAGCAGCAGCCCTGGGTTTCGAACCCCAGGCATTCTACGCCCAGGGCCTGCGTCCTTAACTCTACCCTATATTGCACTTACAAAATAGTATTGCAGCATTGTAACAGAAGAAGCCTGGAAACGCCGATTTTTCCCATCAGTAGGGGCATGGTTAAATAGATTACAATGCTAGGCATACTGTAACAGCATATAAAAGCAACCTATAAACGAATTAAGCAGATCTATATGTGCCTATTTGGAACAATCTCCAAGATATTGTTGGGTGAAAATAGAAAGATGCGGAACAATGCATTGCTTGTGCTCGTGTCTGTAAGAAGTAAACAGGGTCTCAGGCACACATCTGTTGGACGTGCACAGGGATATTCCGAAGGGACCCTCCGGGAGCTGTTGACAAGGTGAAGGAGAGCCTGGGGGTCTCCAGTGGGAGGAAGCCTTTGCGTTCCATTTTGTATTGTTGGGATTTAAATCATGCACATGATTTACTTTTATTTTTTTAGCAACATAAATCACATAGTTTAAAAATTTTTTTAAAAGGTGTACCTAGCCAGTTTGGCTCAGAGGATAGAGTGTCAGCCTGCAGACTGAACAGTCCCAGATTTGATTCCGGTCAAGGGCACATGCCTGGGTTGTGGGCTCGATCCCCAGTAGCGGGTATGCAGGAGGCCGCCGATCCATGATGCTCTCTCATCATTGATGTTTCTATTTCTCTCTCCCCCTCCCTTCCTCTCTGAAATCAATAAAAATATAAAAGAAAAGAAAGGTACAGGGCTTATATAAAAATTGGCAGTCCCTTAGCCCACCCCCTCTGTTCCCCAGGACTCTTCCCGAAGGCAGTGGGTTGAGCCTTTAGCTTTCCTTCTATTTGCCACTCTCTGTCAAGGTTTTCAGATTTTAAGGAGCCATGACTCACCTGGGATCTTGTTACCATACAGGTGCTGACTCAGCAGGCCTGGGCTGGGGCCCAGGACTCTTCATTTCTAATAATCTCCCAGGTGATGCTGATGCTATGGTCCATGGGTCATTCGTTAAACAGCAAGGTTCTAAATAATCTGCTAATACAGGTTTTATCTTACTTTATCATATAAAAAATGAAATT
This sequence comes from Myotis davidii, assembly GCF_000327345.1. Classification (NCBI taxonomy): domain Eukaryota; kingdom Metazoa; phylum Chordata; class Mammalia; order Chiroptera; family Vespertilionidae; genus Myotis; species Myotis davidii. The sequence goes on from NW_006285798.1 coordinate 806,989, forward strand.
TAGATAAATGATAATGTGGAAAAAATAAATTAATTTTTTTAAAAGCTGGGTGGCTGCCTTGGCCGGTTTGGCTCAGTGGATAGAGCTTCAGCCTGCAGAGTGAAGAGTCCTGGGTTCGATTCCAGTCAAGGGCATGTACCACGGTTGCAGGCCCCCCCCGGGCCAGGGCCCTAGTCGGAGTGCGTGCAGGAGGCAACCAATCCATGTGTTTCAATCAATGTGTCTCTCTCACATCTATGTTACTCTCTTTGTCTCTCCCCCTCCCTTCCATTCTCTCTAAAAATCAATGGAAAAATATCCTCGAACGAGGATTTAAAAAAAAAAAAAAGCCGGGTGGCTCAGTTGGTTGGAGCATCATCCCGTACGCCAAAAGGGTGCAGGTTTAATTCCCAATCAGGGCACATATTTAGGTTGTAGGTTTGATCCTTGGTCATGCTCATATGGGAGGCAACTGATCAATGTTTCTCTCTCTTATCAGAAAAAAAAGGAAAGAAAACCTATACCCTTGCCCCACTCTCCCATACGCAGGCATCCTGTCTTCGTCCTCCCAAAGTAGTTATATACCCTTCGTGGCTAAAAGAATTGTTGGCATTTATATCGTTATGCCTGTATATATAATATTCACAGCTCAGCCACATAGTATACTATGACTACATTTCCTTTCTTGTACAACTTTTTGTTTTCCCTGGAGTTAATTCTCTCTCTCTCTCTCTCTCTCTCTCTCTCTCTCTCTCTCTCTGTCTTCACCTTCAGTAATGCATTCTCGAACCCTCCATGCAAAACTGAAAGCTCTCCTTGGGAGATTTAAACAAATCCCATAATCTGCATCTTGGAGCCTCTCTCCTTTTGGTCCCAATCAGATTGGTGGTTCCATACATTTCCTCAATTAGAAAGGCCCACACGTGGACTGGCAAACAGTTTGTGGCAGGAAGCAGAGAGGAGGGTTCGGAGCCGCAGCTATGAATTAGGCCCCCATCACTGTAACTGTGTTTATTCTCCCTTCTTCCTTCCGAGGGACCGCACTGCTGTCCCCACCTCATGCATTTGGCTGTGCAGATAGAGACTGAATTTCCCATCTCCCTGGATGCTAGGAGACCAACAGGGTGGTGACAGAATGAGTGGAAGTGAGGAATGCCACTTGGTCTCACTCCATCTTTCCTCCTTGAGGACTAAAACATGAACGGATGGTGCCCAGCCAGCCTGGCTCCGTGGTTGAGCATCAGCCTATGAATCAGGAGGTCACGGTTCGATTCCGGGTCAGGACACATGCCTGGGTTGCGAACTCAATCCCCCGTGTGGGGCGTGCAGGAGGCAGCCAATCAATGATTCTCTCTCATCATTGACTTCTCTCTCTCTCTCTCTCTCTCTCTCTCTCTCTCTCTCTCTCTCTCTCTCTCTCTCTCTCTCTCTCTCTCTCTCTCTCTCTCTCTCTCTCTCTCTCTTCCTCTCCCTTCTGCTCTGAAATCAATAAAAATATATTTAAAACAACAACCAAAGTGCTCATAAGCCACTTCAACCAAGAGGACCACCTCCCTCCAGACTGTTGCCTGAAGAGGAATAAAATCCCACCTTGTGATAAAGAAAACTTGGACCAAATCTGGTTTGCTACAAAACGTGTTGCAATGCACAAGCTCCTTCGGGTAAGACACCGGCCTTCTTGAGGCAACGTTCTGATCAGCTGGACCGCCTCCTCCACCCCTCAGCTGTCACCCACTCAGGCAGCCAATGATCAGAATCAGACATTTTTTAAAAATATAACACTATTGATTTCAGAGAGGAAGCGAAAGGGAGAAAGAGATACAATAGTCAATAGTGAGAGCAAATCATTGATCAGCTGCCTCCTGCACGCCCCACACTGGGGATTGAGTCCACAACCCCGGGCATGTGCCCTGACTGACAAGCAAACTGTGACCTCCTGGCTCATAGGTCGATGCTCAACCACTGAGCCACGCCGGCTGGGTAGAATCAGACATTCTTTTTTCCAGTGTCTGGCAGAACCAAGAATAGCTAACCATTCTCTTTCCTGTAAAAGGGAAAGGTTTCTTTCTTTCTTCTTCTTCTTTTTTTTTTTTTACAGAGAGGAAGGGAGAGGTATAGAGAGTTGGAAATATTGATAAGAGAGAAACATAGATCAGCTGCCTCCTGCACACCTCCTACTGGGAATGTGCCTGCAACCAAGGTACATGCCCTTGACCAGAATCGAACCTGGGACCTTTCAGTCCACAGGCTGACGCTCTATCCACTGAGCCAAACGGGTTAGGGCGGGAAAGGTCTCTTTCAACCAGCATGGTCCCAGCCTCCTTCCTCATGGCAAACCTGAAATAAAACTTTTGGCCTGTGGTCCTAAGTAATCTGTCGGAAGACTTGTTTGAGCCACTGTAATGTGGGGCCTCTTTGTTACAGCTGCTTGGCTGCACCCTACTTACCAGAGCGAGAAGGGCCATCTCCCACGCACCCCCACCATTCATGGGGGTAAAAGGGAATAGAGGAATTAATGAAAACAAGAGTGGGGCCCCCGCATGGACCAAGAATAGCAATGTGCTGTGAATGGAAAAGGATTACCGAAGCCCTCTGCCCACCTAAATCCAAGAAAGAAAAGAAGAGAGCGTGGGGGTGGGAATGGAAATTAAATGTCAGAAAGGGATCCAAGCCCTGGCCAGTTTTCTCAGTGGTTAGAGTGCCCACAGACCGAAGGGTCGAGGGTTTGATTCCCGGCCCAGGGCATGCACCTCCATTGCAGGTTCGTCCTCGGCCCCTGTCGGGGCATGTGCAGTAGGCAACCAATCGATGTGTCCCTCTCACTTTGATATTTCTCTCTGTCTTCCCCTCCTCTCCATCCCTTCCACTCTCTCTAAACAAATCAATGGAAAAACATTCTCTGGTGAGGATTTTTAAAAAGAAAAGAAAAGAAAGGAGAGGGCTCGAGCCAGTCTGCCCCACTGGGAAGCCATGCCTCGGGAGCTCCTTGTCTGGCCTGGGATCCTGGGATGGCCCATGTCCGTGGGGGCCTCGGTGGGGTGGGGAGGTCTAGAGGCCAGGACAGGGCCTGGGTAGACAGGATGTGAGGCCTGGCACTCACCATTCTCCGTGCCCTGCTTCCTGGGTTCCGGAGGCCACAGCCCTCGCTGGGAACCCAGCAGACAGCCGGGCGTGGGCCCTGGGTCCAGGGGGAGGCCTGGGTTCTTTGGGAAGCAAGCAGGGACTCTCAAGGTCACGACATCTCAGGCCTCCTCCGTTCTTGGAGGCTCATTGTGTTCTGGAAGCATTAGGAATCCCGAAAAGAGCATTACGAGGACCGCGGTGTGTCTTACATGCTTATGCCTGGCTGATTAATGCTTTTCACACACACACGCACACACACACACGCACGCACGCACGCGCACACACACACACGCACACACATGCACACACGCGCGCACGCGCACACACGCACAGTGCGATACAGGTGTTCTGGTCACAAGGTAATTACAGGTTCATAAGGATGTTAACTCGGGAGAGGGGAGCCTGGGCTGGGAAGCACTCTTAATGCCCCGGAAATGTTCCCGGGTCTCAGTCCTGTCAGAGAAATTGTCTGGCTCTGTAACTGAATGTGTAACTTCTCCTAGAAACGGTGTCAGTCAGTATGAAAGGCTCTTCAGGAAAGTGAGGCCTGGGCAGCTCCTCCCCATGCCCAGGCCAGGTCTGCGCCGGGCCTGAGCCCGAAGGACGACCAGGCTGAGCCGGCCACGTAGTGAGCAGGGCAGCCTCCTCCAGGCCCCAAACCAGCAGAGCCAAGAGCTGCAGGCCTGTCTCAGCCTCCCAGCCTGGTGGGGCTGCTTCTGCTGGCTCACCTCTGGCCATAGGTCCGATGCAGGGGCCAGCAGGGGCCAGCAGGGGCCAGCAGGGGCCACGGTCTCTTTTGGGGGAGGGACCAGGAGGTGAATGGCTGAGATTTAAGGACTTAGACCCACCAAGATGCTTGAGGCAGAGTTTGGAGCTGCCTGCTGACTCTTATCATCCCTCCTCAGGCTGGAGTCAAGGGGTCAGGGGGAGAGAGGGAAAGGTTGAGTGCCAGGCTCCTGGGAACTGGGTCTGAGCCTCCAGCCCACTCCCAGCCCCAACCAGGCCCAGCCACTCAAACGGGAGACAGACAGAGCTTCGCAGCCACTGAGAATTAAAACTCATTGATTTTCCCCATTAGCTAGAGAAGGCCATCAGTGTGCATTAAACCAGGCACAACAGCAGCTTCGTGAATAATTAACATTCGCAAATGACAACGGGGGGGGGGGGGGGGGGGAGAGGGACACTTAGCATATTAGCCTTCTATATATATACTAGGGACCCGGTGCACAAAAATTTCGCGACGCGCGGGGGGGGGGGGGTGGGGGGGTGGGGGGCAGGGAAAGGCAAGGGGTGACTGGAGGCCTGGAGCAGCCTGACCCCTCTTCTCCCACCTCAGGGAGCCACAGCCTGGCCTGCCCTCCCTCCTCCTGGTCCCCTAACATCCACGCCTCTTCTCGCCCCCTGTCCTCTTCCCAGAGAAAACCCAGGTCTGAGGCACATGATCCTGGCTGCCCTGGAGCATGGAGCCGGCACTGGCAGGAGCTGGGAGCGCTGCTCTGCTCTGCTGTGTGTCCCCACGTGGCCTCAGAGGGTCTGCCCTTCCTGGGCTCATAGAGGTTGGATTCGCTGGCTTCTAAGTCTCTACATCTGTGGTTCCAGGGAGGGACAGCGACCGGCCCAAAGCACGCAGGTCTGTAGCAGAGCCCACCCTGGAACCCAGTGCCCTGTGTCATCACCCCAGCCCAGCCTAGGGGACTCCTTAGTGCAAGTCAGAGAAAGTCACCCCCTTTGGAGAGACTAATTCAAATGAGGAAGCCCTCTGGGTGGGCCAATTAGAAAAAGGCACCCTCCTCCACACGCTGTTGCAGTTCTGAAGGTGCAGGGCGTGGAGACCAGCACCCGCCCCCACACACACACACCATCTGCCTGCGTCCCTGTGCTCAGCCTCAACAACTCAGCTGACCCCACCCACCTCCTCACCCCTCCGCTGACCCACGTTCCCACTTCCATCCTCCTCCCACCCATCCTTCCTCCTCAGAGCCCTGGGAGGGCCCGATCTGGCATGCATACCTCCCACACCCCTGGCTGTGCGAATTGTAAATTGCAGAGGAGGTGAGTGGGACTGAAAGCCGGCCTGCTATCCACACGACAAGCTGTTTGGAGCACCGGTTCCCAATTCACACAGGGCACCATGTGGATGCCTGCGGCCCCAGGGGCCTCCCACCAGGAGCCCCAGCCCACGAAGGCAGGAGTGGGGTCTGCCCTCTTCCTCGCTGGGTGCCTGGCACATAGCAGATGCTCAAGAAACATTTTCAAGCGAACAGCTTCTCCTGGGATTCCCCCACACCCACCCTCTTCACACGCCCCAGCGGCACAGATGGCTGTGTGCAGTGCATCTCCGGGTCCCACGGGAGCTGTGTGCGGAACATCAGGGCAGGCCCCACGGGAAGCCGGCCACGTAACTGGACCCGGAGGCAGTGATGCTGACTGTTAAGGGAGCGAGGGGCGGGGAGGGGGAACCCAGGGAGCTGAGGGGAGATGTGTGAGTGGAGGCGTCTGGGATGCTCTCAGGAGCTCAGAGCCCTGACCATCCCAGAGTCCCAGAGGTGCTGCCCTGAGCCACCAGCCCCACCCGGCTCCCTGAAGTATGTGTGGAGGGTGCAAGTGGCCAGGGCTCTCTGACCGAGGTACAGATGCTGGAGGTGGCTTCCGAGGTACAGATGCTGGAGGTGGCTTCCGAGGGTCCTTCGAGGGGCAGGCCAGGTTCAGTCGGGGGCAGAACGGAGGCCACGCCCTTCCCGCTGTTCTGTGGTGTGGCCACCTGCTCTCCCAGCTCGCCACCCCAACAGCTCTGGCAGGGAAGGAGTTAACCTCCCGGCTTCTCAGCAAGAATGTGGAGCTATTAATACCCACAGCCTAGCGGTCTGCCAGAGCGGCTCCCAGTCCGAGGGAGCAGGGAGCAGGGACTGAGGGAGAGAGCTCCAGTCTGGGCAGAGGCAGAGCCCAGCGAGGACCCCAGGGCCCAGAACTCCTCTAGGGGACAGTGTGGGCACTGTGCCAGCCTCACCCGGCCCTCTCCCACCTTCAGCTGCGGGTCCTGACCCTCCCTCCTGGAGGCCACCGGTGCCACCCACTTCAGGAGAACAAACTTTCTTAGGGAAACCACCTCTCCTGCCGCGCTGGCTGCACAGGGAGGAGCAGACGCCTGGATAGACAGATGAACAGACGGCCGGGACACCTGAGCCTCTCCTCCCAGCCTCGCCTCTGACAGGCAGCAGCAGAGTGGGCAGCTGAGGGCACGGGGGCCCTGCTGGACCTTCGTCCCACAGTGAGCCCCTCTGAGCGCGGGCGTCCAGGCGCTGCCGCCCAAGGCCCAGCACTGCTCCTGGAAGGCCCGTGGGTCAGGGCAGGAGTCCCGGTCGGACAGAGCCCCGGGCTCTTCCACCCACCAAGGCGACGGGCAACCTGAGTGCAAAGGCACAGGTGGCAGGGGGGCGGGCACGAGGCCCCGAGGCCAGCAGGCTGCTGACCCTGGAGCACTCTGGCTCAGGGACCCCTGCCCAGACCGCGGAGGATGCTGCCGAGCCGCCCACCGGCCACCCCTGCCCTGTCCTGGAGCTGCCTCCCCCCTGGCCCCTGGGCTGTGGGCCGGAGGATGTGCCCACCTTCTGCTTCATCTGCTTCCACAGGGAGGAGGAGGAGGAGCTGCTGGAAGAGGTCCCACTGCAGAGGTCAGTGCCCCTGGTGGGCAGTGGGTGGGCAGGACTAGCGACTTGGGGACCCTGGGGCCTGGCAGGCCTGCGCCCGAGTCCCTCGGTCCACTGCTTACCATCCATCGCCACCTCCCTGCACCAGACTCTCAGATCCCCCACCTGTCCCTCCTCTGTCTCCCCTGTCCTGGACCTACCGGGACCCTCTGTCCTCTCCCGTGTGGTCATGGCCTCCTGCTCAGAGCCCGCCCTGGCTCCCGGCTCCCGCGGGATGAAATGGACACTCAGTCGGGCATTCGGAGGCTGTGTGATCTAACTGACCCCACCCACCCCATCTCTCTCTGCTCCCTACACTCACCCTCAGGGAAACCCTGCCCAGACTTCTCTTCCCCAGCCCATCCCGGCCCAGCTACAACGCTTCCTCCTCCGGGAAGTCCTTCAGGGACGCCCAGCTCCACCCGGAGCTGAGAGTCACCTTTACTCCCTGCACTGAACCGACCCCTAGTAGGATTGAATCTTTGTTAAATTAATTAATGAGTGGAAATATCTGTGTGTGTGTATATGCGTGTGTGTGTGAGGGGGGGGCTCAGGGGGAGTGAAGGGTTGTGTGACTGGGTATTTGGGGGTGAGTGTGTGATTGTGAGTGTACGTACATGTTTGTGGGAGCACGTGTGGCTTCTATGTAACCATGAGGAATAGGGTTTGTGCACTGTGCCGAGGTCGGGGTTCGTGCCCTAGAGACCATTGTCCTTACTGCCAGCTCTCCCCACCCCCATCTGCAGGGAATGCATTACCCAACCTGTGACCTCAGGCTCCCAGGATGGACAGCAAATCTAAAGGGAAGACAAAGGTCACCTCTGCTGTGACCCAGCCCGCCCACGCCTCCGTCACCGCCTAAGTCAGCACTGCCCTGGGCGGGGAGAAGGGCAGGCTCAGGGCCAGCCCAGGTGCCCCTCTGGCCCTTCGCAGGAGAGCTGGGGCTCGGGGTGGGCGCCTGCTGCCTGGGCCGCTTCCTCCCTGGATCTCTGTTAGACTCCTGATCTGTAAGTTTCCCTCTGTGGGCCTTTGTCCCCTCATCTGCAAAATGAGGGGATGCTCCTGCCACGGTCGTCAGTGACTGAGCACCCACAGAGGCCAGGGCGTGCCATGGGGCTGGAGCCCAGCCCTCCCGGGGTCACAGCCTGCTGGGCGAGACAGACAAGCAAACAGGTCAGTGTGGCCGAGCGCTGGGCGCCTGGATAGGCGTGGGTGCACTGTGCGCTGGGTCAGGGAAGACTGGCCACCCCAGGAGCCCTGCTGCTCTGTCTTATAGTCCAGACCAAGTTAGGAGACTCAGAAAGCCAGATCATAGGTGCGGAAGTGCTTCTCGAACTCCAAAGCAATGAACCCCTAAAGCATCGCTATATTTATTGCAGGAGTTCAAAATGCTTGTTGAATGAATGAATGAATGAATGAATGAATGAATGAATATGACATGGGGAGACAGGACATCAGAATCATCTGAGTTGATTGTTAAAAAGTACACGCTGTCCTGGCGACGTTGCAGCCTCGGGTCTTGGAGGAGATGGATGTGTAATTTTAATCAGCCCCCAGGTGAGCAGCCATGAGTTCCTGCCCTCCTCCCTCA
>NW_006285798.1:815447-816341 GCF_000327345.1 Myotis davidii
GGGGAAGACCCTGCTGCCTCCTGCACTGGCAGCATGGTGGCCTATGTTTGCAGGCTACTATCCAGCTGGTAGATGCTAGCCCTTTAAGTCCTGGGGAGAGGACACCGCCAGGCTGGGCAGAGGCAGTGACCACAGGTGCCAGGTGGTGAAGCTAAAAATACTGAGTGATGTGAACACGGAGGCTGCAGGAGCCTGGCGTGCTGCTGGGGTGGGGGGAGGGGGCCCTAGAGTGCTCTGCCCTCCCGGAGGAGGGCCAGTGGGCAGAGGGGTTGGTGGGTCACCTTGGGGGCTTAAGCCTGCCCCCCACCCCCTCCTCTCAGCGCCAGGATTCCCTCCTAGTAGGGCCGCCATGTTAGCCGCCGCGGGGCATGCTGCTCCCACTGCATCCTCTTCCCTGTGACCCTGGGGAAATCATGTCTTCTCTTGGGGCCTCAGCAAAGTTAGATAGTTGAGCCTTCTCAGGCACTTTTAGGGACAGAGGCGATGAGGGGTGTAGGTGACCAGTTCAGTCATTTGTGGATTCAACAAACTTTCCCTGAGGCCTCCTGGGACTGGCTGCTGAGGCCACAGAGATGAACATGGCCCAGGCACTTCCCTGGAGGGACCTGGTGAGGACAAGGCACACCATGTATGCCATGCATGTGCTGCGATGGAGAGTGAACACGGCGCCCTGGGCTCCTGGGTGCTGTGAGGAGCTGCCCACAGAGAACGCAGCTGCCTTTGATGAAAACTTGTCAGCAAAAGCATCACCCACAGTGTTGCTCACCTGCCACCTACATAGGTGCTTTGAGGTATTCGTTAAGGTTGTAACAAATACGCCTGGAAATCACAGTGCCTTGGCTGGGTGGGGCCTATATCCTGCTTATGCAAAGTCTGGGGGGGGGGGGGTGGGGA
>NW_006285798.1:816360-819306 GCF_000327345.1 Myotis davidii
AGTCTTTTGGGGACTCCGGCTCCGCCCACCTTGTGACTGTCGCCACCCTCTGCAGCCCCTGGAAGATGAATAAGAGAACAGGGATCACAGGTGAAACTTTTATGAGCCAAAGTTGGAAGTGGCCCACTTCCCCTCTGCCCACGCTCATTAGCCAGAACAGCTAATTGCAGGCAAAACGGGAGTGTGGTCCAGCTGTGACCATTTCACAGGGCTCTTGGGTAAAACACCACAGAAAACAGTTGGTACGCGGGAAAGCACCTGGTATATAATAGGTGTCCAGTGTGTTCATTCATCCCCTCATTCCACAAATCTCACTGAGCACTCGCTGTGAGCTACTAGAAACTGGGCAGTGAAAATGCCATCCCTGCTCTCACGGGGCTTATATTAAAGGGGGAATCAAACAAAACACACGCAAGCAAATAAATGGATCTGATCACCAATATTCAAACACACTGTTAGAGACATAACCAGAAGGATGGTGGGGACATTGCTATTCCCACCTAAAGAATGAGAAGGGCCCTGGCCAATTTGGCTCAGTGGATAGAGCGTTGGCCTTCGGACTGAAGGGTCCCGGGTTTCAATTCCAGTCAAGGGCACATGCCCAGGTTGGGACCTGGATCCCCAGTAGGGAGCCTGCAGGAGTAGCCAATCAATGATTCTCTCTCATCATTGATGTTTCTAACTCTCCCTCTCCCTCTCTGAAATCAGTAAAAATATATTATAAAAAAGAAAAAGAAAAAGAAGGAGAAGGAGCTAGGCAGGATGGAGGTCAGAGCATCCAGCAGGAACAGAGAGTGCAAAGGCCTCGAGGCAGGCTAGTTTGGTGAGTGTGAGGGAATATCCAGGCAGTGTGGCCAGGGTAGAGTGAATGATGGGGAGAGTGACACAGTGGATGGGGGGAGGCAGGAAGGGGTAGATCCCATAGGCTTTGTGGACCATGTGAAAATGGATTTTTCTCTGGATGGGATTGGGAAGCCTTTCGGGGCTTTTAATTAAGTTCAGGAAGCGATATATATAGCCTGATTGACATTTTAAACAATCACTCAGCGGCTCTGGGGAAAATCCATGGCAGCTGGGCCAGAGCGAGCGCAAGACATCAGTGTGGAGGCCATAGTGATGGCGGAGGGGGCGTGGCGGCGGCCTGGACCAAGGCGGGCCTGGGAGGCAGTAGGTGCCTTCTAGATACATTTAGGAGACAGACCTTGCTGATGGTTTAAGGAAGAAGGGGATGGAGAACAAATCTGGGGTTCCTGGGTTGGATGACGAGAGGCCCAAGAGAGGGAAGAGGCATGGTGAGAAGCTCAAGAACCCTGCTGCGGAAGCTTCCAACTTGAGAATCACGTGATGTCCCAGAGAAGATGGCAAGGGGGGGGCTTGACAGTAAGAGTCTGGACTTAAAGGGGAGGTCTCTTGGCTGGCGATAGACTACCAGAGACAACACAAAGGTGGCATTGGAAGCCATGATGTTACAGTAAAGAGAGAGGGGAGAGGAGAGGCCCAGGCCCCGCCCCGAGGAGCTCCGCGATTTAGAGGTCACGTGAAGGAGAAGCCAACGAGGGTGGAGGAGAGGAGCAGCTGGCAAAGTAGGAGGAGAGCCAGGGGTGTGGGCGGCCCCGGAAACCAGGAGAAGTGTGTCCTAGGAGGAGAGGCGGGGGGGGGCAATGGACTTCAAAGGTGCTGAGCAGTCGGGAAATCAGGGTGGATTTAGGGACCGATTAAGTCAGAATTGCCTTGGATAAGAACGTTTCCTGGGGGTGTAGACAAGAGCAGGGCTGAGCGGAGGCTTCTGGGTAAAGATGGTGGGTTGAAATACACATTTCAGTTCTCTGTGTCCTGAGTCCCCATTAAAAGGAAGTGAGAGGGTAATTTCAGGTCCGTGCAGTAGCCCCCATCCACGGTTTCACTTTCTGACCAATGAGTTATCTGAGGTCAACTGTGGCCAGAAAGTCTTAAAAGAAAAATTCCAGCCCTGCCCAGTGTGGCTCAGCTGGTTGAGTGTCATCCCGTACACCAAAGGTGGCGGGTTCGATTCCCGGTCAGGGGCACATACCCAGGTAGTGGGTTTGATCCTGGTTAGGAGCCCATGTGAGAGGCAACCAATCAATGTTTCTTTACATCAGTGTTTCTCTCTCAGATCAATTAAAAAAATAATAAATAGCCCTAACTGGTTTGGCTCAGTGGATAGAGCGTCGGCTTATTGACTGAAGGGTCCCAGGTTTGATTCTGCTCAAGGGCATGTACCTTGGTTGCAGGTACATCCCCAGTAGGGGGCGTGCAGGAGGCAGCTGATGGATATTTCTCTCCCATCGATGTTTCTAACTCTCTATCCCTCTCCCTTCCTCTCTGTAAAAAATCAATAAAATATATTTTTAAAAATAATAATAATAAATCAATCAATAAATGATTAAAATAAAGAAAGAAAAGAAAAATTCCAGGAAGAAACAGTTCATAAGTTTTAAATGACGCTCCATTCTGAGGAGCGTGACGAAATCCAGCGCCATCAGGCTCCATCGCCCATCGCCGTGCTTGTGTTCAAGTCGCCCTTATTTTACTCCATCGTGGCCCAAAGCGCAAGAGTAGCAACGCTGGCCATTCAGATCTGCCGCAGAGAAACCATAAAGTGCTTCCTTTAAGTGAAAAGGTGAAAGTTCTCGACTTAATAAGGAAAGAAAAAAAATCGCACGCTGAGGTCGCTAAAATCACAGTAACAACAAATTTTCTATTTGTGAAACTGAAAGAAAAAGAAACCCATGCTGGTTTTGCTGTCGCACCTCAAACTGCAAATGTTACAGCCACCGTGCGAGGTGAACGCCTCGTTAGGGAGGAAAAGGCATGACCTCTGTGGGTGGGAAACACGAACGGAAAATGTGCTCTGACTGATGGCGACCTGTTGCCGCAGAAAGCAATGTGCCTATGAAGGCTCCAGCAAGGACCCCCCCCCCCCCC
>NW_006285798.1:819352-827782 GCF_000327345.1 Myotis davidii
GGACACACGATTCCTGCAAGTAAGGGACGGTCACCCAGTCAGGAATCGGTATGGACAGAAAAATATAAAAATTACTGGAGAGAAAGAGAGACGACATTCACATAACTTTTATTGTTACAAGTGTTCTACTTTATTATTAGTTACTAGAGGCCTGGTGCACAAATCCGTGCACGGGTGGGGTCCCTCAGCCTGGCAAGTGATCGGGGCTGATGGGAGGCAGGGGAAGGGGACAGCTGGCCAGGGGTAGGGACCTCGGGAGGTTGGCTGGCCAGGGGCAGAGACCGTGGGAGGTTGGCTGTGGGAGCACATTGACCACCAGGGAGCAGCTCCTGTGTTCACCATCTACCCCCTGGTGGTCAGTGCATGTCATAGCAACTGGTTAATTGGTCTACCAGTCATTCAGTCATTCAGTGGCTTAGGCTTTTATATATATAGATTGTTGTTAATCTCTTAATATGCCTAACATAAATTAAACCTTAGAGGTATGTACAGAGTGGGGCAAAAGTTGGTTTACAGTTGTGAGTGCACAAATCACAAAGTTTATTCTTTTTTTAATAAATATTTTTTATTGATTTCTGGAGAGCTGGGAAGGGAGAGAGAGAAAACACACACACACACACAAAAACCCCAAAAAACATTGACGTGAGAGCGAAACATCCTTTGGCTGCCTGCCTCCTGCACACCCCAACCGGGCATGGAACCAGCAACCTTCCCGTGCACGGGATGCCACCCAACTACCTGAGCCACACTGGCCAGGGCCAGAGTTTATTCTTGTATTGTGATTTGTTAATTATTGTGTTATTTTCCATGTGAACAACTGTAAGCCCACTTTTGCCCCACCCTGTGCGTATAGGTAAAAACATAGCAGACATAGGGTTCAGTATGATCTGCGGTTTCAGCCTCTGGAGTGTTGGAATGTACCCCCATGGAAAAGGGGGGGGGGGCAACTGTATATTAGTCTTTTGTTGCTGCCATAGCAAATTATCACAAATTTAGTTACTCAAAATCAAACAAATGTATCATCTTAAAGACCTCATGTCAGAAGCTTGGCACAGGTCTCTTTGGGCTAAAATCAGGACGTTGGCAAGGCGACTGTAGGAAGCTCTTTCTGGAGGAATTTCTGGAGGCTCCAGGGGAGACTCCCTGTCTGTCTTTTCCAGAGGGTACCCACACTCCTGGCTCACGACGCCCTCCCTCCCTCCGGCAGAGGGCGTCTCTCTGCCCGCCTCCTCCCCTCACATCTTTCCCTCTGACCACAGCTGGGAAAGGCACTCCCTGGTCGGGTTCCTGTGATGAGACGGGGCTCATCATCCCTCTCTCTCGCTGCCTTCCTCTCTCTCAAATAATTTTTTAATTTTTTTAATGGAAAAAAATTAGAAAGAACTCTCAATGCAGGCTGGCCGGTTTGAAACTAATTTGATAAAGAAAAGTCCAGAAGTAGAACCAACTTCATTCAGCCCCTTCCTGCCATGTAACACAACACACAGGTTCTGGGGATTAGAGCACGGACATTCGGGGCCGCGATTCTGCCACCACAGTATGAATCAGAAAGAATAACGTGAAAAGGGGACCACACAACAAACATCTAAATCTGGAAGGCGGATGAACGTGGCCTGTGCCTTAGCAGCCTGGGGACACTGCCCCTGAAGCGGACCCTAAGCCAGGAGTGAGAAACGCCAAGGGGCACCAGGGGTTACCCCACAAAACCCCCAAAGGCGCCCGTGTTAATGAACTAAGCGCCCCTGGAAGTGGGAGCAAAGCTGGGGCCAAAAACAAGAGGATTGGTCCACCAAGGGCTCTAATCCTCAGATTTCCTGCTCCACTCCGCACTGCTGGGCAGCTGCCCCGCCCCAACAAAGACAGAGGGTTCATTGTCCTGAGAGGATAACACAGGGTCTCTGAACCCGGGACACAGCAGGACAACTGGGAGGGGCAGCCCTGTGACCCACCAGGGGCTAATTTGACTGCTCCATCCTGGATGCGGGAAGCCCCGCCGCCCGTCCCATCACCTGGGCCTCCTCCCCTCTGGCTCCCGGGCAGTGAAGTCAGGGCTAAGCTCTCCAGAAAGGGCACTCCAGGATTTAGTCCCTTCAATCTCTTGAACAACAAGCATTTTGTTACTGTTGTTTCATTTCCTGTTTGCTTTCGTTTTCTTCTCCCTGCATACTGTTTTCCCCAAATTGTTGGGTTTTCTCCTGTTGGTAGTAGTTCTCTTTCAGAGTCCAACTCACCAGGAAAAGAATACCTAAATAGGCTGGCATCAGAGATTTCCCAGCGAAACAGCCCAACCCCAACTCTCTGTATTGAGCCCCTGAATCAGTCAGCCCTCCTACCCCCCACATAGGACTACTCAGCAGCTTGCTTTCATAAACCCTTTGTTATATTCCTTAATCAATTATAGGAAAAGGCAAAGGTCTTAAGTGGTCAGTATAATGAGCCTTGGCAATTGTGTACACCTGCGCAACCCACACCTCACTCAAGATACAGCACATTTCCATCTCCCCAGAAAGTTTCGTCGTGGCCCAGTCAACACCTCCCCCACCAGAGGCAACCACTATGCTACCCAATCTCTTAGACATGAGCAGATGACCAGGGGTCATCAATATATGAGAAAAACCTCCAATATAACAAAAACAAACAGATTTTGGGGAAACAATATGCGGGGGGTGGGGGACGACGACTTAAAAACAAAACTATTATCACTATATTCATACTTAGGAAGATATAATGGCACATGTGAAATAAAAATTAGATGCTGTTTTGGGCGGGGAGGGGACACTCTGAGAATAAACAAAACAAAATAAAAACGTTCTTAGACTTAGACAATATCCCAGCAGAAATGCAAACTTGCTTAAAAGGGGTCAGCAGCCCTGACTGGTGTGGCTCAGTTGGTTAGGCATCGTCCCCTGCACCAGGAGGTTCCTGGATTTTCTGTCACAGGGCACATGCCCCAGTTGTGGGCCCATTGATGTCTCTCTCTCTCTCTCTCTCTCTCTCTCCCATTCCCTTCCTCTCTCTCTCTAAAAATCAATAAACTATTTTTTAAAATAATAAAATAGGTCAGCAAACTACAGCCTGCAGGCTAAATCCAGTTCCACCTGCTTTTTACATAAAGTTTTATTGAAACACAGCTACACCCATTTGGTTTTTTTTTTTAATCTTTATTGTTGAGAATATTACAATGTCTCCTTTTTTCTCCTCTATTGCCCCCACCACCCAGTTCCTGCCCTGCCCCAGGCCTTCACCACCCTATTGTCTGTGTCCATAGGTAATGCATAAATGCATATAAGATCTTTGGTTAATCTCCTCCTGCCCTGCCCCCTCTCTGAGATTCGTCAGTTTGTTCCATGTTTCCATGCCTCTGGTTCTATTTTATTCATCAGTTTATTTTGTTTGTTTGTTTTTAATATATTTTATTGAATTTTTACAGAGAAGAAGGGAGAGGGATAGAGAGCCAGAAACATCGATGAGAGAGATCGATCAGCTGCCTCCTGCAGGCCCCCCAGTAGGGATGTGCCCGCAACCACGGTACTTGCCCTTGACCATTTAACATCTCATATAATACTGCTCTGGTGGTGATGAACTCCTTTAGCTTTTGCTTGTCTGGGAAGCTCTTTATCTGACCTTCAAATCTAAATGATAGTTTTGCAGAGTAGAGTAATCTTCATTGCAGGTCCTTGCTTTTCATCACTTTGAATATTTCTTGCCACTCTTTTATGGCCCACAAAGTTTCTGTTGAGATATCAGCTGCCAGTCATATGGGTCTCAGGAAAGCTTTGCTAACTGCTTTTCTCTTGTAGCTTTTAAGATTCTGTTTGAAATTTAACCACTGGATTTTTAATTATGATGTGTCTTGGTGTGGGCCTCTTTGGGTTCCTTTTGTCTGGGACTTTCTGTGCTTCCTGGACTTGTAAGTCTCTTTCTTTCACCGGATAGAGGAAATTTTCTGACATTATTTCTTCAAATAGTTTTGAATATCTTGCTCTCTCTCTTCTCCTTCTGGTACCCCCATAATGCAAATGTTGTTATACTTGAAGTTGTCCCAGAGGCTCCTTACACTATCTTCATATTTATTTATTCTTTTTGCTCTTCTGATTAGGTGTTTTCTGTTTTGGGGGGTTTTTGTTGGGTATTTTTTGCTTCCTCATGTTCCAAGTCGTTAATTTGATTCTCAGCATTCTCTATGCTACTGTTTATTCCCTGTAAATTACCCTTCATTTCAATTAGTGTATCCTTCATTTTTGACTGGACCTGTTTCATGTCTTTTAAATTCTTACTAAGATTCTTGAAAGTTTCACTAAGTCCCTTGAAGCTCTCATTAAGATCCTTAAGCAGCCTTATAAACCATTGTTTTGAGTTCTGTGTTCAGTAGTTTGCTTTCTTCCATTCCTTTCATTTGTGACATGCTTCTTTGTCTCCATATTTCGGCTGCTTCCCTGTTTTTCTTTCTACATATTAGCTAGAGCTGTACGTCTCCTAGAATTGGTAGAGTGGCCTTATGTAGTAGGTGCCCTATAGGGCCCAGTGGCTCAGCGCCCCCATCATCTGAGGTGGGCACCTTAGGAGGCCTCTGCAGTGGAGATATCCTTCTAGGTGCACCCCCATGTGGGCTGTTTGCACAGTTTTGTTGTATTTGAGCCTTGATTGCTCTTGGTGTAACTAAGAGGAATTTACCTCCAGGCCAATTGGCTGTGAGGACCAGCTGCAACTACAATGGGGGAGCTACCATGCAGGAGACACCCCTATGGAGCAGGACTTGCTTCGATCAGGTTTTGGTGCTCACTGAGTCTGTCCTTTAGTGTGTTGCTTGTGGATGTGTAGAGTTGTAATCTGGTATGGTCTGAAACTGTCCACCGGTGCACTGGCTCTGGAGCCTCCTGGGTGGTGCAAAGTTAGCCATTGCCTGGGGTCACCCAGCAGCAGCTACAGAGCAATCTGTAGATGGCTGCTCTTGTATTGGGCTTGGAAGTGGCCAGGCCAGGCCAAACTGTGAAGCAAGGCAGGTTGGCACTAGTGCTGGGTCTTGGGCCTCTTATTTTTATTGGTAGATATGGGGCACACTGATACCAACTGCTACTTGTTTGAGAGGTTTTAGACATGTCTGAAGCCTGAGTCAGGACAGGCCATTCATATGGAAAAGCCACTGCAAATAACTTTTGTGGGGCTGCAAATTGGTTGGGGTGGAGTCTCAGGGAATCACCAACGTGGAATGAACAGAGTGAGCCATGATGATGAAGACTCAGATATGGCTGTCAGTCAGCTCTGCGATGGGGAAGGTGTCAGCATAGTAACCATGACCCTGTGAGCACCCCTGTCTAGGAGAAAGCTGCCCCTGAGTTCTTGCTCTGATGCCAGATAATCTAGTTCCTCCCTGTATGTCCTTGGGAACCCCCGATCCGAGCCATTGCCCCAGCATTGGAGCCCAGGGGGATTGAATCCAAGTAAATCTGGGCATCAGCCCTTTTCAGAGGAACTGCCTGGGTCTCCAGCAGCCTCTGTGTCACTCAGCCACAGTCCCTGCTGGTTTTTATAGCCTGAGGTTATGGGACTTCTCTTCCCACATCTGGAACTCTTGGCTGGGAGTATGGTGTGGGGCTGGGACCCCTTGGTTCTCACGAGAGGCTTCTGCAGTGGGGATAGCCTTCCCGATTGAAAAAAATGCCATATGTTGGTATAGGCCCAGCCCGTTCCATGCTCCACCTTTCCTACCAGTCTCAATGTACTTTCTTTACTTCTCTAGTTGTAGGACTTCCATTCAGCCAGATATTAGGCAGTTCTGAATAATGGTTGTTCTGTATTTTACTTGCAATTTTGAGGTGGTAGTGGGAGGCAGCAAGTACCAGCATTTACCTACGCCCCCATCTTGGCTCTCTACACCCATTTGTTTATGTCCTTCAATGGCTGCTTTCACATTGGTAGAGTTGAGTAGTTGTGACAGAGACCACATGGCCTGCAAGGACTAAAATATTTACCATTCGGCCCTTTAAGGGAAAAAAAAATGCTGACCCTGAATTAGAAGATAAAGTTGAGGAAGTTTCCCATAAAGTAGAACAAAAATGAAAGACGTGTCCGTTTGGATCCTCTAGTAAACAGATGCTGAGATGACACTAGGAGTCCTGGGGTGGGAGGATGATGCCTGTGAAAATAAAAGAGGAGGAAACAGGATTGGCCAGCAGAGTCTTCAGACCCTCTGACACCTGTGGAAGAAACAAAAGGGGAAACAGACCTGGGTAGGGAGAACCTGACTTTGATGAAGATCAACAAAGTCTTGGCCAACCCAGTGGGGTCCCCAGAGCAAAGACTGTCCATTAGAGGAGCCCACATTGGGCAGAAATGGCCAGGCCCTGTGTCCCCACTGTGCTCAGTCATTGGCTGGCACTGCCCGAGAAGACCTTGGTCTTGGTTACAAGGCTGTAATGGGTCTCAAAAGCTGTCGGTCAACCACACCCCTCACAGCTGAGTGACAAAATTCTGTCTTGAAAGGAGAACCCGTGGGCGTCATGGCTGCCACGCTGTGGGGGTAGGAAAGAAAGAGTAAGAAAGTTAGGAGACCAGCACAGGAACCTCACACCGCAACAAAGGAGTTCCAGAAGGAGAACAGAGAAAACACTGGAGAGGAAATAGACAACGAAGCATTTCAGACGTTTATCAGAACGAACCTGGATGTTCAGACTGAAAGGGCCCACTACGTGTCAGCAGACCCACACTAAGGCCAGTCACCAGTGAACGTCAGAACAAGAAGAACAGCCATGAGATTCTACAAAGGGTCAAGAATCAAAATTTCATCAGACTTTTCAGCCACAGTCTTAGAAACAAGAACATCTGGGAACTGTATTAAAAAGTATAAAAGAAAATTAATTTCAGCCTAGGATTACATACTTGGCCAACCCATGGATCAATCAAGGGTAGGAAAAAGGACTTCTCAGATTTACGTGGGCTCAAAAATTGTATCTCTTTCTTAAGAAAGCTACTGGAGAATGGCTCCAGGAAAAACAAAGAGACGGGGGAAGCCAACACAAGCGAGAAGTGACGGTGATGGTGAAGGGAGCCCAGAGCAGCATTTCTGGGCAACAGACCTGGAGGGCCGGCAGTTCACACTGGAATAAGTCAGAAGGTTCTAGAAAAGACTTCCTCAAGGAGATGAAATTGATGGAATACCTAATGTATTTGAACTTTCGAGAGACTTATGTACAACTTGGAGAGAATGTGGGTTGAATTAGCCATAAACACATAGAAAAACAAACCCTCCCCTTTACAAAGTTATTACACCCAAGAAAAACAAAACATTTGTTCAGAAAAAGGAAACAAATTTAAATTTAAAACTCCTGCTCTGCAAAAGACATGCTTAAGAGAATGAGAAGACACCCTAGCCAGTTTGGCTCAGTGGATAGAGCCTCTTCCTGTGGACTGAAGGTTCCCGGGTTGGATTCTGGTCAAGGGCTCGTACCTCGGTTGCAGGCTCCTGGCGGGAGGCAACCAATTGATGTGTCTCTCTCACATTGGTGTTTCTCTCTGTCTCTCCTTCTCCCTTCTACTCTCTCTAAAAATCAATGGAAAAAAAAATTCTCAAGTGAGGATTTAAAAAAAGAAGACAGAAAATAAAACATTCTAAAAAAATTAAAATAAAAAAAGAAGAGAGAGAGAGAGAGAGAGAGAGAGAGAGAGAGAGAGTATGAATGAGAAGACAAGCCAAAATAGAATGGGAGAAAAATATTTACAAAAAACATCTGATCTGATAGAAACTGTTTACCTGATAAAGGACTGTTATCCAAAGTATACAAAAAAAAAAACCTCTTAAAACTCAACAATATTTAATATCTACTTTATAACAGATTTATAAATTATAACTATAACTTTGGGGCATATATTTATAAGCAAATGAACAACCCAGTTAAAAAATGGACAAAAGATCTGAACACCTCACCAAAGATGATATACAAATGTCGAACAAGCATTTTAAAATGCTCAACATCATATGTCATTAGAGAAAAAGCAAATTAACACAACAATGAGATACCACCACACACCTATTAGAATGGCTGGTGAGGATGCTGGCGAGGATGTGGGCAGCCGGAACTCTCCGTCACTGCTGGTGGGGCACACATGGTCCAGTCCACTTCGCAAGACAGCTTCTCACAAAACTGAGCTTGTCTTACCGTAGGATCCAGAAATAGCATTCCTTGGTATTTACCCAAATGAGTTGAAAGCATGTCCACACACAAACCTGCACATGACTATGTATAGCAGTTTTATTCATAATTGCCAAAAACTTGGGGGGAACCAATATGTCCTTTAATAGGTGAATGGATTAAAAAACAACAACAACAAAAACTATGGTACACCCATATAATTCGGCCGGAAAGAAATGAGCGAGGTTGCGGCCTGAGCG
This sequence comes from Myotis davidii, assembly GCF_000327345.1. Lineage (NCBI taxonomy): Eukaryota > Metazoa > Chordata > Mammalia > Chiroptera > Vespertilionidae > Myotis > Myotis davidii. The sequence continues at coordinate 827,742 of NW_006285798.1, forward strand.
GCAGGCGCGGCTGGTCCCGTTGAGCTGTGGCTCCAGGCGGC
>NW_006285798.1:828225-830102 GCF_000327345.1 Myotis davidii
CACCAGGCCGCCCCTCAAGGAGCCTGGTCCCCAAGGCCCCATCTCCTCCAGTCCCGCTGCCACCCGCGAGGGCTGGTTCCCCGAGATGTGCAGCCTGTGGCCGGGCCAGGCCCTGTCCCTGCGCTCGCGGTTCCAGGATATCCTTGCCTTTGCAGTAAGAGCTAAGGCCGCTTGCAGGTGTTGGACGGGGTCACCCAGACACGGAAAGGGGCGAGTTCCCCACCCAGAGATGAGAGCCAACCAGCCGCTCTGCAGCCACCCCAACGCACTCAAGGCGCTGGTCATGCGGGTGGGCCGGGGTGTCCTGCCGGAGGGGGCGAAGCATTCCCCTGTGCAGTCCGGCGTCCAGGGCGAGATTGACGGGGTTGTCACTCAAGCCCCTAAGATCCTGCCCAGCATGGCCATTGGCTGCTCCAGCGCAAAGCTGACCCTCCACGTGGGCGAAGGTTTTGAGTTCATGAAACAGAACCAGACGCCTCCAATGTTATCATCACCGAGTCCTCGGACCCCAGGGGCCCTGCCGGGAGCCTCTTCAAGGAGCCGGATTACCAGCTTGTGAAGACGGCGCTCAGGAGGCCGGGATCCTCTGGGGCCCGGGGGGTGCCGGTGGCTGCGCCTGGGCTCATCAGGGACATGCGGCGCTTCTGCAGGCGGCTCTCCCCGGGCCCAGGTCGGCTCCACGCTGAGCAGAGAAACCCCCGCCCCAAGTCCAGGTGCCGGCGCAGGAGCTGAGGCAGAAGCAGGTGGAACAGAGGCAGCTCAGGTACTGCCACTCTGACGTGCACCCCGCGGCCTTCGTCCTGCCTGAGTTTGCCCGCGAGGCCCTGAATGATGTGAGCTGAGCCCAGATGCCGCTGACCACACCGCCCAGGACCTCGGGCCAGGTTGCTCCTCCGGACAGGACCCCTGCCGGCACCCCAACAGCCAAGTGTTACAGCCCCAGAGTGCTGCCCGGCTGCCCTGCTGGCCAGACTGTCTGAATCCCTGTGTTGTTCACACCCCGAGCCCATACCAGCTTGTATGGCGCGTCTCCACCCTCTGTCACCCTCACTCACCAAACACATGTATTTATAACAAACGAACAAAAACAAAAAAAGAAATGAGCTGTTAAGCCACAAAAAGACACGACAGAACCTTACATGGGTATTGCTGAGTGAAAGCAGCCAATCTGAAAAGGCTGTATGAGTCCAACAACATACATTCTGAAAAAGCCAAAACTATCGAGACAGTAAGATCAGTGGTGGCCAAGGGCTTATAGGAAGGGCGGGAGAGAGGGAGGAAAAGGGGATTTGTAGAGCTGTGAAACTGTTCTGTATGATCCTGTAATGGCAGGTCCATGACACTTTGCATCTGTCAAAGCCCATGAAATTCATACTCAGAGTGAGCGCTGTGTAACTATGGACTTCAGTTAATTACAGCGCCTCGGTATTGGTTTGTCAGTTGTAACTAGTGTAGCTATCACACCGTTCATCATAGGGAAACTGGAGATGGGGCTGTAGATGCACTTTCTGCTCAATTGTTCTGCAAACCTAAAAATGCTCTAAAAATAGAGTCTATTATGGAAAGGAAAACAAAAAAAAGAAATCATAGTATTTCACAAAAGGCTGTAAATAATGTTCCCACAAGGCGTAAGCACTCCCAACCTTACCAATAATATGATGCAACTGTAATGGGAGGGTGGAAAATAAGAAGGGGGGGGGGTGTGGCTATAGCTGGTTTGGCTCAGTGGATAGAGCGGAAAATAAGAAGTGGCGGGGGAGGGGGGCGTGGCTATAGCTTGTTTGGCTCAGTGGATAGAGCGTCGACCTGTGGACTGAAAGATCCTGAGTTCGATTTCGGTCAAGGGCACATGCCTGGATTGCAGGCTCGATCCCCAC
>NW_006285798.1:830165-832820 GCF_000327345.1 Myotis davidii
TTCTCTGAAATCAAAAAAAAATATCTTTAAAAAAAACAATAAAGAAGGGGGAGAGGGGTAGGGAGTCAACCGCGTCTTCCAAAGTGGGACATGGGTAGGTGAGGCCTAAACTGGAAAGAAGCAACGCAAACATGCCGTGCAGGACACACAGAGGCGATCATTACTAAGAGTTAAAATGATTGTCTCTAAGAAGTGGGAAATGGGAGTGAGGGCTGCCCGTGTTTCTTGATCCTAAGCTATGGGCATGTTTAACTCGGATAAATATTAAAACCACATTGACAGAAGGAGATGACCATCAGAGCAAGAGACGGGAGGTGGCAGAGCAGAGGCAGCAGGCAACTCCCTCCGGAAGCTTTGCCCTGCGGGGGGCGGGGGCATCGAAGGCGGAGGTGGAGGTGCCATGGGGGGGGTCCTGGGACAGAAGGAGGACGGTGCGTGGGGAGCGAGGGGAGTCCTGAAGAAACAAGGTCCCTTCAAACGCAGGGGAGGGCCCGGCCTCGGAGGAGCCCGGAGCATGTGAGGAGCTCAGTGGGTTTGTGCTTTCATGCCGGAGGCCGTGGGACTGCATCTGATCCAGGCTTCCTCAGCGAACGGGGAGCCAGGTGTGAGGGGAGAGGAGAAGGTGGGAAAGGGAGATCCAACACCTTGCCACGCAGAGTGGGGTGCGCCAGCCGGCAGCACAGGCACCAGCTGCGGGCTGGTTAGTGAGCAGAAGCTCGGGCTTCCCCGAGATCCCTAGGAGATTCACAGGCAAATTAAAGTGAGAAACTCGGCCAGAGAGTGGGAAAAGCACCTGCTGGCACTGAGGGCTGGGGGCGGCAGTGAGCGCCCCTTCAGACCATGCATCGGAGGGGACAGTCCAGCCTGGTGTGGGCGCTCTGAGTGGTGCTGGCTCGCTCAGTGTAAGCAGCGAGCGGGATGGCTGGTGGTTTGCCAGGCAGGAGGGGTTTTCAGGGGGCGGCTGGGGTGATGGTGGGCAGACCCCGAGCGGCTGGAGGCGGACAGTAGTGGCAGAAGGCGGCTGGTGAGCAGTAAGAAAGCGATGGGGGCAGTGGAATGGGGCCTCCATGAGGTCAAAGAGCTGTTGCATGTGGGTACCAGAGCGAGTGATGAAGAGGGTGAACAGGACTCTAGTGGTTTGGCTCAGTGGATAGAGTGTCGGCCTGGGGACTGAAGGGTCCCAGGTTCCATTCTAGCCAAGGGCACATGCCCGGGTTGTGGGTTCGATCCCCAGTAAGGGGCGTGCAGGAGGCAGCCAATCAATGATTCTCTCTCATCATTGATGTTTCTCTCTCTCTCTTCCTTTCCCTTCCTCTCTGAAATCAATTAGAGACCTCAGGGAGTGGGGTGAGGTCATTCTGTCTGGGTCTGAGCTGGGAGCAGCGGTCAGGGAGCCGCAAGGCCTGCTGTAGGCTGCCCGAGACCAGCTCCGGCCTCTCCGCTGAGGTCTGTGCCCCAAATAGCTAAGGACAGTGAGATGAGACAAGTTTATTGGCTCTGGTTGTGGCCTGGGCATCAGGGTTTTTAAAGCTACATTTATAACATGGAGCAGAGTTTGAGAAACACGGTTGAAGACAGAACCAGGCTCTGACAGAGAGAAAGAGATGGTCGGGGGAGCAACGAGAAGGCACAGGGGCTGGCATGGGAGGGGGTGGCTGACCAGAGAACATGGTCTTGGGGAGCAGCTGGTAAGGGGCGCATGTCCGGGTGGGAGATGAGCTGATGGGGATGTTGTGGTCTTCCCCTGTTGAAGCAGGGAGTGAACAGGGTGAGAGAGACAGAAAGACAGAGACCGAAGACAGAACCCAGCGGAAAGAGAGAGAGAGAGAGAGAGAAAGAAAGAAGAAAGAAAACGAAAAGAAAGAAAGAAAGAAAGAAAGAAAGAAAGAAAGGAAGAAAGAAAGAAAGAAAGAAAGCCTAATTTTTTTAACTAGCTGATAGCCCAGGTGTCATAAGCAAAATTTTTTCTATTATATCCATTTCTTTGGGATTTCTTTAACATTCTTTAAAATTCTAAAACCCATTTCCACTAATAAAAAAAAAAGGAAAGAAAAAGAAAGAAAGAAAAGAAACCCAGGGCCTAGCTGGCCATAGTCCGTCCTGCACTGAGGCGGAGCGGCCACTAGAGGGAGCGCTGCGCGCACACATGCGGGACTGGCCCCAGCAGGCAGCCGGTGGTATGGTTCAAGGCCTCTTTTTCTGACAGCTTCCAGGTTCCAAGTTCAGATTTTGCAGCCACGCCCCCTGGGTTGGACTCCAGGTCCCACTATTTCCAAGGCCCCGTGACCTTGGCCAGGTCACCCGACCATTCCGTGACCCAGTGTCACCAGCGGTCTAAGAGGCCCAGGGTCGCCCCGTCCTTCCTGGGGCTGGTGGGAGGATGGATGAGGCCCAGGCCACGCTGGGGCTGGCTGGGCTTCCTGGTGGCGGAGGAGGCTTTGCCACCGCCTCCATCTCTCTCTGCTTCTGCAGCCCCTCAGCCCAGCCCAGCCCTGCCCAGGCCAGAGCCAGAGCCAGAGCCAGAAATGGAGACCAGCCGTCTTGGTTAGGGAACAGCAGAGGCTGGGGTGGGGGGCGCCCCCGTGCCTCAGTTTCCTGCTCAGTCTTGCTGTTGGTCTGTCTTGTAAACCTTACCGGTGGCTCATCCTGGCCCTG
>NW_006285798.1:832987-833364 GCF_000327345.1 Myotis davidii
ACTTTGCCACTGCCTCCATCTCTCTCTGCTTCTGCAGCCCCTCAACCCTGCCCTGCCCTGCCCTGCCCTGCCCAGGCCAGAGCCAGAGCCAGAAATGGAGGCCAGCCATCCTGGTTAGGGAACAGCAGAGGCTGGGGTGGGGGTCGCCTCCGTGCCTCGGTTTCCTGCTCAGTCTTGCTGTTGCTCTGTCTTGTAAACCTCACCGGTGGCTCATCCTGGCCTTGGTCTCACCCTTCCGGCTCCCGGACCAGCACCTGCCCTCACCTAGTAACCATACGACCCGACCCGTGGAGCAGTGTCACTGCCTGGGGCTCAGGTGGCTTAGAAGGGGTGCTTCTTCCCGGCCATTCTCCTAACTGCCCCTCCCCCCCTCCCGC
>NW_006285798.1:833633-837393 GCF_000327345.1 Myotis davidii
CCCACCCCAGCAGCCTCTGTTCTGTCCTCGCTCTCACGAGGGTCTAGCTGGCTCTGACTTTTAAAAAATGATTTGCCAGTATTTAAAAGCTCAGGATGTTGCATCCTAAAATCCGGATTTCTAACTTCTCTTGAAAAATTGGGAGCTCTGAGCATCCGAGTCCACATTCCCACATGACAGCGGTGGGCCACAGGGGAGGGAAAGCCGCCATTCAGATGGGCGGGGCTCTCCAGTTTACCACTGTCCCTGCCCAAGCCGTGTGCCCCACTCACCGTGCCCCCTGGCCCCTGAGAGGATCTCAGTCACAACCTGTGTAGGGAGACCTGTAGGAACTGTGCCCAAGAGGGTTCGTGCCAACATGCCCACACTGCAGCCTCGTAGCATTGGCCGCCGGCAGGCAGAAGTGCAGAGAGGGAGGGGTGGGGTACCCCAGAAATGAGAGCAGACCCCCAGGGACAAAGGATTCTGGAGACCAGAGAGCTGCTCGGCGTCCTCAGCTGTTCATAAAACTTCGTGGTCCAGCTGCCCAGGGCAAACTGCATGCGCGTGCGCTCACACACACACCACCCCACTGTCCAGTCCGTCCCCAGATCCTGCCACTCCTCGCCCCCCTGCTCCCCCTGCCAGTAGCTGTCTTCTCCCACCTGGCTGGGTGCGGAGCCCTCCTCACTCCACTCTTACCCGCCACGGTCTGTCTTCCCACAGCAGCCGAGGAAGCCTACTGAGGCCTAAGACACGCCTCCCACCTCACTCAGGTCAAAGCCCAGGCTCCGGTGGCCCTGAACAGACTGTCCCCCTGGCCTCCAGCTCCTCCCAGGCTCCCACCTGCAAAGGCCAAGACTCTCCCCATGAGCCCCAAACGGGACAGTGTGTGCGTGGGGAGACACCCCAGCATCCACTCCCCTCGCTGGACTGGCCTGCCCTCCCCTCTGCAGCTAGTGCCTTCCAGGTCCACCCATGGCCCCAGCCTGGGTCGTCCTGGCCCTTGCAGTTGCCGGGCTGCAGCTGCACTCAGTGGCCCCACAGGACTCAGCCACCTGGGGATGGTGAAGCGAATCCCAAGGGCACGCAGGCCTCGGGGCCTTTGCACTGCTGTTCCCTCAGGCTGGGTTACTGCACCTGGCCCCACCCCACAGCACAGGGCTCCTGCTCTCACCTCCTTCAAGCTTCTGCTCAAAGGTAGCCTCTGTGAGGACCTCCCTGTGCGCTCTGTCCCCTCCTGGCCTCATCGCCTCCCTCACACATCCCTTGACGTGTCTCTCTCATCAAACATTCCCTGTTTGTTGTTTTCTTCCCTCACTGGAATGGATGAGGGTAGGATTTTCTGTCTTGTTTATTGGAAACAGTGCCCAGCACACAGGAGACACGAGATAAATAGCTGGTGAATGAATGAATGAATGAATGAACATGGAAAATGAGGGCCATAACAGCGCCCAGTATGCACAGATGCAGGGGCTGGGCCTGAGTCAGATCCTGCGTGTTGCACGGGGTGGCGGTGCAGTCGCACAGGGCCGAGGACCTGGGGTTTGGTGCTCTGGGGTTGGCATCTTGCAGTCCCGGTCGTTTCATCTCTGGGTCTGTAAGTGAAGTCTGACGGGACAGTGGAGCGTGCCCCAGGAGCTTGCCGCCCTCCCGGGTCCTGGCTGGCTCTGTCCTCTGTCTGGCCGGGAGCCGGGAGTGAAGGTTCAGTGTCAGGTGTGCAATGGGGTGGCCTGGGGCGCCTGCGAGGACCTGCACTGGTCCCACACGTATCCCTGTGCCCAAGGGAGCAGGACATTAGGTAGCAGATAAGAAAGACCATGACAGACCTGGCCGGTGTGGCTCAGTCACTTGGAGCGTCGGTTGGTACACCAAAGGGTGACGGGCGTGATTTCCTGTCCGGCACATACCCAGGATGAACAACACCCTGGCCGGTTTGGCTCAGTGGAGAGAGCATCAGTCTGCAGACTGAAGGGTCCCGGGTTCGATTCCGGTCAAGGACACATGCCCGGGTTGCAGGCTCGATCCCCAGGGGGGGGCACAGGAGGCAGCCGATCAATGATTCTCTCTCATCATTGATGTTTCTATCTTTCTCTCCCTCTCCCTTCCTCTCTGAAATCAATAAAAATATATATTTTTTAAAATTTAAAGAAACACCATGACGGCCTGAGAGAGAGACCTGGGTAGGAAGGAAAAGCTTGTTCCTGCTTTCTGAACGGGACCCTCCCCCTCCCCGTTCTGTGTGCACCAGCCCTGGTCAGGTGCTCACACCTCACAGAGGTTGAGTGCGTCGCCCCTGGGAACTGCTGCTGTTATGCAGGACCCTGCAGTTAGAGAGAAACAGGGCCCTGCAGAGAAAGCCCTCCGGCTCCTGAGACAGCTGCTGGTCTTTCTCCCCCAGGTGACTGGCCCCGGCCAGGAAGAGAACATTCCCCGTCCCCGGCCGTTTCCGGGTCTGCATGTGAGCAGGGGCTGAGGATGAGCCGGAGCGAGCCCCTTCCTCCCTGGCCTCAGGGGTCTCGGCTGCCAGCTGGGTCCCTGCCCTGCACGTCTCTCTCTGGCGGTGACAGCGGGTGTGCACGTGCTCTGCCAACGAAACCATGGGTAGAAGTGCAGGTGGTGGTCATGGTTCCTCTGAAGGGTCCCTGGGTCAGGGCTCGACGTCTGCCCCCCCGAAATGTCCAAAGAGGGTCTAGCTTTAAGCCTTGAGGGATGGGCGACAGGAGACCAGGCCTGATGGTGACTTCAGGCCCAGGTGTCTGCAGCGTAATGGCCCTGAGGAGGTAACTGCAGACCAGACCCTCGGTGGCTGCAGCCGCAGGTCCTGGGCGTGGCCTCAGTGGCCTGCGACCCCAATGGTGTCTGCAGACCTCGAGGGCATCCGGAAGCACGGGGCATCTCCTTCCCCTCCCTCCATCCCGCCTAAGCCCCCATCTCTCCCAGCCTAGAATTTGAACAATTCTCCAGGATCCACTTAATTAGCCAAGCTCGTTAACTCCCACAGGCTTCTCCTCCCCACCTAATTAACTGACTTAATTAGGGCTTACAGGCCGGCTCCACCCAGCCCCCTCCTGCTCCTGCCCTGCCCACCTCCCCCAGGCCACCTCCCCCGTGACTCAGCCACGCCTTTAGGCAGGGCACAGGGCATGGATGAGACCTCCACCTGTGTCCCTCCCTTAGCCCCAGGCACCAGGACAGGGCCCCTCCCCAGCAGCCCTGAGGCTGGAGTGTGAAGGGGGACAGGGAGGTGGGTGGGGAGAGGGATGGGAATGTATAAAATGAAATCGGATGTGAGGAGGAGGTGAGGCTGGCCTGGATGGATGGGCTGAGCAGCCGGCGGTGAGGGCCTGGATTCTGGAGCCTGCCTGGGTTCGAGTCCCAGCTAGTGTGCGAACTTCAGCGAACGCTTCATTCTGTCTTAGATACATAATGATACTGTGAGGTTTAAATGAGTTGATAGGGAGCAGACTAGAGGGGTTCAACGGGGGAGGAGGGAGGGCGAGAAGGGGACATATGTAATACTCTCAACAATAAAGATTTTAAAGTGTTCAAAAAATGAGTTCACCTGCGTAAAATGCTCAGAGCCCGCCTGGCACAGGTCTGTGCTGTTACAGAAGTGGGTGGGGAGGAACAGAGGTCCTGAGGGTGAGGGGCTGGAGGGTGGAGGGGAAAGCCAGAGGGTGCTGCTCCTAGGCGTCAGGGGGACCCCCAGGCAGGCTCTGAGATGCCAGGAATGGACAAGGCCTGGGACCTGCACTTGGGCCACTGACTGGGAGGGACA
>NW_006285798.1:839053-841996 GCF_000327345.1 Myotis davidii
CACGGTCTCTGAGAGCCCCCATGGGGTTCGCCGCCAGTTGCTTGCAGCGGTAACCTGCCTGATATTGTGCCCCTGGTCGCTGCCTTCCTGTTTCTTCTCCGCTGGCCTCCCCGGGATCGCCCGCCAAGTCAACTGCTTGCTCTCAAACGGGCTTGTGCAGGGTTTGTTTCTGGAAAATCCAAAGTAGGACATCTTCAAAGCCAGCCCCAGGGGGTGTACCAGACAGCGCCGTTTCCTCCCAAAGGCCTACGCTCCTGGGGGTGCCAGGAAGGCGGCCTGTTCCCCAGGGGACTGGGGACTGGATCCACTCTGAGTAGCCCTGCCTGGGATCTGAGGGTCCCGGACGGGGCCCCCGCTCCCCGAAACGAAAGACAGTGGAGAGGAGAGGGGACCCATCCAGGCCTCACTCCACACCTTCCAGAGAAACAGCCACATCCCGTCCCACGGGCACCAGCATTCAGAGCCGCCAGAGCAACGGGCACGGAGGGCAGGGGACCAGGCGGTCGGATGTACTCCCCGCTCCCATGCTTCTCCGAGTCAGAAATGAGGTCATTGTAGATGGTTCTTGGACCTGGTTTTAGGAAACAGAATCACACAATGAAAACGTTATTTGGGGTTTTCTTCAAGATCCCATTTAAAAACACTTCCAGCCCGCCCGGCGTGGCTCAGTGATTGAGCATCAACCCATGAGCCAGGAGGTCACGGTTCAATTCCCAGGTAGGGCACATGCCTGGTTGCAGGCCCGATCCCCAGTGTGGGGCGTGCAGGAGGCAGCTGAGCAATGATTCTCTCCTATCACTGATGTTTCTCTCTCTCCCTCTCCCTTCCTCTCAATAAAAATATTTTTTTAAAAAATAAAAATTGTTTTTCAGGAACACAGAGGAGCCCATGGGTGAGGGTGGGAGAAATGGGCAGAGAGGTGATGGACGGTGTCAGAGGCCTGGGGTGCCCCATTCCAGTCATCCCTCTAACACTACTAGGGTAACTCCTCTCTGTTTCCACCAGAGATAAGTTGTGCTTGTTTTTGAACTTTTAAAAAATGGGATTATAAAGTATATACTCTTTTGTGTCTGGTTTATTTGTCTGAATATTATTTGAATAAAACTTGTCTGATCCTGGCTTATGTGGCTAAATAGGTGAGTGTTGTCCCATGTGATGGCTCAGTTCCCCATCAGGGCACATGGCCAGGTTGTGGGCTCAATCCCCAGTGGGGAGCGTGCAGGAGGGCAGCCGATCAATGGTTCTCTCTCATCATTAATCTTTCTATTTCTCTCTCCCTCTCCTCTCCTCTCCTCTCTGAAATCAATATAAATATTTTTTTAAAAAAAAAGAAAAGCATTTGTGGGGAGGAGCTCAGCTGCCCTTGACCTGCCCTGGAACCAAAGCAAAGCAAAGCCAGAGGGCTGTGCGGGCAGCAGGCGGGACGCAGGTCGGACACAGGGCGAGGCCCCTGGCGCTGGAGTGGAGGACAAGCTCTGGGCTGCTGGGCAGGCTCCGGGGGAGAGATGGCCCACCCGCCCGTGCGCGGAAAGAGGCAACATGGGGCCCTGAGCACTGGGGTGGCCCTTTGCCTCTTTATCTCACAATTTCACCTGTTTTGGTGTGATGAGTGTAGTGTCTCCCTCCCCCACACGAGTGGAAACTCCTGCAGACGGGGATGGTCCACTCAGCCCACCCTTTCATCTTAAAGTCCTCACATGGCAGGTCCCCACGAACAATGGGAGTGAATGGAGGCATGGATGCCTCGGCCAGGAGTCCAGGGGTTCCTGATGCTTAGAGGGAAAGGGGCCCTCTGTGGCAGCCCAGGCCCCCACTCTGCACGCTCAGCTATGAGCCCCCCAGCCCCTCACGTGGCCCCAAGAACAACCACCCTTAGGGGGCAGGAGCTGGTCTCCAAGGATTCAAGGACTCCGGGGCAGGCTGAGGTCCCTCTGGGAATCCCCTCGCACAAACTGGGATGCTGAGGACGCAGTGACTGTGGGGACAGAGAGGAGGCCCTTGAATTTACCCCTGCCTTTTTCTTTTTTTTAAAATATATTTTATTGATTTTTCACAGAGAGGAAGGGAGAGAGAGATAGAGAGCTAGAAACATCGATGATGAGAGAAACATCGATCCGCTGCCTCCTGCACATCTCCCACTGGGGATGTGCCCGCCACCCAGGCACACCGGGGCAGGCTGAGGTCCCGCTGGGAATCCCCTCGCACAAACTGGGATGCTGAGAATGCAGTGACTGTGGGGACAGAGAGGAGACGTTTGAATTTACCCCTGCCTTTTTAAACCCTTCAGAAATCCACAGTTATACTTGGTGCAAAGAGCGTGGGGTTGCAATTGATAGAGACCCAAGTCTGGCTGACATAAGCACAAAACGGACTCTTGGATGGCACACCTGAAAAGCCCAGCCTCCAGGCCTGGCTGGATCCAGGGGCTCAAATGATGGCAGGAGGGTCTGACGCTCCATCCCTTGGCTCTGCTGTCTGCTGTGTTGGCTTCCTCCTCAGAGGGTCTCCCCGGGGAGCACTCCAGGCCGACATCCCACCCTCTGCCAGTGCAATGGGAAGGGAGTTCCACCCAACCCGCTTGGCTTGGGGCACAGATCCACCCCAGGCACAATCATGATGGCCAGGGGCTGCGTTGCAAGGCGCCCCTAGAGCCGACCAGGTAAGCCCCTCCATCGGAACCCCTAATGAGTACAGAAGGGTATGTCAAGGAATGTGGGTCCCCGAAGGAACGCTGGGTTCTGTTGCTAAAAGATGGGGGACATCTGATGCTGAATAGCTGAGTTCTACTCCACTTGGAACAGGTGTGCATCAAGCCAGACCCAGGGCCCTGTTCTAAAGGCTGGTCGTTGGTAGCAGACTGGGGGTCTGTTCCCCGCCCATAGCTCCCTGGCCCCCTCCCCACTCCAACTTGGCAGCATCCTCTTCACCCCCATACTCCCAACC
>NW_006285798.1:842285-844073 GCF_000327345.1 Myotis davidii
GGCCTGAGGAGAAGGGCCCAGACACAGGTACAGAGGGAAAACTCCACGAAGACACAGTGAGGAGGGGCCTCAGTGAGTAGGCAAGCCAAGAGTGAGTCCCTAAGAACAGTGGTTCTCAACCCTCTGGCCCTTTAAATACAGTTCCTCATGTTGTGACCCAGCCATAAAATTATTTTCGTTGCTACTTCAAAACTGTAATGTTGCTACTGTTATGAATCGTAATGTAAATACCTGATATGCAGGATGGCCTCAGATGACCCCAGTGAAAGGGCCATTCGACTGCCAAAGGGGACGCGACCCAAAGGTTGAGAACCGCTGCCTAGAGAAAAACAGCAGTAACTATAAGGGAGAAGTGCATGATAGTTGTTTATAATAGTTAAAATCTAAAATAGTTATGACACATGACTGTGTGGCTCAATTGTTTGAATGAGCCAGGAGGTCACGGTTCAATTCCCAGGTAGGGCACATGCCTGGTTGCAGGCCCGATCCCCAGTGTGGGGCGTGCAGGAGGCAGCTGAGCAATGATTCTCTCCTATCACTGATGTTTCTCTCTCTCCCTCTCCCTTCCTCTCAATAAAAATATTTTTTTAAAAAATAAATAAAAATAAAAACATTTCCACTGAATAGACCTTAATTACTTGGAAAGAAAATACAGAAAAGTGAAAACCTGTGCAGATCCACAGCTAGAATCAATGTAAACATTTTATCATAATTGTGTCAGATGTTTTTAATTTTTAAAAAAAGAAAGAAGTGACAGAGGAGGATGCATTCCCGTTATCGGCCCCACCCCAGGCCCATTTCCTGCATGTTGTTCCCAAGGGCAACACCCCATCATTGAGACGTTCTCCTCGTATCAGTCTGCAGGCTTTTAGCTGCAGAAACAGAATTCCCTTCAAAGCAGCAAGTCGGACTCAGCAGCTCCGCTGTCACAAAGGGCAGGCCTTCCCTCCCCACTCGGCGGCTGGCGCGGCGCTTGCCCGCATCAGTGGCATCCTGCTGGCTGGGTCACACTTGCATTTCCACATCAGAGGTGGGAACTCATCAGAACTCTCGCTGGAACACTGTGTTTCTCACTTCAGCAGAAACACTCCAAAAAGGCACGGAGAGACTCAGAGCTCCCTCGCCCCGGCTGCCCGCGCTCTCGCCTGACCCTTGCGGGTTCTGGAGGAATTCCTGGTTTCCCTCCTCAGCAATGACTTAACCGGGGCTCCCTGGGGCCCCGGAAGCTCCTGCTGCTAGTGGAGCTCCTGTCAGCAGCTTCTTCTGTAACCTTCACCCAAAATGTCATCATCTTCAGCTCCCTACACCCAATCGTCTCTGAGCTGCTCAGTCACCTTGCCACCAGGGTCCCTGATTATGCTGTAGGGGCTGGTCACCAGCAGCAACATCCTGGGCATGATGGTAGCCGTGGGGGAGGGGTTCTTCCTATACAACAAGACCTTCATAATGCAGGCCCACAAGCCAGGAACACCTCTCTCTGTCATGACCTCTCTCTCTCTCTCTCTCTCTCTCTCTCTCTCCTCTATCCCCTCCCTGCCACCCTCTCTCAAAATCAATGGAGCTGGGCCAGCGTGACTCAGTGGTTGAGCGTTGACCTACGAACCAAGAGGTCACCTTTCGATTCCCAGTGAGGGCACATGCCCAGGATGTAGGCTCGATCCTCAGTAGGGGGCGTGCAAGGGGCTGCCAAAATGATGTTTCTTTCTCATTGATGTTTCCATCTCTCCCCCTTCCTCTCAAAAAAATCAATAAAACATATTTTTTTAAAATAATAAAAATAAATATAAT
>NW_006285798.1:845841-846841 GCF_000327345.1 Myotis davidii
GTGCCACATTCTCCCAAGGAACTCTGAATTAGTACATTTCCCTCTAAATTTCTTCAAATTAAGAGAATCTATGGAGTTCCCTATACTGTACAAGTTGTAATGAAAGAAAATAAGATTTTCTAAGAGCATCAAATACATGTGTTGTTATTTACAAACATATATATTCATCTCTCTCTCTCTCTCTCTCTCTCTCTCTCTCTCTCTCTCATACTCTTACTATTTCAGAGAGGAAGGGAGAGTGAGAGAGATAGAAACATCAATGTTGAGAGAGAACCATTGATCGGCTGCCTCCTGCACACCCCACATGGGGGGCTGAGCCCACAACCCCGACATGTGCCCTGATCAGGATTCGAACCGTGACCTCCTGGTTCATAGGTCGACGATCAACCACTGAGCCATGCCTGCCGGGCTGAAAACATTTAAAAAAAGAAAAAAAGAAAAAAGAAAAGAAAAGAAAAGGAAAGAAAAGAAAAGGAAAGGAAAAAAGAAAACATTTCTTCCCTCTTCCTCTTTCTCTAGCCTCCCTCTACTGCTGGCCCTATGACTCAGGCTTCTCCATTAGTTTGTTTGAGGCAATAAGGCCTCACATGAAGAGGATTAGAACGAAATTAGGGTGAAATTTGAAACTTGGGAACACTGCTGGGACAGGCAGGGGTGAGAGAGGAAAGGGAGATGTAGAGGAGGTATCTTGGAGGATCCCTTGTTTGGGGAATAAAATATTCTAGACAGGAAGCGAAGTGTACAAGGTGCAGAGGTGTGAGAAAGCAGATGCTTTAGGCACACTGGCTGAGGTCAAGGCCGAATAGAGAAGAGGCGGCTTCATTAGGGGACCCCATAGGCTAAGGGGTTGAACGCCAGGATAGTTACCCTAGAGCAGTGGTCGGCAAACTGCGGCTCGTGAGACACATGCAGCTCTTTGGCCCCTTGAGTGTGGCTCTTCCACAAAATACCACGTGCGGGCGCGCACGTACAGTGCGATTGAAACTTCGTGGCCCGTGCG
>NW_006285798.1:846857-848109 GCF_000327345.1 Myotis davidii
AACTGGGAGTCATTGGCAATTTTAAGGAGAGGAGCAACCCAATCCACGTTGTATTTTGCAGAGCTGATGGGCACATAGGAGTTGGGTTCTAGAAAAAGAAAAAAAGTCTAGGTAGAGGCAGGAGGGAGGCAAGTTAGGAACTAAGACATTGTTCTCGCTAGCAGAGGTTTCATACAGATGCCCCATGAGCCAGATTCGGCCCCCCAAAAATGTTTCATTCAGTCCATTCACAATTTCTGAATTTTGGAAATTTAGAAGATGTTTTGTTAGAATATGGCTTCCCTGCTTCTGCTGAAAAAATTATCTGTCCATGAAGGACCCACAATGCTCCACCCCCACCACTCCCCACCACCTGATACCTGGCCCCAGTCACTAAGGTATGTGACCTATAAGTACTTGAGTTTGCAAACCCTGGCTCTAAAACTTCTAGAAGAAGTCAAGGTGGTTGGGAAGAGTATGCTGGGTGAAAACAAACAAAACAAAAACCTCATCCCTGAACAAAGAGTTGGAAGAAATAGAGAAGGCATGGGGTTTGGGGGAACTTCCTCCTTAGGGAAGCAGTGTTGCTGGGGCTGCGCGGATGAGGTTAAGAAGGAGACAGAACGCTGTCCCTATCTCATCTCCATCCTCATCCACCTCACTTACAGGCCAAACAGACCACGTTCCTGCACACCTGGGTGATGCCTTTGCACATGGTGCTCCCTGGGCCTGAAATCCCCTTTCCTCCCTTCCGTCTGGTGAGCACTGCGCATTCCGATGTCACTGCCTTTTACAACCGGTGGAGAAGGTGGCTGGGGCGGGCCGGGACCCCCAAAGCCCCAGTTTATGACCTCTTCTCTGGGTAGATTGTTAATTCTCGAGGTCTGGCTCAAATAGGATGGATGGAAGCATAGATGGGCAGCTGCATGCATGCGTGGATGCATAGGTGGCTGCATGGTTGCATGGGAGACAGAAGAACGGATATAAATGAATGCATATCCTATTGCAGAGCTTTGATGCTTCCCTCCTTGAAATAGACACAGGCTCCACCCCACAAGAGCAGACTGGGACAGTCTGGGACAATCTGGTCCCGCAGGGCCAGGAGGATGGACCAGGTGACCCTCTCAGACTCCCCCGAGTCCTCTCTAACCTCGTTCTCGCCCCCTCGTGGGCTCTGACCTAGAAAGACGGGATGGGAGGATAGAGAGGAAGCCCACCGGCGCTAGGACCCAGCGAGGCCGGAAAGCGGGGTGGGGGCGCCGCGCGCTGCTCC
>NW_006285798.1:848699-849087 GCF_000327345.1 Myotis davidii
AGCACCCCAGAGCGGGGGGAGGCCTCCAGAGCCAACACAGAACGACTCCCCAACCGGGGACGGCGAAGACTTCCTCCGTGTTCAGGAGACAGCGACGTCCCTGCGGTGCCGCGGAGACTCCCCTCTTCGATCCGGGCGCCCCCCAAGATCGAGAACGCAGTGACCCTCCTGTCCGGGAGCGCGGCGCCCCCCACCCCCCCAAGATCCCGGCCAGTACAACTCCACACCTCAAGGCACGAAGACGCGGCTCAGAGCGCCCTGCATCAGGGAGCCCTAGACCCCCAATTCCGGCGCACAAACCCCAAATCTAAGGACCTGAGGACGGAAGAGCTCTTCCTCACCAGCAAGAGGCCTCGGGGACACCCCTGCGCGCGCGCACACACACACA
>NW_006285798.1:849408-855929 GCF_000327345.1 Myotis davidii
AAAACACACACCTGAGAGCCTGGAGCAGTTGGATCCTCGGTCTTTGGAGTATTTTTAATCCCCCCACCCCCACCCCCCATGGCCAGGCTGAGTTCTCAAGTGAACTCCCTCCTGGGAGAGGATTTGGGGGTGTTCACAGGTCAGGGGACCCCTCGTTTGTGGCCCTAGGCGGGTGATGGCTGGGGCTTTGGGTGTGTGTCTTTGTCTTTGAGAGGGCAGGGAATGGGTGTGTTCGGGATTATGGGTGGGAATGCCTTCTTTTCTCTGACTCCACTGCCCCCCAGCCAGGCCACAGTGGGGGTCTTCACCCAGGCCACCTGTGCTCCCTGCAGGACAGGGACGGGGGAAGCCCTTTCCAAAGTGAGGCACTGGTTCTGGGGAGGGAGGGAGGGAGTCTGGATGAAGAAGCCATTTCGGGTCAGGCTCCTTTCTGTCCCCTGGTGCCCCAGGGGCCGCCTTCCCTTCTCCTGACCTGACCTCCAAAACTCCCAGGGCCAAACCGATTGGGTCAGCATGTCCCGGACACCAAAGGGCGTTCTAGGTTACCACGCTCGCTTTCCAGGATGTATACGTGGCAGTGCCGCCACCGGGCCCTGCAGCTCATGGGACGATGAGAGGCGGGGGTGCTGTACCCTGACATTCTGACATTCTGAATCAGAAGGGGCTGACTGGTGCCGAGGAAACACTTTGGGGTTTCCACCCCTCTCTCCTCTCTTGCCCTCTACAGGCAAGCAGCAACGCTGAAGGCAGGACTCTGGGTACAGGTAGCCCCACCAGGAGTTTCTTTGTTCATCTCTTCATTGAACAACCTGAATCTAGTGCCTGTGAAGGTTCTCTTTCTCACTTCACCCCATCTTCTTTCCTGATCGTCAGACCCCTGGGATGTTCTCAGGTTGCCCCGGCCACACCTGAAGCACTTGATCCCCATCCTGCTGCAGACTTGGGGTCCCTGAGGCTGCGTGGCCAATTCCTCCTTCCCCCTTCCCAATACCAGTTCCCCCACCCCATCTGCTGCTGGCATTGACCCAAGGAGGAGGATGTGGTCAGCGGGGGAGAGGGGGTAGGAGGTGCTTCTGGCCGGAGCTCTGGCAGCCCCTCCTGCAAATTCAAGGACAGTTGAGGCGACGCCCCTCAGCACAGGCTGTGGGGGAGCCCGCTCTCTGGGTGATCTTGGGCAAGCGTGTGACATCTCCCAGAGATGACAGAGCGAGCCACTCACTCACTCTGTAGCTGGAGGGGCGGATGTAGATCGCATTTGGGCCTCAAGAAGCATCCAGGTGTGTCCTCTCTGTCCCTGCAGGGATTCCCACAGTGGGTTCCCGGGAGCCTAGAGCCTTGCCCCATGACCCACAGGCAGGGGAGTGGAGGGAGAGACCGAAAGGCAGAGATGGGAGTCACTGTGACTAGGGGAAACCGTCAAGAGGTCAGAGGGGCGCGGGGAGTGAGACCTCCCCTTCTCACTAACTTGCAGTGGCTCCCTGTTGAGTCTGGACTGAACCGCAGTTAAAGCTGTGTGCAGTGGGACCCTCAGCCGCCTCCCCGGTGTCATCCCCCATTGCTCACTCATCCTCCTCTACTTCACCTCTGGCTCATCTCCCTGTCCCCTCCCTCACTCCCTCCGTCACCTGGTGCTGTTCCCCAACTTGAAAAGCTCGCTATTGGAGGGCTCAGGAGCAGCCCTCTGCCTCTACCTCCCCTGTTTATCTGGCCTGGGCTCAGAGTGGAGAGCTGCACTGGGGCCCTGGAGACAGTAGAATGTGTCCACATGTGCTGTGAGCGTTTGTCTCCACATCTAGACCCTGAGCTCCAGGACATGGGACAGGATGTCTCGTCCCCATTGCATCGGTTTTGTCTGGCCCCAGACCCAGCATAATATACAACACAGGTTATAAAGTACAGCTTCTAGACACATTTTGATGATCCGAACGGTGTTTTTCCTCATACTTGCATTTGTTGCCAATGCTAAAGAAAAACACACAAGAATGTCACATACAAATATTGATTTTCGGATCCTATTGAAAAAGCAGATGATGTGGCGAGCTGAGGCAAGAGCCAGAGTGACAGTGCTGACCTTTAGACAGAGCACCCCACTCCAGCCTGCCCCCGACCCCACCTGGCCTGTTCACTCAATAACATGATGGGCAGCTGGCTCCGCAGGCTTGGGGTGGAGGCCAAAATGTGTTTGCTCTGTGGGTGACCTTTGCCTGGATGTGTCGTGCACACACGGGCATTCTCTACCTCCCCGTGGCCTCGTCAGAACATGCACGGAGCAGCACCCCTCTGGGGTCCTCAGGCTGTGAGGAAGTGAGCCCGAACTCCCGCCAGAGTATCCGTAGCCTGGCCCACTTTCTCCTCTTTGCCCATCTTGTGCCCCTCCCCTACGCTAGAAGGGTTCAGCCGCCAACAGCTTGGTTTAACTGTCTCACTTTCCCAGGAGCAAAAGTTCAAGGTCCTAGAACCAGGTCTTGCTGCAGATTCTTGGGGGAGGACTACACTCTGGGCTCAGTTTACCCATGCGTCAGAGAGGAATCAGAAGCCATAGCTTCCTCTTTGTTCTGACTTTCTAGAGCTTGAGACCAAGCTGCTCTAGTTTGAGTCAGGCAGGAGAGATGGCGGGCCTAGATTCAGAAATCACGCAAAAATAATTGCATTCCCTAAACATGAGTGAAACCAATGGGTGTTGCCAAGTAGCTGGGCCAGGGGGCAGAGGCCAGTGCTGGGCATCAGGCACTCGGCATGGCCCTGGAAGGGAGTGTGCCGCCTTCCTGGATGAAGGTCTACAGCAGCCCTACGCTGGAGGGACAGCAGAGCACCATAGTTGAGAGCACAGGCTCTAGACCTTGCCTGGGTTTGAATCCCACTTAGCTGCTGTGTGACCTTAGGCGAGTCATTTAACCTCTCTGAGCTTGGTTTAATCCTGTGGTAAACAAGGATAATGCCTACCTCAGGGTCATCAGGGCAAGTGAGTTAAAGCATGCAAAGGGCCTAGGACCTGGTCCAGCACGTGAAAAGTGCTCAGTAACTATTGGCTCTTAGTTAAAGTTGCAGTGGCAGGTGGGAGACTACGCCTCGGTAACCACCTTGCTTTTCCTGTAGCCTCTCTGGGGAGGCCATAGGCTTTGCTGTTTGAGAGGCAGTGCTGTGTGTGCTTTAGAGCAGGCAGGAGTCCAGGTGCAGTGGCTGGGGTTCAAGCCTGAGGGCCTGTGAGGGCCCTCCCAGCACCTTGGCCCCTGGCTCTGCCCCAGGATGGCCTGGCCGAGGCCCTCCTCCTTCCCAGCTCTGCTGTCCAGGTGCTGGCCTGCCTGGCTTGTCCCCAGGCTTTCTGCCCTCGGCAGCTGGGCCTCAGCCAGAGCCTGGATCAGCATCCCCAGTAGACTCAGGGTTTTCCCCAAACTGCCCCCTCCCTCCCCTACTCCTCTGGCCTCAGGAAGCTGTGGCAGTGGGGCCTGGAGGGGACAGTTAAAGCCCCCTCCCCTCTCCTATCCACCCACCTTTCCCAGTCCCCACTGCATCCTGGCCACAGTCTGGAGGTGGAATAGGTCCAGACTTTCAGGCCAGCCCCCACTCTGGGAGCCAAGTCATATTCGGGTTGGAAGGAAGCAGGGAAGCATTTTTTCAATGTCAGGCACTCCGTGCCCAGCACCGGCCATCGCTTTCTCACTTAGTGCTGAAAACAGCACTAACCCAGAGTGGGAATTTGAGCCCAGCTCTGAGCCCCCAGAGGTTTGTGTGAAACTGGCTGCAAACTGCCTGGGTTTGAATCCTACCTCCACCGTTCATTGACTACATGACCTTGGACAAGGCAGTTGTCTTCTGTGCCTCAGTTTCTCCTGATGTGGAATGGGAATAATAACTGCTCCTATTCCCTAGGGTTGTGGGGAGGATTAAAGAACTCCTTACAGGTAAAGCACGTGTAGCAGTGCCGGCTGCTTAACTGTTCTCATTACTTCTGCCACACCCTGCGGGATATGCAAATGAGCTGGTCTGGCCAGGGGAAGTCACTGCCCACCCCACCCGCTCTCCTCTCTTGGCTTTCACAGTCCTGGGAGAGGCAGAGAATGTCCTCAATGCCTCTGGGTATTGGGATGGCCCTGGGGGGCTGGGGTGTGGGCTACACAGAACAGGGTCGCTGCCTCCTCCTGGTCAGGACCCAGCAGGCTGCAGAAATCCCCGCCCCAGGGCAGTCCTGCCATAGCAGGGAGATCCTTGTGCCTGCCAGCTCTGACCCCCTGGAGGCACAGGGGGCCCACATTTAACATGGTTTAGTGGTAAAAAGTACCATCTCTAGATCCTGCTGTGTGATCTTGTGCCAGGTGCTTAACCTCTCTCAGCCTCAGATCCCTCCTCTACAAAAAAGGTGGATGAGTTTGACTCAGTGGATAGAGCGTTGGCCTGCAGACTCAAGGGTCCCAGGTTCGATTCCAGTCAAGGGCATGTACCTGGGTTGCGGGCACATCCCCAGTAGGGGGTGTGCAGAAGGCAGCTGATCGATGTTTCTAAGTCTCTATCCCTCTCCCTTCCTCTCTGTAAAAAATCAATGAAATATATATATTTTTAAAAAGGTGGATGGTACTGTACCTACCTTGTGGGTCACAGTGAGGATTAACTGAATGAGTGTGTGTAAAGGGTTATGCATGGCACTGAGTATCCACTAAGGGTTTGCTCTTAATATTAGTTCTCAAAAGCCCTGAGCAGAAGGGAATGTTAATGCCACTTTCTTATTTTATTGATTTGAGAGAGAGAGAAACACCAATCAGTTGCCTCCCATTCCTACCCGACTGGGGATCGAACCCACAACCTGCCTAGGAATTGAACCTGCCACCTTTTAGTGTATGGGATGATACTCCAACCAACTGAGCCACAACAGCCAGGGCAGCCCCACTTTTATTTTTTATTTTTTTAAATATATTTTATTGATTTTTTACAGAGAGGAAGGGAGAGAAATAGAGAGCCAGAAACATTGATGAGAGAGAAACATTGATCAGCTGCCTCCTGCATGCCCCCCACTGGAGATGTGCCCGCAACCAAGGTACATGCCCTTGACCAGAATCGAACCTGGGACTCTTGAGTCCGCAGGCCGACGCTCTATCCACTGAGCCAAACCGGTTCTGGCAGCCCCACTTTTATAGACTAAAAAAAAAAAAATAGAGGCTCAGGAGTGAAGGTCTTTACTCAGGGTTTCCTATCTAGAACTTAGGGAAGATTCTGCCCACTTTTCCCTCATTCACTCACAGTCTACAGGCAAGACCTGTCAGAAAGACCCAACAGGACCTACCCTGGGCTCCCGCTGCAGTCCCGGGCATATCTCTTGATCAGCTTTCCTGCCTCCACACCTCTGCTCACGTGGGGCCGCTGCAGGTGGGAGCTGCGGATGGAGGAATCTGCACCCAGGACTCAGAAGCCCAGGCATCCCTCACCTCTTCCCTCAGCCTCACTCCAGGGACAGTGGTGGAGTCATGTTGTCTCCATCTCTCGGGGCCTGGCACACAGATGGCTTCAGGAAGAGCTTGCTTAGGTCCCGAGCTTGGCGTGCATCTCACTCAGAGCGAAAGGCAGGTCCTGGCCCTGAGCTCCGAGGCCCGGTACATTGCCATTCCCTCTTTACCTCTATCCTCTCCTCCTGCCCCTACCCTTACCCGCCAACCTGCACCCCTGCTGGCCTCCACTGCTCCCCGAGCACACCAGGCACAGTCCCCACGCCTCTGCCAGGAAGGCTCTCCCTCCACAGTATCCACATGCGCAGCGTTGTCAGTAGGGCCTTTCCTGACCCCGCGTACAGTTTCGTTCCCCACACTGGGCATTTCCTCGTGTCTCCCTTTCCCCCTCTAAGGTCTCCCTGTCTGACACACATCTCACCTTCTTTGTTACTGTCTGCCTCCAGGCTAGAGTATAAACTCCTGGAGAGCAGGGCTGTGTGCTTGGCTCATGAATGTATCGCAGATCCGAGAGCAGTGCCAGGCCCATTGTAGGTGCTCAACAAATCCTCACTGAGCGCTCTGGAGCCAGGCGTTATCTCTGAGCCACGCCGAGCTGTGCGACACTGGGCACGTCACTTAACCTTCCCTTCTCTGGGTCTCGGCTTCCTGAACGGTCAGGTACATGCTCTAGTGGGAATACGACGGTTGTGAAGTTAAGGGAGTCAATATATGTAAAGTGCTTAGACTCTGAGTGTTTCATAAATGGTGGCTGTTATTAATACTTAAATCTGTACCATTATTACCCCTCTTCTACTGATAAGAAAATGGAGGCACAGGCAGAGAAAGTGGCAAGGAGCAGCGGTGACCTGGGTCCACCCAGGATTGCCTGACTCTGGGGTCTGGGCTCCCAAGCTAGGCGACATCCCCCGTTCCATCCCTCCATTGGGGCTCAGGGAAGGAGGGAGAGGTGAGGGCTGTGGCTAGGGAAGGGCTCTTCTCTTCAGGGAGCCTCTGCTCCCCCAGCCATCTCTCCAGTGGCCACCACCTGTCCACTGATGGACACCCCGCCAAGGGCCCTGGCCCAGCAGCCAGTGGCGGGGGGCG
>NW_006285798.1:856060-862007 GCF_000327345.1 Myotis davidii
CCCCTGAGTGTTGGGCTGCCCACCTCACACAGGCAACAGGCCCATCCATGCCTCCTCCCACACGCACAGAGGCGGCCACAGGTAGGCTGGGAGCGGTGAGGCTGGGCTCTCACCGCCACATAGGGCGCCAGCTGCAGTGGACAGCGCCACAGGCTGTTAATCACCACCAAGGATGTGCCTCGGGGGAGGGGCGGGGAGGGAAGGCTGAGAGCAGAGCCAGAAGCCAAGCCTGGCAGGGAGGGCAGTGGGGAGAACCTGTTCCCAGTTTCTATTGCCCAGTCTTGGGACAGTCCCAGTTCTTCCTCTTGGTCTCCTCCCCTGGGAAATTTGTGAGCTGGGTCACGTGATCTCCAAAGTCCCTTCTGGCTCAAGCATGTTCAGGGGCCACTGGAAAGGTATGAATGGACGTGTTGCCATTTATTTAACCAAATCTGCTGGTTGACACTTGGGTTGTGTCCAGCCCTTCCAGCCCTGGGGCCTGGGTGACCACTCTGCAGCGGTTCTCCACCCTGGCTGCCTGGCCTCCTCAGCCTCCCCTGGCCTTGCACTTGGCGCTGGGCCTGTCTGGGTGCTGTCCACGCCTGTGGTGCTGAAGACAGTGGGACTAGCGGGAGGCCTGGGCTGCAGACCAGAGACCAAGTGCAGGGAAGGAGATAAAGCAGAGGAAGTTCAAGGTTCAGTCCCTGGCTCTGACCCGCACTGGCTGCGTGTGACCTTGAGCGAGTTGCTTAACCCCTGTGGGCTTCAGCATCCTTATCTGTAAAATGAAGATCGAATGGCAGCAGCAATGTAAAGCATTGGCATGTTGAGAAAATAGATGATCATTTTACTCTATTATTTTAGAGACAGTAAACATAGTGGTTAAACTTTTGACACTGGAGTGGTGATGCCTGGATTTGAATCCTGGCTCTGTTACTGGATAATCTTGATCTCGTGCCTCAGTCTCCTCATCTATAAATTGGGATGATTAATAGTCCCCGTGTCAGGATGTCGTGAGGATCAGGTGAGGTCATTTACGTGAAGCAGTTGTCATGTGACAGGTGTTCCCTAAGTGCCAGCTGTTATCACTTTCCCCCATGTCTGCTGTGCTTGGGGCTGGGGTTAGAAGGAGGCAGCACCATGTCCTGCCGACTCCCTGGCCTCTAGCCCAGCCCTGCCACTGGCTTTCTATGTGATTTTCAGCAAACCACTGTTCTGGCCAGCAACCTCCGCATCTGTAAAATGGGGCTAATGATACCTTATGCAGGCCCCTAGGAAAATAGCTTTGTTCCTGTAGGATCGCATACAGGAAAGCCAAGATATAAAAAGTTACAACTTCCCAAACACTTAAAGAATTATTCACCCAGCGTTTGTCACGCCCTGACTAAGTGTTAGAAATAGCAAGATGATTAAGGCATGGGGCTTGCTTTCAGGGAGCTCTCAGGCTTCTTGCTGAATTGTTAACCCCCTTCAAGGCTCATTCCGGTGACACCTCCTCCAGGAAGCCACCCGAATCCCTCCTGCCCATGCCCCCTGGAAAAGCTGGAGCACTGACCATGGCCTTCCTGGCTGCAGGTTAGCTAAGGCCTATTTTACCTGCCTTCCTGATTGGCAAGCTTACCCCCAGATCTGATACATCACTCGGACCTGCTTGCCTCGTGTTAGCACCTAAGCAGTGCCTGGGCTCGAGTACGTATGCTCCTCTGCAGTCTCCAAGTTGCAAGTTACATAAACTCAACTCAGACCTGCTTATGGGGAAGGGAAACGTTTTGACTCATGAAACAAACATTCAGGGGTATAACTGGCTATAGACATGCCTGACTCAGGTGCTTAGAGCCACAGTGACCTGGTGGATGGGATGATCCGCTGGTCGGCCAAGTCTGGGTGGAGACAACCCTACTGAACCACAGGGGCCGAGAGGGGCCCTTCCCTGAAGAAAGAAATTGGTGCCGAGCAGGGGGAAACATCACAGGCCCATTCACAAAACCACTGAAGGGGGCCCAAGGCAGTGGGCGTGGGGGGAATCGGGGCATCTGTAATACTGTCAGCAATAAAAAATAAATTTAAAAAAGAAACCACTGAAGTGCGTGAGCTAGGCAAGAGCCAGATCCAATCTGCTCTTCAGAAAATTCATCCGATCGCATGTATAGGAGCGGGGGTGGGAGGGGAGGAACCTGGAGGCAGGCGAGGGGAGAGTGCGGGGGTGTGGGGAGCTGATTCAGACATGCAGGCTAAGGAATGAAGCTGCAGCCTCTGGCTTTACAGGGGAACACAAGAGAAGCAGGCGAGGGCGGGCGGAGGGGTTCCCTGTCCCACTCAGCACCTGAAATCCCATCTGGTAGCTGCTTTTTCACAGGGACTTATTTTAATAATAATATCGACCCGGAGAGGTGACCCACCCAAACAGCCTTCCACTCAATGGCATCTTTCCAGGTGAGGGCCTTGTTAAGGATACCCCTGGGGGTGCCTGTGCTTAGAGCCCAGGGACCCAGAATCTTAGAATCCCAGAGTGAGAGTAAGAAAGGCCTGACTGATAGCACTTAGTCCGACTTTGCCTTCTACTGATTCCCAGACAGATGCCCACCCAGGGTTTGTCTCCCCGCCGCCCCACTTCCTCCCTGCTGCGACTTCATCTTTGAATTGCTGTCTGCCTGGGTCTGCCTTCAGGGGCCTCGAAGGACACAGTATATGGGATCTGAAGCCTGATGGCCTGAGTTCAAATCCCAGCTGTGCTAATAGTTAGCTGTTGGCAAGTTATTTAGCCCGCCTGTACCTCAGTATTCTTTCCTGTAAAATGGGGATAATGGTAGCTATCCTACCTCCTATCTAGCTCCTACCTCCTAGACTTGTGATTGTTAATGATTTAATTTATAGTGTTAGCACAGCATCTGGTAAATGGTAAATGCTCAATAAATATTAGCCAGGTGGCCAGTTTGGCTCAGTGGTTGAGTGTTGACAGGAGGTCATGGTTCGATTCCTGGTTGGGGCACATGCCCCGGTTGCTGGCTCAATCCCCAGGAGGGGGGCGTGTAGGAGGCAGCCGATCAATGATTCTCTCTTCATTGATGTTTCTATCTCTCTCCCTCTCTTTTCCTCTCTGAAATCAATAAAAATATAAAAAAAATAAATATTAGCCAGTATTGTTTTTCTCTCAGGATAAGGACAGGCCCCCTTCTCTTTACAGGCTGCTCACCTTCCACCTACTCCTATAACTGCATTCTTACCATTTGGTTGCCAGTGTTGTCACCATCAAGATTACCTTCTCTGGCTACACTCCAGGCAGTCAGACACACTGAGGTCCAAGTCCTACTCTTTTGCTCACTTGCTCCGTAAGCCTTGAGTTAGGATAATGCTAGCGTCTATAACAAATAGGCCCCCAGATCTCAGCAGCCTAACACAAGAGAAGTTTACTTCTGGCTCGTGTAAGATGCCGAGTGGGTAACCCTCCCACACCCGGGGACCCAGGCTCTTCCTATCTTGTAGATCCACCATCTCTCAGGGCCTTGGAGTCTCCGCGTCAAGTCAGCATGCAGAAGGGGGAATAGAGAGCCCTGGCCTGTGTGGCTCGGGTGGTTGGGCGTTGACCTGTGCCCTGAAAGGTTGCTGGTTCGATTCCTGGTCAGGACCTGTGCCCCGGTTATGGGCTCAATCCTTGGTAAGGGGCATGCTGGAGGCAGCTATTCCGATGTTTCTCTCTCTGAAATAAATAAATAAATAAATAAATAAATAAATAAAAATGCTTTTTAAAAGAAGAAGAGAGAATAAAGACATGAACCATTCTTAAAAGTCCTAGCCTAGCTGTGACACACACATCATTTCTGTTCTCATCTCATCGAGGAAATCAAGTCCAGTGACCACAGCTGGACACAAGGGAGGTGAGAGGTGTAGTGCCCACAGCTGCCTGCCAGCAAAGCTCTGTATTATAGGAGACAAAACAGAGTTTTGGTGGGCAGTTGGCTATCTTTGCTGTAACCATAATAAGTCAACCTCTTGGGCCCCGCTCTTCATAAAATAGAAATTACTGCTCAATGTGGCCTGGCTGTACAGCGCTATACATTTACTAAAATCATTAAATTGTACACTTTAGGGGAATTTTGTGATATGTAAGTTATACTCAAGCTGGGTGGGGTTTTTTGTATGTGTTTTTTAAATCCTCACCCAGGATTTAAATATCCTCACCAAGGATATTTTTTCGTTGATTTAGAGAGAGGGAATGTCAGAGAAAAACACACCGATTGGTTGCCTCCTGCACGTGCCTTGAGCAGGGCCCGGGCCGGGGAGGAGCCTGCAACCAAGGTACGTGCCCTTGGCCAGAATCGAACTGGGGACCCTTCGGTCCGCAGGCTGACGCTCTATCCACTGAACCAAACTGTCCAGGGCTGCTCAAGCTGTTTTAGGAAATAGGAAGTGTGTCGCCTTCCTTCTCAGGGCACTTGTGAGGACTTGGTGACGTTTTGCCAAGCTGCACTGTGTGTGCACAGGGAGCAGGGGATGGAAAGGAGTCCCAAGTGGGGTTATGCATCGGGTGTAGTTTTCATGGGGCACCCAGCTCGAGCCACCTGCCAACAGGAAGTGGTAATGGTTCCATCTTGCCTCTGGCTTGGGAAACCCTAGCCCGACTCTGCGACCCTCCCCGCAGGTGGAGGAAGGCCCAGCCCATAGGGCCAGAGCTTTTGTGGTCAGAGCCCAGGCTGCTGCCAGGAAGAGGGGCCGACACCCTCCTGCCTTCAGCAGCACAGATGGAAGCCGAGGGCTTCCCTTGGGGCCGGTGAGGACATGCATTGAGGTGCCAGTCATGTGGGCCCCGGCGCAGCACAGTCAGCTTGGAGTGGACAGATGCAGTGCCAACGACACAGGTGCGGCCAGCAGCCCCCTGCCTGAGCCAGGCAGCTCGCAGCTGCTCCACAGAGCGGAGGCAGTGCCGATGGTGGAGGTGAAACTTGGGCGAAGGTCCCACTGATGCCAGACGAATGCCTCCGGCCTCAGTGCCCCCCGAAGAAAGGAGCTGGTCCCTTCTGCCTAGACTGCTGTGAGGATTAAGGGGGTGATGCATGTGAGCACCTGGACCAGTGCCGGCAGCAGTCCGCTGTCCACAGGAGCTGCGTGAGTGTGGGCGCGCCTTGGCCAGGCTCTGCCCTCTTCCAGGCTTCACTTTCCTCACCTGGATACTGAGGGGCCAGAGGTGCTCCCGCTTCCTGACCTGGGAGCCCCCCAGCACTAGCTGTATGACCTTGGTCAGGTTAGTCTGTGCCTCACCCCACTCGCCCCTAAGAGGGGTAATAATAATGCCCACCCCGTGGAGCAGGGAGGCAGGGAGGTCATCCTTAAACGGGGCCTGACACGTAGTAAGTACAGTCTGAATGTTAGCAGCTGCTGTTGCTGTTGTCATTATTTTCTTCATCATCTGGATGTGGAAGCCGAGGCCCAGAGAAGCAGTGTGACTTGCTCAAGGTCACCCAGCTGAAAAGTGGTGCACGTTAGGGTCAAGGCCGAGGCTGCTGAGCCCCAAGGCCCGTGCAGGTTCCATCACTCCCCACCGCACCTCTGAAGTCACGTGCGCAGTAAGTGGGTCAGAGGCAGTGAGTACCTGGGGGGATGACGCAGCAGCAGGGACCGTGTATGGATTCATTCCTTGTCTCCTGCTGACACCTTGCGGGGAACAGGCCTGAAGGGACAGGGAGGTGGGCAAGGAAGGCGACCCCCAAAACTGGACCCTAGGAACCAAGGCCATAGATAGAAAGAGTTTCATCTGATGTAGCCCCAGCCCCTCAGGCGCTTGTGGCCTATTGGTGGGGACAGGCAAGGAACAGCTGAGACACCCCAAGATACTCAGGGTCCTGAGAGAGACATACCCTGTCTGAACCCTGGGATCCAGAGACAGGAATGGGAATGGGGCAGGAGGGAAGGCTTCTTGGAGGAGTGGGACCTGAGCGTACTGAGACCCAGGAGCTGGCGGGGGCGGGGGGTG
>NW_006285798.1:862135-868074 GCF_000327345.1 Myotis davidii
AGAGAGGCGGTGCAGGGCAGTGGTCAGCATGAACTGAACCTGGGGTGAGGGGGCAAATGGTGGGGCTAAAATCCACTCTGTGGCTGTGCCCCTGACCCAGCCTGGTGCCCACCCAGGGCAACTCTGAAGCCAGAGTAGCAGGGAGGAGCCAGGCACCAGCAGACCCTGCAGGAGGGAGCAAAGAAGGGCTCCCAGCACCTTGCAGCTGCCCATCAAGCTCCCCAGTGATGTGGACACAGCCCGAAGTGGGAGCATTGCACACGTGTGTACATGTGCCTGCACATGGGCCCACCCACCTCAGCGGCCCTGGGGGGTCCACACAGTTCAGGAGAAGTGGAGCAGCCTAGTGGGCAGCAGAGGGCGTGTGCTCATCAGCACCCCTGGGGAGAGCCCCACACTCCACAGAAGGCGGCCTCAGTGTCCCCGGGATCCTCCACCAGGCGGGGTGGATGTTGACAGGGGGTGGGAGAGCTGACCCCTTCCAGCCCTGAAACCAGGGAAGACTATGGTGGGAGATAGCACCCACATTAGCCCAGCTCCCACTGTAGTCTCTGCCCCAACACCATCTGGTGACTGCAGCCAGAGGGCCGGATGCTACCCAGCCAGGCGCTGGGGTTGCAGAGACATGGTGACGGTGTATGGCCGGGTCGGGTTCACCACACTGGGGGAGGTAGAGGGAGAGGACAGGATTGGGTCTCTGGGGGCCTGCCACCATCCCCCCCTCTGGGGGTCTGACATGGGCTAGAGACACTGAGGGCATTCATGTGGCATTTCAGATGGTCTCCTGGCATATGTTCAGGCTGAGAGAAGTAGGAGAGGAAAAGCAGTGGGCAGGGGAAGCTTCTATTGGAACAGGCTTATTCATGAATGGAGGGGGGGGGGCTGGGTAGGGGGGCAGGATCCTGAGGAGGAAGGGTGGGAGCCAAGCTGAGGAGGGAGGAGGGCCCCCAGCTCCCAGCCAGCTGGGAGACTGCAGATGGGGCTGGGTGGGAGGCCAGGAAGTTCCCTCCTGATGTTCCTCCTCCCTGTGAAGTGGGAGGCTGGGTCGTGCAGAGGGAAGGGGAAAGCAGAGGAGGGTTTGGGTCTAGGAGAGCGGCTGAGCCAGGGTGAGGATGCCCGGCTCACGGAGAACTCACCCTGCTCCCAGCCTCTGGTCGAGCGCAGCCAGAGAGAATGTAGATTATACTGAACCGCACACCTCACACAGAGAGCAAGCACTCTTTGGGCCAGACACCAAGCACTTCACGTCTTTCAACTCATTGATCCTCACAACAGCCCAGAGGGAGAAGGGACTCATCCTCCTTATAGGTGGGAAACGGAGGCACAGAGAGATGAAGTACCTTGCCCAAGGCCAACCCGCTAGCGAGTGACAGAGCTGGGGTTCAAAGCCAGCCGTCTGGCTCCAAGTCTGCTTTCTCTCCGCCATGGGTGGTTTTGCAAAGGGTGGCTGTGAGGGTGTTGGGTGGCACACCTGGGATGGAGGCCGAGGGGCGTGCGGGGAGCAGAGGAGGCTCCGAAGAGGCAGGCTCCTGTCGGCACCGAGCGCGCAGTGCCGGCCGCTCCTGCTGCTGCACACCCAGCTCCCCAGTCTAGCCCTCCCCCCATCAGACCAGAAATGCAGGCCCAGGATTCACTGTCACCCAGGCCTGGACTCCCCACTGCAGGTCTCGGCCCCCAACACCATCTGGAGACAACCTGTACCTCTGGGCCAGGGATCCTCAAACTTTTTAAACAGGGGGCCAGTTCACTGTCCCTCAGACCGTTGGAGGGCCGGACTATAGTTTAAAAAAAAAAACTATGAACAAATTCCTATGCACACTGCACATATCTTATTTTGAAGTAAAAAACCAAAACGGGAACAAATACAATATTTGTATTTGCATGTGGCCCGCGGGCCGTAGTTTGAGGACCCTTGCTCTAGGGAGTGGGCGTGGACACTGAAGGGGTCAGTGGAAGTGGGGGAGGGCGGGTCTGGGGGACAGGCGCTCTGTCCTCGTGTCTGGGGCCCAGGCAGGGTTCTGGGACTCCAGCTGTGACTCTGTGTACCTCAGCTGCCTGTGCTGTCATCTGTGGTGGCGGAGGGATTATAAGCTGTGGTGGGTGTGTGGCCATATCTGCACCATCTGCCAGAGTGTTCTGAGACTGTGGCTGACATATTTGATAACATGACCTCTGCCCTCAGACCTGGCCTTCCCCACTCCTGCCTTATTTTTGTCTACAGCCCATATCCCCTTTTCTCGTAATATATACTTCATCTGTTCACCAGGTGTATTACCCACCTCCCGGAAGGTAAGTCCCTCGAGGCAGGATTCTTACCTGTGTGTCCAGTGCAGTGTCCCCAGGGCCCTGTGGCACCTGGCCGAGGGCAGGTGCTGATCAGCACTGTGAATGGGACCACTTCTGTGAACTCCGTCCCTGGCATGCCTTCCTCTCTCTCGCTCTCGCTCTCGCTCTCACTATTTATTTGATGCTGAATTTATTGTGGGGCCGGAAGCTTTTGTTCCTTCCATTCCTTCTAGGACATCTTTTTCTCCTGCTCACCCCTCCTCCACTGCTATAGGAGCTGCCTGTCCTTTCTCAGCAGGGACCTCTCAGTGCCGCAGGGAGAACTCGTGCGGGTTAACCCGCCGTGAGCTCTGTATGTTCTGCCCGCATCTTGGCGGCTTTGTTCACCTGGATGTGCCCGATGACCAGATAATCTACATCTGAGCCCTTGCGCTCTGCATTACTCTGCATTTTTAAGCACATGCAGCAAAAATTCAGCACTCCGTTTTGGCCACCGGCCCCGTGTCCAGCCCCACTGTTTGGCCTGGGCACACCTACCAGCTCCGTCATTGTAACGACGAATGGCACACATTGCTTCTGTAGAGTGAACATGAAGATTTGAACCTCTTGATTTGCATGATTTTGTGGGGTTTTCTGGGTCAGCTGAATAGCAAACCACTTTTGGAGGTCACCTCTAGCTGCTCAGAGGAAGAGTTACGGCGTGTCTTTGTGTCAGTACCGTCCCTGACACTGGGTCTGGGTGACAGCAGGAGACAGATAGGCTGGCAGTACCCAAGTGGGGGCCGGTGGCAGTGACTGTCTCTGGGGGGTGCCAGCTCAGCTGGTCCGGAAGCGTTGGGGAAGGTAATGCAGCAAAAGGCTTGTTGCCCATTGTGGTCATCCTGGGCCTGGCATCTGGCCTCCAGGGGTTCTAGGTGCTGGGGAAGGAAAAGGTAGGTGGAGAATGGGGCCTGACCTGATGCCACACCCCCCACAACAGGGAGAAGATGAGCGTGGGCTGCCCAGAGCCCGAGCCACCCCGCGCTCTGCCCTGCTGTGGGCCAGGGACGGCCCTTGGGCTGGGGGCAGGCGTGCCCCTCCTCACTGAAGACATGCAGGCCCTGACCCTCCGCACCCTGGCTGCTAGCGATGTCACCAAGCACTACGAACTGGTGCGGGAGCTGGGTAAAGGCACCTATGGGAAGGTTGACCTGGTGGCCCACAAGGGCACAGGTGAGTATCTGTAAGGCGGCTGGTGTCATGCTTGGGTGGGGACTTAGCTGGGGCTCTCAGGGGCTCTCTGCGGGGGCCAGGAGGCTAGCAGGGAGGAGAGGCAGTGGTCCAGGTGAAGAGGATGCAGCCTGAGTGGCCCAGGGAGGAGAGCAACAGGCAGAAGGGACAAAGGAACCTGGAGATGCCTTTGGGACAGCCAAGAGGATGCATCCCAGGACATCTGGAGCTCAGGAGGAGGTCAAGGTCCGGACTGGTGGTGGTGATGGGAGAATCACCAGCATATCTATCAGTGATAGCTGACCCCAGGGAGATGGACAGACTGTGGGTCCTCCAGAACAGGGCACCTGCTTTGAGGAGGGTGGGTGATGACCCGGTGAGAACAACGTGGCAAGCTCCATTCCTCAGAGAGTTTCAGTCAAGGCCATGCAGAGGGTTTGAGCTAGGATGAGGCCCCAGGCCTCAGGTCCAGAGCCTTCTCACGTAACCACAGAACTTGCTGCCTTCCCCACACTGTAGGCTCACAGCAGTGCCCACTCAGTCGCAGGTGGGGCCTGCATGAGCTCCCACATTTGCACACACCTGGGGCAGGGGGCTCTATGCCGACTGAAGGCAGCAGGAAGATCACTGGACATGAGGTCACCTGAGCTTTGCCACCTGCTTGCTGTGTGACCTTAGGCACGTGACTTAACCTCTCTGTGCCCAGGTTTCATCCTCTGTAAAATGGGGTAGCATTAGTGCCCAGCTCATAGGATCACTGGGAGGAGTCAGTTGTGAATGTGAATTGCTGAAGGCAAGGCAAGTGCTCTGTGGATACACAGGTGCCTGCCCGAGCACACAGTCAGATACTAGTATGTGCCCTGCAGGCCCTCACCTCCCTGTGTTTAATTCCTTCTCATTCACTCATCCATTAAACAAACATTTGTTGAGCACCTACTGTGCGCCAGACTCCTGTAGGCGCTGGAGATATAGCAATAAACAAAGCAAAGGTCCCTGCTCTTGGGAAGTTGTGTTCTTGTTGGGGGAGACAAACGCGCTAAATAAGTCTAGTGTGTCAGGAGGAAAATGAAAGGGTGGGGCAGCTGCAGGCTGGGTGCAGAGGACCCAGCTTGAGCCCTGACTTGCTGCACGGCCTTTGGCAAGTGCTTTCCCCTCGCTGGGTCTGCCCTCTGGGACCCCATCTTGCCTTGTGCCTGGGACAGGCTGTGCAGACAGGCATGGGGGGTGTCAGGTACAGGAGGGCAGGAGCGGGGGCCTTCACCACTGTTGCCCTGCCAGGCATGAAAATGGCGCTGAAATTTGTGAACAAGAGCAAAACCAAGCTGAAGAACTTCCTGCGGGAGGTGAGCATCACCAACAGCCTCTCCTCCAGCCCCTTCATCATCAAGGTCTTTGACGTGGTGTTTGAGACCGAGGACTGCTACGTCTTTGCCCAGGAGTATGCGCCTGCTGGGGACCTGTTCGACATCATTCCTCCGCAGGTACTTGGGGCGGTGGCTGAGGGAGGGGAGCCGGTCTCCAGGGCCCCAGAGTGTGGGTTGGGAGGAGTCAGGCCACTCATTTACTCCATGAGTATTTACTGAGCCGCTGCTGGGAGGGCCGGGGGTTCACAGTGAACAAGACCAAGGTCCGGTCCTGGTCCTCATGGGGGACACGGACACTGGGCAGTGAGCCAGATGACAGACCGCGATGAGCACTGGGAGGAGCAGCTAGAGTGAGGGATGAGGGCCAACAGCGGCCTCTGCAGCTGGGAAGGCCCAGGTGGAGGCACCGACAGGGAGGCCGCAGGGCCGCAGAGGCCCCCGGAGCAGCTGCCGAGTGGGGAAGCAGGAGGGTCCCGGCACCGGCTTTGCTGCTGGCTGTGCCAGGTTTGAATCTGCTCTGCCGCCTACTGATCAGTGACTAGGTCAGTGGTTCTCAACCTTCCTAACGCCGCGACCCTTTCATACAGTTCCTCATGCTGTGGTGACCCCAACCATAAAATTATTTTCGTTGCTACTTCATCACTGTAATGTTGCTACTGTTATGAATCATCATGTAAATATCTGATATGCAGGATGTATTTTCATTGTTACAAATTGAACATAATTAAAGCATAGTGATTAATCACAAAAACAATATGTAATTGCATATGTGTTTTCTGATGGTCTTAGGCGACCCCTGTGAAAGGGTCGCTCGAACACCAAAGGGGTCGCGACCCACAGGTTGAGAACCGCTGGACTAGGTCTCTCCCAGCCTCGGGGTCCCTACAAGAGAAATGGGGGTAATAGGAGCCCCTGTGGAGTTGGTGAGACAGGACAGATAGGGTGCTTCACACAGCAGGTGGCCCGTGGTAGGTGCTCAGTGCCGCCTGTCGCTGCAGTTACTGGGGAAAGGGCCAGACAGGGACCAGCGATGCCCTGGTCGGTGCGGGAGGGCGGCCGGTGCTGGGGGGGATGGGCGGG
>NW_006285798.1:869102-872533 GCF_000327345.1 Myotis davidii
GCAGGACGGCAGCCCGGCGCCTGTCCGTCCGTCCGTCCGTCCGTTTGAAGGGCTGGGGATAGACACCAAAGGCCTCCGGCCTGGCCTGCGGGGCCCAGAGGAGCCAAGCCCCGCAGACCCGAGGGTTCAGAGGCCCCCGGACACCTGGAGCAAGGGAGCTTGCGGGTGGACTCCCCAACACCTCCCTGAACCCCAGAACCTCGACTAGTCGCCCCTGGCCCTTCGCACCCCCTGGCAGAGCATCCCTCAGCCCCGCCCCAGTCCTGCCCTCCTGCCCCGACACACCCTGGGCACAGGAAGGGCAGGAGAGTTGGGGCGGAGAAGAGGCTGAGGCCCTGGGCGCTGCTGGGAGGAGGACAAGGAGCTGGGCGCAGGGTGTTGCTCACCTGCATACTGCGGGCTCCTGGGAGGCTGGAGGGGAAAGGCCGGCCCCTTGCAAAATGTAGCAAATGTCTGGGTGTTGCAAAGTCTGTGCGCAGGCACAGGCCGTAGGAATCCAGTGACTCCTCCCCACCCATTCTGATGAGGACGCCGATCGCAGGAGGGCAGCTTGCCTGGGGCTGCCAGACCTGGGAAGTGGAGGTCCCACAGCCCTCACCCTCCTCCTCAGAGGGCAGAAGGGCTCCCAGGGCAGGGACCCCGGCACCCCTAGGGTAGGGGAGTGTAGAGCCCAAGGCAGGGCCCAGGCCCCCTGCCCGCCACACCTTCCCCAGGCCCAGGGAACCTCTCAGATCCCCCCAGTCCTGGCTGCCCAGCCCAGAGAGTGCCCTGGCTGGCGGTGAGGTGATTGGTGCCAGAAATTCCCCCTGGGTCTCTGCCGGGTCAGCCTCGGCCAGCCCTGTCCCCACGGCGCACATTTCCGGTCCTGGCGTGTGACGCTGCGGGTATGAGGACGGGTGCCGAGGAAACAGCAGGGCGTGGGTGTGTGCGGTGTGAGCGCACAGAGTGCACACGTGTGCGTGTAGCCTTGTGTGTCGAGTGACTGCGTCAGAGGCCTCAGCAACTCCTCCCTGCTCCAGGGCTCCTGCCGGGCAGCTGCCGGAGGGCACCAGGCCTGCTTCTCATCACCCCCTCAGGGAATCTGCCAGGAGGCACCCGCAGGCTGGCTCAGGCCCCAGGCAGCACAACCGCGGAGAGGAGCCCAGCCTCACCCAGGGCTCCCTCATCACCCGGCCCGCTGTGGAGGCCCAGGACCTGCAATAACCTCAACATGGTGAGGCTGCCCCCTCTGCTTGGCAGGGCACCATTCACCACCATGCGCCCCACCTGCCAGGTCTCTTCTGGCCATTTGAGGGGGCTCTGTAATGGGCCAGGCTGACCAGAGGAGCCCCGACCACCCTCTGGCCTGGAGCCCCCCTCCATTCACCCCTTATTCCCACCGCACAAAAGGGCTATAGGTCCCCCTGCCCTGCCTGGGTCCAGTTTACAAACAGGTTGCCCCAGGGCCTGGCCCCCACCCCTCGGTGTGCGCCCTCAAGACCCACCTCGCCAGCAGGCAGCGGGGCCTCCCCACGCCAGGTAAGTAGCAAACCCCTTCTTTCACCGAGGGCCAAGGCCCGTCACTGCCCCGGACCCCGGACCCCGGACCCCGGAGCCCACCGGCACCTCTCCTTTTGCCTTAGGCCTTTCGACATCCTGTCTCCTGCAATAACAAGGAAGCGAGATTCCAAGTAGATGTCCCTCGCGTGCGTCCTCTCCCTCTCTCTGTTGAGATCCTCGTCTTAGTAGCTAGGGTGTTAGCGCTGGGAAGGGACGGTAGTTGTGCAGCCCAGCATCGTCCGGGCACAGCTGGGGCAGGGACGCTGACTCAGCAGGGCTGGGACCAGGCTGCTCCGCTGTGGCCGCTGCTGCCCCGGCTGCGCTGCGGGTTGGTTGGGACCCTTTGCCCCTTAGGAGAGGTGTTGGTCACAGATGTTTACCTCAGTTTATGTCACTGTCGAAGAAACAAAAAATAAATAGCAAAAAGTAACACCGTAGACATGAAGACTTAGAAAACAAAACAAAAAAAACTTTAAAGAAATCCTCCCCTTGCTATTCCTCTGTGAGGTGTGTGTGTGTGCGCGCGCGCCACGTCTCTGTCCCACCCTGGGCAGGCCCCCTGTCCTTTGGTGCTTCCCAGAGGCCCCTCTGAGCTGGCCTGTAGGGTGTGGGGAGCCCCCTGGGCAGGAGGCAGGGCCACAAGTTAGCTAGCGGGTCTGCCAGGCCCCTGAGCAGAGCCTCAAGGCCACCGATGCTCCCTGAGCCCCTCGCTGTGGCCGATGGGACAGTTGTGGTGGCATCGTAGCCAGGCTCAGGGCCTGGGTGGGACCCCCCAACCCCACATATATTAACCCCCCCCCATGTGTTTGTAAATACTCTGGCATCCTTTGGCCCTGAGGAGGTTTTTAAATGTGTTATTCTCTATCATGACAATTGCTATAAAATAAAAAATTCAGAAAAATTACCACTGGGTGGCTGTCTTGTCTCAGATACAGGGCAGTGGGGTCCACAGAATTACTCTGGAAACGGAAAACTTGACAAGTGTCTGCAGTCGGGCAGCTACTCCAGGCCTCCTGCGACCTCAGACCTAGAGGAGGCCCAGGCAGGGTCTGAGGGTGAAGCGAGCAAGGACCCTGGGTCTGGGGGAGGCTGGGGAGTGGCCCCTGCCTGGGGGGGCTCCTCACCCTGCGCCCTCCAGAGCTCTCCAGGCTCAGCAGCCAGCGTGAGTCTGGCCACAGATTAGACGGTCACTCTGTTGGAAACCCTCCAGTGCTCCAAGGCCCCAGCCTCACCCCGACTCCTCTCACCTGTGCTGCCTCCCACCACATTGCTCTCGCTCAGGGCCTGGACCCTTGTCTTGGACTCTCCCCGACCTTCTCCCGAAACCCCTCCCTCCAGGTCCCGCTCACAGGTGAACTCCTGGGTGCCCCCCAGGGTACAGGCGCTGCGTTACACTGAGCACTCAATGCCCTAAGTCTGTCTCCGCTCCTCCCCACCAGATGGACGTGCCGTAGGAACAGTCAGTGCTGCCCTGGCTGTGTGGCTCCGTTGTTTGGGCGCCATCCCGGGCACTGAGAGGTTGCAGGTTCGATTCCCCGGTCAGGGCACATGCCCGGGTTTCAGGCTCCATCCCCAGTGGTGGTGGTGGGGCGGGGGGTGCAGGGGCAGCTGGTCCATGTTTCACTCTCTGGCATTGATATTTCTCCCTCTCCCTCTCCCTCTCTCTCTAAAAAGAAATAAAAACATTTTATAAAAAGGACAGTCAGTATTTGGCAAATTGTTACTCCCTCCCTGGCACGTGACAGCCCCCGCCCCCCCAACAATTTGTCAAATGAGTGAGTGAATGCCCAGTGCTATTAGGGGCCCAGAGTACAGCAAGAAACAAGACAAGTGGTCTGTCCCCTGCAACTTATTTTCTAAAGAGGAAAATAGACGTTAAATAGGTTACACAG
>NW_006285798.1:872630-888935 GCF_000327345.1 Myotis davidii
GGGGGCGGGGGGAACGAGCGGGAAGGCCGCGACGCATCTTCAGGCAGGTCCATTTCCAAGATGTCAGCCGGGCTCTTGGCTTCATGACAAGAGCAGCCCTGCAGCTGAGACGCTGGACCGGCGTCCACATCGCCCTGAGCACGTGCGTGTGCAGGCCAGCTTCATCCAGCAAGTAGCCGTGACCATGACCTCTTGAATTCTTCAGGGAAAGGGGTCACTGAACTGGGAATCTAGAGAGAAAACAGGGGAGCCCCCCCCCCCCCCCCAAATGCTGCTGCAGTCAAAATTGCCATGTCCACCTTGCGGCCTCCATTTAGGGGTGAGTCCTTGCTGTGGAAAGAGATGCCAGCAGCTCTGCCAACACCAGGAACTTAGACCGTCTCCCCCCACACGATGCCCTTCATCTTGGGGCCCCATGAAAGGCACCCTCGTTTGAGTAAGATCTTCCCATTCCTTACAGCTTCCCAGCAACAGTAATGACTTTCTTTCCAGGCCGTATTTTGCTCCCTTTCTAATTCATTACCCAAGAAACTGTGGTAGAAGCTGGGTCTAAGACAGAATCCTAGAAACCAGAACCCTAAGGGCAACCCCCTCCTATGTGATAGAAACACATGCTTTTTATGCCTCAAATAAAACTTGTTTCACTTGGGGAAAAAACAGGTTACATAATTATCTGTGAAATAGGAGTTGGGGGTAAGAAAGTGGGGGTGAGAGGGGAGATGAGGAAAAAAATCCACTCAGACCAGATCAGAAGGTGAAGTATTCCTACCCAAGAATTTTACCTAAATCCTATTATTTCAAAACATCTGCCAATTGGCTGCAATAAGGGTGGGTGCCTTCACTTAACAAAAATACTTGGACCCTGGCCCAGTAGCTCTGTTAGAGCATCATCCTGAAGCACCAAGGTTATAGGTTCCACCCCCTGGTCAGGGCACATACATCAACCTGTCTCCCTGGCCAGTGTTGCTCAGTGGATAGAGCATCAGCCCATGCACGGAAGGGTTGAAAGTTTGATTGTGGGTCAGGTCAAGGGCACATACTGGGTTGCAGGTCGATCCCAGCCCCAGGTGAGACACCTGCAGGTGGCAACCACTGATGTGTCTCTCACATCAATGTTTCTCTCTCTCTTCACCTCCCTTCCTTCCACACTCTCAAAAAATCAATAGAAAAAATATCCTTGGGTGAGAATTAAAAAAAGAGTAACTATCAACCAATGAATGAATAAGTGGAACAACAAATCAATGTTTCTCTCTCTCTCAAAAATCAATCAAAACTTTTTTTTATTTTAAGATATATATATTTTTTAAGACAGAATACTTGGACTGTTAGGAGGTGGAGGGGAAATCTACAAATGCTAGCAATATCTTTGCATCCCTTGCTTGATGTGCAAATATCACCTCTTTCTCTCTAACTCCCACTGAGTCGGAGAAGGCCGGCATTTACCACTAGGGGGCCTCAGTCTTCTGTGCTGCGGCTTCTGCTCGCCACTCAGCATCACCGCTGACCTCAGGCATCCCCTGGGGCCGCGATTTTCAACCTTTTTCATCTCCTGGCGCACAGAAACTAATTACTAGAATTTTGCTGATCTGAAAAAAAAAATAGGTATAATTTGGATTCATTCACACCAGATGGCTATGTGTTGGCTGTCGTCATTTGTCTAACTGACACTCTAAGCCTAAGGGAAAAGAGGGGAGGGCCCCTGGCTAAGGAGCCAGGTATTGCGTGTCTTAAAAGTTCTTGCGGCCACCGGTTGAAAAACCGCTACTCTGGGTTGTTACAGCCACCTTCCTGCCGGGCCCAAGGGGCTTGATCCGGAGGTTCCCAGCCTCACCTACACGCTGGGTCAGAACCAGCCCAGCCCCGTAGGCCCTTAGGTCTTTCCGTTTTGCCTGGGTCACCTCCCCTTGACCAGGAACACTCCCCCCTGGGGGCACTTAGGTTCCTATAACATTGAACTTCAGAAGGAAAGGGCTTGTATTCATGATTACCTTTCCCCCCAAGAGGCATCATGAGCCCAACTCCTCACCAGTGGCAGCTAAGCCTCGAGGGTCCCAGTGTAGCCGCCACACAGGGCGGTGCATGCTCCTCGCTCACATCGCAGAGGGCGAGAGCCCCCAAACGGCCTCTCTCTCACGAACGTGCAAAGCCCCACCCGCCCAGCTCGTGCCTGGTTCCGGGTGGAAATGTGGGCGTGAGGCGAGTAATTTAGAGGTATTTACTGGCAGCTGAGGGGATGAGAATGCTCGTCACCCCGGCTTGGTTACTGAGCTTCGGGGCAGTGGGGGAGGCCAGGGGGCTCCATGTGGGGACAAAGAAGGGCAGCCTTCAGGGGAGTTAGGCTGTATCATTCACACACGGCACTGTCCACTTGAAATTTGCTCAGAGTATATGTGTATCTTAAGTGTTCTCACCATAAAAAAATGAGGTGATGGATATATTTATTAGCTTGATTGTGCTGATCATTTCATAATATACACAGATATCAAAATATTCATTTGTATACCTTACATGGGTACAATCTTTATTTGTCCATTTTACCTCAGTCACGCAAAGAAGAAAAGGAACTGGTAGGCTGGGCACGGCCTGACTCTGGAGGCAGTGAGCCCAGCGAGGGAGCCCTCGGAGTTGAGGGAGGGGCCTGGCGTCCTCAGGAAGTGGCAAGGGGCTCCCTCCGGTCCTTCTATTTCAATGTTAAAGGAAAACGGAGGGTGGCTGCATAAGGTGGAGGATTGGGGCTGTTTAATTAAGGTTATGATAAGGACCATGGGATGCCAAGAATAATAGAAGATGTAGATAAGGACATCAGTGTTGGCCTGCTCAGCCCCAATTCCCCCCTCTTTGGGTGACAGCACCCCACATTTCCCTTCCATGATTTTTTTAAAAAATATTTTTTTATTGATTTCAGAGAGGAAGGGAGAAGGAGAGAGAGAGATAGAAACATCAATGATGAGAGAGAATCATTGATCGGCTGCCTCATTCACGCCCCACACTGGGGATGGAGCCCACAACCTGGGCATGTGCCTTGACCGGGAATCGAACCGTGCCCTCCTGGTTCATAGGTTGATGCTCAACCACTGAGCCACACTAGTCGGGCCCTTCCATGTTTTTGATCCATGTGGTTCAAGTGGGGCTGGCTCTACCTCTTGGCTCCAAGGAGTGGCCATGTGACCGAGGTCTGGTCAACCAGCCTCCTGCCCCCTCTGAGCCTTTGAAATTGGCTCAGGCATGGACACGCAACCTGGGTTAGGCAGCTCCTACACCTGGCCGGGAAGAAAGTGTTCTCTTTTCGTGAGAGTTGCTAAGCTTGTGGGACGTCAGCCAGGACCTGCTGGTAGCCATCTGTGCCACCGCTGGGGGAGCTTCCAGCCAAGCATGCAACCTACAGAGTGAATGAACCAGGACCAAGAGCTGAGGAAAGATGGATTCTGATCACATTATTTGAGCACAAGGATCCATGACTGAAATCAGAGCTAAATGGGTTTTGCAGTTACATGAGTTGATATATTCTCACAAATCCATTTGCCCAGCCAGTGTGGTTCAGTGATTAAGCATTGACCCATGAACCAAGAGGTCCCTGGTTCAATTCCTGGTCAGGACACATGCCCAGGTTGCAGGCTTTACGCCCAGCAGGGGGCGTGCGGGAGGTAGCTGATTGACATATCTCATCGATGTTTCTAGCTCTCTATCCCTCTGATGTTTCTCTCTCTCTCTTCCTCTCCCTTCCTCTCTGAAATCAATCAAAATACCTTTAAAATTAAAAAAAAAAACAACTTTGAACGCCCCCCTCAGTAGGCAGGGCACTCAGACTAGCTGAGTTGCCCACTTGTGCTTTATGCCAAGTGTATTCTTTTTTATTATTTTTATTTTAAAAAAATATTTCATTAACTTTAGAGAAGAGGAGGGAAAAGAGAGAGAAAGAGAGAGAGAGAGAGAGAGAGAGAGAGAGACGTTGATGTCTCCACACACACCTCAACTGGGGATCGAAGCAGCAACCCCAGTATGTGCCCTGACCTGGAATGAAATCCAACACCTTTTGGTGTACAGGACAACACTCCAACCCAGCCACACCGTCCAGGGCCCAAATGCATTCTTAATAAGGCTGCTTGCTTTGCCTCGTTTTGTTTTAGTATATGTTTTTATTGATTTCAGAGAGGAAGGGAGAGGAGAGACATAGAAACATCAATGATAAGAGAGAATCATTGATCGGCTGCCTCCTGCACGCCCCCTATTGGGGATCGAGTCTGCAACCCTGGCATGTGCCCTGACCAGGAATTGAACCATGACCTCCTGGTTCATGGGTTGATGCTCAGCCACTGAGCCAGGCCGGCAGGGCGCATGTCCCCTAATTTGCTTCACCATCTTACTGTTAGTTACCGGAGTTACTTCTAGTTTTTCACTGTCACAAAAGACCCTGCAGTGAAATTCTTCATAGTCTTGCCTTTCTTTAGAGTAGCTCTTTTCTTTTTTTTCCTTTTTTTTCATTAATCCTCACCTGAGGACATTCCCATTGGTTTTTAGAGAGGGGAAGGGAGAGAGAGAGAGAGAGAGACATCAGTGTGAGCGAGAAGCATCAATCGGGTGCCTCCCACACACGCCCCAACCAGGGCTGGGGATCAAACCTTCCACCTGGGTTTGTGCCCTGACGGGGAATCAAAGACCTTTGGTGTATGGAACGATGCTCCACCCAATGGAGCCACAGTGGCAGGGGCTGGAGTCGCTCTCCAGGAGAATTCCCAGAAGTACAATTTCTAGGCAGGTCAATTGATAGGAACATTGTTGTAGTCCTGGGAAAATGTTGCCAGATTGTTCCTCACAGAGCTGTACCTGCCTCTTTGGAGACCAATCTGGCTCTGGTGCTTTAAAATGCTTAACTCCCGCCACAATCCTGGCTCTTAGGATAGCAGAGAACGGAGGGAGGCCTGGTCCCTGGAACATGAGGGCAGACTCTGCAGCCATTCTCTCTCTGGGGTCCCCAAACCCTCATCTCCTTCCTTCCTGCCTCAAAAGATGCCCCACGTTTTTCTGCTGTCGTCCGCTTCCCCTTCCACCCCTGAGACACAGTCTGAAGTGACTTCCTCAGTGACCTTGAGGTGCAGCGCTGGTCCCTTCCTGGGGCGGCAATGGGGAAAGAGGCGTTCCTCTCCTAACCCACCCGCAGCGCCGGCTTTGTCCTGCCCCGGCCCCGCGTGGAACTCCGTGAGGATCCTGGAACGCAAGGTCTCGGGCTGAGGCCAGAGCTGGTCACTGCAGCTCTTAACCCGGCTGCCCATGAACATCACCTGCGTGGAGGGCTTTTAAATATTTAAGGAGGAGAAACAAGGTGAGTGACACCAGGAGGAGAGAATCTGGCAAATGCAAACGTGGGGTATTCTACAGACAGCTGAGCTCCTCATGGATGAGCAGATGGGAGAAGGAAAGGGGGGGCCTGTCCGGTGCTCCTCAAACTGGAGCACAAATGAGAATCGCCTGGTTGCACAGGGTCCTGGCCCAGCCCAGAGTTCCGAGGCAGGGGGTCCAGAGTGGGGCCAACGCTGCGTGTTGTTTCCTTAAAATTTGTTTTTATTGATTCTACAGGGAGAGAAAGGGAGAGGGATGGAGAGATAGAAACATCAGTGAGATCAGCTGCCTCCTGCACTGGGGATGGAGCCCACAACCCAGGCCTGTGCCCTCACCAGGAATCAAACCAGGGACATCTTGGTTCATGGGTCAATGCTCAACCATTGAGCCACACCGGCCAGGCTAATGCTGCCTTTTAAGAGGTTCTGGGCACAGCTGGCCCCAAACCTCACCGTGAGTCACTTTCTGCACCACTAGAGGCTGCGAAGACATCACAGCCAGCTGCTG
Source organism: Myotis davidii (assembly GCF_000327345.1). Lineage (NCBI taxonomy): Eukaryota > Metazoa > Chordata > Mammalia > Chiroptera > Vespertilionidae > Myotis > Myotis davidii. Next base: position 878,475 of record NW_006285798.1, read on the forward strand.
TGCACACAGCTTCCTGGGTCCTGGTTTGGGAAATAAGCACCTATAAAATGCACTTTGGGAATAACTGGGTTCATTTGAATGTGGACTCAATGCGTCTTAGGAAATATGAGAGAACCATTGTTCCTTTTCTTGGGTGTGATAATGGCTATGGGAAAAGTCCTTATTTTTAGCAGATTCATGCTGAAGTACGTAGGGGTTAAGTGTCAGGATAGCTACCACTAACTTTTAACTGTTTCAGCAAGTCCCTGCCCAGTTTTCTCAGTGGTTAGAGTGTCGGCCCATGGACTGAAGGGTCCCAGGTTCAATTCTGGTCAAGGGCAGCACGTACCTTGTTTGCAGGCTCAGCTCCCAGCCCCGGTCAGAGCAAGTATGGGAGGCAACCAATCAATGTGAGAGACTCACATCCATGTTTCTCTCTCTGTCTCTCCCCCTCCCTTCCACTTTCTCCAAAAGTCAGTGATAAGGATTAGCAATAAATAAAATAATATCAAATAATAAAATGTTTCAGCAAAATACGTGCATATAGACAAAGCACCATGGCAAAATGGTAAAGATCCGATCAGATGACAGCTAGCTGAATGATCAGTGTGCCATTCCTTCAAGTCTTCTATGTTTGGACAATTTAAAAATGAAAAGCTGCCCTAGCTGGTGTGGCTCAGTGGATAGAGTGTCAGCCTGCAAACTGAAGGGTCCCAGGTTTGATTCCCGTCAAGGGCACATGCCCGGGTTGTGGGCTCCATCCCCAGTGGGGGGCATGCAGGAGGCAACTAATCAATGATTCTCTCTCATCATTGATGTTTCTATTTCTCTCTCCCTCTCCCTTCTTCTCTGAAATCAATAAAAAATATTAAAAAAGAAAAGCTGGGGGTGGGCAGACAGCAGATGGGTGCTTTGAATGATGGATGGGATGAGCTGGCCCGCTCCTGGCAGCCCCTCTGGTCCTTTAAGGACCTCGGATTCCGTCCTGAGTGCACAACAGCCCTTGAAGGTTTCGAGCAGAGTGTGACATGGTCCGATTTTTAAATTTGTAGCTGTTTTCCAGCGCTCCCCCTCCTCGGGGGCCGTTGCCCTTTCTCTCCCCCTCTCCTTCCCCAGGCGGTCGCTGGGCCCCTCCCTCTCCAAGGGCCCTTCCTCTGCTTCTGTAACTTGTTCCCTGAGCCCACACAGCCAGCTGGCTCGCTTCCACCTCTGTAACTTTCTAATAAACTTCTCTTATAAAACAAACAAACATGTAAAAGCTGTTTTCCTTTGAAGCCTGGCAAAATGAACGGCCTAGAAATGGTTGGCGGCCCAGCACCAGGAAGCTGCTGGTGTCTGCGTCAGGAAAGCGGACTCTCCGGACTGGACTGGAAGCCAGAAGCCCCTCAGGCGCCGGTCGCTGTGACTCAGCCTGGATGCTTGGGTTTATCCGGAACAATCTGAAGCCAAACCCTCACAACCAGCACAGCGCTGAGCACACCGCTGCCGGGACAAAGTCAACCCGGTTCCTGGACCCAGGCTCTGCTCTCCCTGCAGCCCCCGCAGCCGCGGGTTGTGGGGTGACAGCGCTCCCGCCGCTCCTGAGACCGAGGCTGGCCCTCGGGGAAGGGGAAGGCATTAAACTGCAAGGACACGCTGTCGCCCGCGGGACCTTCCCCCGGGACAGACAGACAGACCCTGGCTCTGGAGGCCCAAGCAGGGAAACCTACCCTCCCAGGATTGCTGGTGTTCTTTTCACTTAACCGACTTCCCTGATGATATCAATGATCCATACGCATTATAAAGACGAACGATAGTTTATAAAATTCTGAGAAAGTAGAAGCAGCCTGGGTCCCACGGCCGGCATGCTTGGTGACTGCGCCTCCGTCTTCCTCTGTGAGGTGAGGCGCCAGCAGACGCAGACGCAGAGCCGCCATGGCTGGGGTCACCCACAGGCCCTGCCTGCGATGGGCAGACCTCGCTCTTCTTTGGGCTCACCGCCCACCCTCGTCCCTCCTCCCTCATCCCTCCCCTGGTGACCAAAGCCCAACCTTCTCTAGCCCACGTGATCCCACCCAGCACACAGACGCTGGGAAGGGGACTGCTTTTGTCTTACAAAAATGGGGTCCTATTACCCACACCTCTCTCCGCTTCACTTTCCTCACTTCAGAACACTCGGTGGCATATGCCGAAGCCACTGGGATCCATGAGTCTAATTTATTCTGTCTTGGGGCTGCATTGTTCTATGGTGGTTGTATCACAGTTCACTCGACCATTTCCTCAGGCAGACACACACATTGTTGGCAGTTTCGTGGTGTGTTTTTTTCTTTTCTTTTAATTGATTTCAGAGAAAGAGAGAAACATCGATGGGGACTGAACCCACAACCTGGGCATGTGCCCTGACCGGGAATCAAACCCACCATCGTCTGGTTCATGGGACAACGCTCCAACGAGCTGAGCCACACAGGCGAGGGCTGTTTGCAGTTTTTGCTGCTGTAAACCCTGCTACAATAATCATGCTTTAAAAACGCATTGGGACAGAATGAAATCTGAAAAATAATGGCTGAAACTTCCTAAGTTTGATGGAAACCATTAACCTGACCATCCAAGAATCTCAGTGAACATTATTATGACATGCACACTGCTCAGAGCTGAGCCATATGGTAAAGTATTATTTCCTTTCCTTTCTGCACAGCCTTTTTTTCCTGTTATTATTTTTTTTCATTGCTTAGAAAAATCTATGTAACTTATTCACTAGAGGCCCAGTGCACAAATTCATGCACGGGTGGGGTCCCAAGAGAGGTGAGGGCAGGGGAGTGGGACATGATCGGCCTTCTGGGCGGTGGTGAGACACCCTTGCCAGCCCGGGATCCAGATCTGTCTCACTGACATTTGCACTGGATGCCACTTTTATATTGTTTCTCCCTTGCGGAGAGTCTAGGGAGGGGAAGTGGCTGCGGTGCCCGAGGCCAACTTTCAGGAGGCCAGGTGCGCTGTCTGGATCCTGCTGGCAACGCTGGTCTGTCGGTGCCTGGCCCATTCTCCGGGGATTGGACCTGCAGGACTACTGAAGGAGGGAGTGGCTGCCAGCAGGCGGGTGGGCCACCAGGATGGGCCTCAGCTGAGTGGTGCTCCCGCTGTGAGAGCGCACTGACCACCAGGGGACAGCCCCTGCGTTGAGCGTCTGCCCTGGTGGTCTGTGCGCGTCATAGCTACCGGTCATTCTGGTCGTTCCTGTCACTCCAGTTGTTCTGGTTGTTCAGTCGCTTAGGCTTTTATATATATAGATAGATTCACCCCAAACTCAACAGCTGTTTAAATTGTTTCTCAAGATGTTCTGTTATATTAACTGGTTTACAAATTCAATCTTTAAAAAATCTCTGCTAGCGCTCCTGCCCTGCTCCCGTTTGGCCTGACTGCTCTCTGCCTGTTATCCCAGGCCTTTCTCATCTCATCGCTTCCCCCAGGAGTCCCTACCGCCCCCTTTTTTTTAAATCCTCACCATGTTTTCACCGATTTGGGAGAGAGAGAAAGAAACATCAATGTGAGAAAGAAATATCAATCTGTTGTCTCCCATACACACCCTGGGGATCAAACCCCACAACCTGGGTATGTGCCCTGGCCAGGAATTGAACCCCCCACCTCTTGGTATGTGGGATGACACTCCAACCACTGAGCCACAGGGTCAGGGCGCTTCTCTTCTTTTTTTTTTCTCTCTGTCCCGCCTCTTATATATTAATATTTCTTCTTTTAACACAAAAGGGACATAATATGCACACTTTTTGAATTTTCTAATCTCCCGTTTTAATAAAGGGAAAGTAGGCCATATACGCTGGGGTCCAACCCCAGCAGGTCCAGGGGTCCCCAAAGGGGTGGACAGAGTCAGCGAAGAAGGAATAACATGGAGACAGCGTTCAGTTGATCAGCAGCCTTGCCAGGATCTCTAGCCACAATCTCCAGCCAAGTTCTGTTTGGGATCTCCAGCCAGGTTCTGTAGCCATGTTCCCTCACTAGGTTCTCCAGCCAGGTTCTGTCACCAGGTTCTAATCAGGTTCTCTTGCCATGTTCTATCCAGGTTCTGTAGCCAGGTTCTGTCTCTAGGTTCTTCAGCCAGGTTCTCTTGCTAGGTTCTGTCTCTAGGTTCTGTTGCCAGTTTCTGTCCAGGATCTTTTGCCATGTTCTGTGTCTAGGTTCTGTGTCTAGGTTCTGTCTCCCCTCTTTTTTTAAAATATTTTAGAAACATCGATGAGAGAGAAACATCAATCAGCTGCCTCCTGCACATCTCCTACTGGGGATGTACCTGCAACCAAGGTACATGCCCTTGACCGGAATCGAACCTGGGACATTTCAGTCCGCAGGCCGACGCTCTATCCACTGAGCCAAACCAGTTAGGGCAGGGCTTCCCCTCTTTTTAATGTCGGAGTTCCTATTCCAGTATCAAGTTCTATTCCGGTATCAAGTTCTATTCCTTCTACTTGGTTTTCTCTCTTACTTTTGTGGGTATAGCGCCAGCTCACTGGGACTTTAATTTGCTGCTCCCTGCTTCCTGGTGAAGTTGCTGTAGGGGCATGTGCTGTTGCTTCTCTGTGAACGTTCTTCATACCCTTGGCCAATTTCCTTGTCACCGTGTGTCTCGTGGCTGTAGATCTGTAAGGAGTGTTGGTGCAGTCCAGCCATGGCCCGCCATTCACCTGCCAGGTTTGCAAATACCAATCAGCCCGCACTTTGCTTAGGGTAACTACCTGTAACCATACCCTCCAACTTTAACACAGAGCCCTCTAAAACAGCAGTTCTCAACCTGTGGGTCGCGACCCCTTTGGGGGGTCAAATGACCCTTTCACAGGGGTCGCCTAAGACCATCAGAAAACACATATATAATTACATATTGTTTTTGTGATTAATCACTATGCTTTCATTATGTTCAATTTGTAACAATGAAATTGGGGGTCACCACAACGTGAGGAACTGTATTAAAGGGTCGTGGCATTAGGAAGGTTGAGAACCACTGATCTAAAAGAACTGTGGTGGCCTCGGGGCTCCTTGGCTTACAATTTCCCCTCAATCCCTAGATTGTACGTATAGTTTCCTGCGTTTTCTTCTAAGACTTTTATTGAGCCTTTGATTCGTCTGTAATTTACTTTTGCCAGTGGTTTGAGGTACTGACCCGATTTTATTTCTTTGTTTTTTCCAAATGGACGGCCGATTGGGCCGGCACCTACTACTAAGTAAACTTCCTCCTCTGACTGGGCTGAAGGCCCACTTTTGTCATGATTTCAATTCCCAGAGGTGACAGTAGCCCCACTGGGGGCTGTTTAGCTGCCCTGATTGCAGGTCTTCGGTATTGTCCACGTGAAGTGAAATGTGGTGTTAGACCACAAAGTGGGAATAAACAAATAAATAAGCGTATCTAATTTTGAAAAAGCCCATTGGTTGTTGTTTTTTTAACTCTTTGAAAACCTTGTTCCGCTGACATCATGTGATGTCACCTCGCCACTCAAAACCCTCCCGTAGCTTCCTGTCTCAGGCAATCAAAGCTAAATTCCTTCCTGTTCCTCCAAGCGCCTGTGTTTTGGGGGGTTAATAACAATATAAAATCATTTTAGATACATCCAATCAACAGCCATGAGGTGATATAAGAGCAAGGTTTGAGCAGCATCAATTTGTGAGCACTCAGGCCTTGACGTCTTAGGCTGCTGTCTGCCTCCACGGTCCATCGTTTCTCATCCTTGGGATGAAGGCAAGAGTCGGAGGCAGGGCAGGTATCCATTTGTGGCCAGGGACTGGAACGGTACGGCCCCTGGTAACACTGTTGGAGAGAGTCTTGACTCGATGTCTTTCCCAACCTTCAGCTCCTGGGAGCCTCACCGGTATTTTTTTTTAATATGTTTTATTGATTATTTACAGAGAAGAAGGGAGAGGGATAGAGTCAGAAACATCGATGAGAGAGAAACATCGATCAGCTGCCTCCTGCACACTCCCTCCTGGGGATGTGCCCGCACCCAAGGTACACGCCCTTGACCGGAATCAAACCCAGGACCCTTCAGTCCGCAGGCCGAAGCTCTATCCACTGAGCCAAACCAGTCAGGGCTAGCCTCATTGGTATTTTGAATGGAATTGCATGTGGGAACATTCATGTTTTTTGTTGTTTTTAAGGGATGTTGTCATCCCTTTTTGTGTTTTGTTTAGTTCATCCTCACCTGAGGATATTTTTCCATTGATTACCAGAGAGTGGAGGGGAGGAGGGGGGACAAACATTGATGTGAGGGAGACACATAGATTGGTTGCCTCCTGCACGTGCCCTGACCAGGGCGGGTTTGAGTCTGCCACTGAGATATGTGCCCTAGACCGAACTCGAACCCGGGACCCTTTGGTCCATGGGCCAACGCTCTATCCACTGAGCCCAACCAACAAGGGCAAACCATCCCATTTTTCTGATGTTAGTTCTCTTTCTCCTTCAACATGTTTTTTTCCTTCATAGAAGTCCTGCACATTCCCTGTTAAATTCATCTCCTAATAGTATAAATGTGAGACATTTTCTTTTTCCAGTTTCTACCCAACAGTTTCTTGCAATATCAAGGTTATCTTAGCTCTCTTTTTTTCTTTTATTAAAAAAAATTTTTTTTTATTGATTTCAGAGAGGAAGGGAGAGGAAGATATAGAAACTCAATGATGAGAGAATCATCAATCGGCTGCCTCCTGCACACCTCCTTGGGGATCGAGTCTGAAAACTGGGCATGTGCCCCGACCAGGAATTGAACTGGCAACCTTTGGGTGCACAGGACAATGCTCAACCAACTGAGCCGCTCTGGCCAGGGCTCAACTGACTTCCAAGTCAATTGATATGATCACATTGTACTGTCCTTTAGTGGGAGGTAAAGAATTACGTTGATCAATTACTTGATATTAAATTGTCTTGCATTCCTGAAATAAGCTCTATTTGCTCAAAGTTTATCCTTTTGATGTACAATTGTATTTCACTGGTTAGCATTTTACTTTATTTTGTAGTTGATTTTAGAAAGAGGAAGTGGGGAGAGAGAGAGATTTGTTGTTCCACTTAAATATATGCATTCATTGGGTGATTCTTATGTGTCCTGACCGGAGATTGAACCTGAAACCTTGGAGTATCAGGGACGACACTCTAACCAACTGAGCTACCTGACCAGCGCTGCTTAGCATTTTATTTAGAACTAGAGGCCCGGTGCACAAATTCCTGCACCGGTGGGGTCCCTCAGCCTGGCCTGCAGGGATCGGGCTGAAATTGGCTCTCTGACATCGCCCAAGGGATCCCAGATTGTGAGAGGGCACAGGCCAGGCTGAGGGTTCCCACCAGTGCATGATCCGGGCCACAGAGGAACTGAGGGAGGGCTCCAGGGTGTGTCCAGTCCCAATGGGTCAGACCCCAGCAGCAATCTAACCTACTGGTCAAAGCATCTGCCCCCTGGTGGTCAGTGTGCATCATAGCAACCGGTGGAACGGTCAAGCAGTCGGACAATTAGCATATTAGGCTTTTATTATATAGGATTGTTAATGTAAAAATATTCAAACCTGAATAGAGCCCTAGCTGGTTTGGCTCAATGGATAGAGCATCAGCCTGCAGACTTCTGAAGGGTCCTGGGTTTGATTCTGGTCAAGGGCACATGCCCAGGTTGTGGGCTCGATCTCCAGTAGGGGCATGCAGGAGGCAGCCGATCCATGGTTCTCTCTCCTCAATGATGTTTCTCTGTCTCTCTCTCCCTTCCTCTCTGAAATCAATACAAATACATTTTAAAAAAACAAAGAAAAGAAGGTTGAGCCCTGGCTGGTGTGGCTCAGTTGGTTGCGCATCATCCTGTGCACTGAAAGGTCCCAAGTTAGATTCCAGGTCAGTGCACATGCCCTGGTTTGGGGCTTGATCTCCAGTGGAGGGGCAGGCGGGAAGCCGCCCCACTTTGATGCTTTTTCTCTTTCTCTCCCTTCCTCTTTAAAAAAAATTCCCTCTCTCTCCGAAATTCAATTAAAAACTCTTTAAAAACGGAAAGAAGGTTGCACTTTGCTGTGAGGGCAAGAGGGAGGAGCCCCTGCCGGTCTTAGAAGTGAGGAGGCCCCAGGACCCAGTACATTGTCCAATAAGCAGGGCAGGAAGGCTTAGTGCTGGCAGGTGGAGTTAAATAGCTCGATGCTATAGGAGAGGACACTGAGGCCCAGAGAGGGGAAGCTCCTTGCTCAAGGTCGCACAGCTACGAGTAAGTGCTGGACCCCAAACCCAGGTCCTTCTGACTCCAATCCTCCCAGGCCCAATGTCTCCCCCCACACACCGAGCGTCTGAGACACCCACAGCCTCCACAACCCGCTGTGCCCAACCTCTCGGGAGGGACAGGCAGCGCCCCTGTGCACCGCACCTTTCATACCTGCCCCCGCATGAGTCACTCGCCAGCGCCGAAGCGAAAGAACGCACCGGGGGAGTGCTCCCTGTGAGTGCACTTTGGGTTCCTGTCTTAGTCACCACTCCTCTGGGTTCCCACCCTTCCCCCAACTACCAGGAGCCTCCAAATCCCTGGCCAGAGCTGCCTGTGCCAACTCCCTCCCCGCAAATAACTCCCCCGCCCCCAGGGGGCTCAGGCACCCAGTGCAGTGGGGGCTGGGGAGGGGCACGGAGGCTGGGGCACCAGGCCCTGTAACCGCCGGCTTCCCTCCACCTAAGTGAAAGCAGTGAACTTGCCAGCAAACGCAGACACTGACCCCTCTACCTGCTGGCTTCAGCCAGGCCCTGCTCTCAGCCCTTTGCATCTTGTAAGACAGTTAATCCTCCTAAAAGGCCTTTAAGCACTACTGTCCCCCCCCCTTTTTTTTGTAAGTGGAAGCAGTTTATTGACGGATTCCCTGCAGCGGGCAGGGGGGCGCCCAAAGCAGGTTGCATTTGTCCCTGTTTTTTAGATGAGGCAACTGAGGCGCAAAAAGGGGACGGGCGTGACCTGTCCAAGTTCCAGAACCAGCAAAGGCCAGAGCGGAGGGTCCAACTCAGTCTGCGGGCCGCGTCGTGCACGTGTTGAAACCAGATACTGATGGGTCCAGGCTGCCTGTCACTACTTGGACCAGTGAAGCAGCGTTGAATCATGTACGAGCGTTTATTCCAATAACGTGGGCAGCATGGGAGGGCAGCAGGTCACCCACGAAAATCGGCCCTACCCCCACCATAAACCAGCTGCCTCTATGGGGTAGGACAAAGAGTATACAGGGAAGTAGGCAAAAGGAATAAGAATGGGTAGCCCGGCCGGCCAGCATGGCTCAGTGGTTGCTTGTCGATCTATGAACCAGGTCTCCATTCGATTCCTGGTCAGGGCACATGTCCGGGTTACAGCTCGATCCCCAGTTTGGGGTGTGCAGGAGGCAGCCAATCCATGATTCTCTCTCATCATTGGTGTGTGTGTGTGTGTGTTTTTAATATATTGTAAGAGAGGAATGGAGAGGGAGAACGAGAGAAACATCAGTGATGAGAGAGAATCATGGATCGGCTGCCTCCTGCACATCCCCTACTAGCGATCGAGCCTACAACCCGGGAATGTGCCCTGACTGGGAATTGACCAGTGACCTCCTGATTCATAGGTCGACGCTCAACCACTGAGCCACGCCGGCTGGACCATCACTGATGTTTCTATTTCCCTCTTCCTTCCTCTATGAAATCAATAAAAATATATTTAAAAGAAAGAATGGGTATAATGGTTACAGATTACAGGCATGGGGGGTTGCAAAGGATGGCTACCCAAGGCCCCAGGGACGCACAACAATGTTATTAATCTTTCCTCTGTGATGACAGGCAGTTCTCAGGTAAGGAGGATGGACCACATTTCTAGGTTAACTCCCAGGTCCCAGGGCATACAACTCCCAGTCAGCTTAGAATGTGCTTTCTTTAATCAGAACAAAATAATCATGGTTAACAGAGTGTTAACGTGAAAACATTCAAACCTGTAAAGAATTTTTGTGAGTTTATTTGAGCCAAACTGTCAACTATTGCCAGGAAGCAGAATCTCAACGGATTGGGATAATGCTCCAGAGAATGGCGGATTTTTACCTATTTTAAACATTGCAATCAAAGGAGGAGACGTAGGTGGGTTACAAATTCATTACTTAGGTGGGTACAGGCTAGGTAACAGTCAACAATTAACATCATAACCATGAAGGAATGTGTGGTATCCGTCTTGGGGCCTCGGGGCATTTGGTTGTCCCCTGAGGGGCCCAGAAAAAAGGGAAGTTGCAAGTTACCCTGACATTTCAATAATATGTTATCATAGATGCAAAAAGACAATAAACTCAATCAAGGTAAAGATCGACCTTGTCAGAGAAGATACCGGCCTAGGAGGTGACTACCCACCATAAAAGCTTTTAGTTAAAATTTAATTTCAGCCCTAACCGGTTTGGCTCAGTGGATAGAGCATCAGACTGCGGACTCAAAGGTCCCAGGTTTGATTCCGGTCAAGGGCATGTGCCTGGGTTGCGGGCACATCCCCTGGTGGGGGTTGTTCATCA
>NW_006285798.1:888947-902265 GCF_000327345.1 Myotis davidii
TCACCAGCCGTCAGCCCAGCTTCTGGCTGATTGGCACTCCCCCCGTGGGAGTGCACTGACCACCAGGGGGCAGGTCCTGCGTTGAGCGTCTGCCCCCTGGTGGTCAGTGCACATCATAGTGACCAGTTGTTCCACCGGTTGATGGACTTGCATATTACCCTTTTATTATATAGGATAATTATAACTAGTCCCCACTATTCCCTTTCTCCCTCCCGCCCCTAACAATGTTGCCGGAAAGGGACCAGGCCAGGAGCAGGTCTGCCTCAGTGGCCTGTTAGTGTGTGGGTTCCTGACATGCTGGCAGGATTTTATACCACGAGTTCAGGTGACTTTGAGAATAGGTTTTTAAAGCCAGGGACCGTGCAACAAGGAAGGGCTTAGGGTAGAAGAATTAACAGGAGAGAGACAGGCAGCTGCTTTGGCTCTAGAAATGTTACAGGAAAGAAGTGAGCCAACACGCAGCTGCTGCCAGCTCAGTGAGAGTCAGAGAAAAGGGGGCCTTGGGGACAGGGTCAGGGGTGAGCCCGGGAGGAGCTGCTGCTGCCCACTGCTCCCCTGGTTGCAAGTCTGGTGGGGACCCTTCGAAGGGAAAGGCTCAGATGTCTTGAGGGTTTTAAAGGCTGGGTGTTTGGGGAGGTCTTATGGGGGGATCTCAACAGAATATTCATCAGCTTTATGCTGATGTGCCCTTAACGTCACCCCTCGTCCTGGGGTGTGGTGGCAAATGGCATTGATTGGCTGTCTGCTCTCCATCTCCCTGAGTTGGGTGCTTTAGGTTATTTACCCTCTGGCTGGAGAGGAGAAGTGTAAACCATTTACTCTCAAGTGTACCTGGCTGGTAAGGGAAGATAGGGTTTTGTGATTTGCTAGATGGCCGTAAAGTGCTTGGGCATTTAACTATCTGTCTCAGTTTCCCTATTCCGCTAGTCCTGGTTCACTAGCCTGTCTCACACAGACTCGCTACAAGATCCTGCCTCTTTGTCCTGCTGACTTTCCCAGCCCTCCCCTCTGTGATCCGCACTCCCTGCCTGGGCCTCCTGCAGCCCCTGAGCCCAGCCCAGCCAGAGGCCCCCAGAACGATGAGCAGGGGCCTCCCTCTGGAGAAGGCACCAGCTCTGCTCAGTGCTTTCCTTTACCTGAACACTCTCCTCCTCTCCAACGGACAGTCTCCACTCCTGTGCAACTCAGGGCAGCAGCACCTCCCCTGGGAAGCCCTCTGGGATGTGCCCTATAGGACCCTACGCTTCCCCTAGTGAATCCCAAACTTGGTAGCTGCTTGCTGGGACCTTAGGCAAATTACTGAATCTCTCTAAGCTTCATTTTACTAATCTGCAAAATAGGGCCAGTGATATCGCAAGGTTTTTTTTTAAAAAGTGTTCTTTATTTTTATTGAATTTATTGGGGTGACATTGGTTAATGACATTATATAGGCTTCAGGTGTGCAGTTCTATAATACGCCATCTGCATATTGTGTTGTGTGCTCATCACCCCATCAAGGGGTTGTTATGAGTCTGAAGAGATAAACTGGGCAACGTGCTTATAACAGGCCTGGCTCACAGTAACTGCTCACTAGCGGTGCCCAGAGCTGTGACTGTGAATGTCTCTCCCACGGAACTAAGAGCTCTGCAAGAGCAGAAATGGTGTCTGCTTCCACGCTGCTCCAGGAACCCAGCACCTGCAGGTGAATGGCGGCTGAGGGCTGGGGCTCAGGGCTCACTGAATGGTCAGGCAGGTGTGGGGGTCCAGAACAAGTCACCCTAAGATGTGCCTCTGTGGCCCTAGCCGGTTTGGTTCAGTGGATAGAGCATCGGCCTGCAGAACAAAGGGTCCTGGGTTCGATTCCAGTCAAGGGTGTGTACCTCGGTTGCAGGCTCCTCCCTGGCCAATGGCCTGGTCTGGCTCCTGCAAGAGGCAACCAATCAATGTGTTTCTCTTACTCTGATATTTCTCTCTGTTTTTCCCTCTCTTCTGCTTTCTCTGAAAATCGATGGAAAAATATCCTCGGGTGAGGATTAAAAAAATAATAATCTATATAATAAAAGCCTAAGCGACCATTATGGCAGAACAACCAGGACGACCGGTCACTATGATGCACACTGACCACCAGGGCGCAGACACTCACCACAGGAGCTGCTTCCTGGTGGTCAGTGCACTCCCACAGGGGGAATGCAACTCAGCCAGAAACCGGGCTCACAGCTGGTGAGCTCAGCTGCGGTGGCGGGAGCCTCTCCAACCTCTGCTGCAGGCAGGCAGTAAGGAGCGAGGGGTCCTGGACTGTGAGAGCCCCAGTCTGCGAGAGAGATGTCTGACTGTCGACTTAGGCCCGATCATAAATTTCATGCACCGGGCCTCTCATCTATATATATAAAAGCCTAATATGCAAATTGTCCCCACAGGAGTTCCACCGGGAGACTGATCACTTGCTATGATGTGCTCTGACCACCAGGGGATGGTGCGGAACAAAGGGAGGCCCCAGCCGGCAGCTGGAAGGCCCGATCATCCCTGATCGCCGGCCAGGCCTAGGGACCCTACCTGGTGCACGAATTTCATGCACCAGGCCTCTAGTAATAAATAATTTTTTAAAATATTTTATTGATTTTTTACAGAGAGGACGGGAGAGGGATAGAGAGTCAGAAACATCAATGAGAGAGAAACATCAATCAGCTGCCTACTGCACACCCCCCACTGGGGACATGCCCACAACCAAGGCACATGCCCCTGACCGGAATCAAACCTGGGACCCTTGAGTCCGCCGGCCGATGCTCTATCCACTGAGCCAAACCAGTGGGGGCTAGTAATAAATAATTTTCTAAAAAAGATGTGCTTCCGTGGCGTTCTAATTGTTTTTGTTTGTTTTGCTAATCCTCACCCAAGGATACTTTTCCATTGATCTTTTAGAAAGAGTGGAAGAGAGGGAAAGACAGAGAGAAACATTGATGGGCCTGGACTGGAGCCTGCAACCAAAGTACATGCCCTTGTCGAGAATTGAACCTGGAACCCTCTGGTCGCTAGGCCCACACTCTATCCACTGAGCCAAACCGGCTAGGGCTGGATTGTTTTAAGCTAAAGGCAATTCAGCTTTAGGTTCACGAGAACCTTCTGCCCCTCCCTAACTACCTCGAAGAACTTGAACCTGAGCCGCGGCCTTGCCCCGAATGAGAGACTCTCAGAGATAGCCTCTTGCCTTACCTACCGGGCAGAGAAAACCGCCCACTACTGAGCACCTGCCCTTCTCATCCTGCAAGGACCCTTTGGAGACCCCAAGGCATCTCACCTCACCCCTCGCTCAGAATGCCACAGGCGCCCATCCTCCTTTCTGTCTCTGAACCTCTCAGGCATGCGGGGTCTCTCACTCTCTGCTGTATGTGGGGCTCCCCTACATGTGCACGCATTCAATTTGGTCATTTTCTCTTGTTCATCTGTCTGTCTGGCGATGAGACCAGCAGAAAGAACCTTGCAGGGGAAAGTTCCCCTCCCAGCTCTGGGCTCAGCTAGATGGGCATTCTTGGCCAGCCGGGGCCATCAGTAGCTCCCCCTCCACGGGCTGAGATGAGGATGAACGGAATTCATCCCAGCAAAGCACGGAGCCGGGCCTGGCCCGCAGTCAGGGCCGCGTGGTGTGGTCGACACAAAAACAAGCAGCCGTGGCCCCTTCAAGTGCCAGCCTTTCTGTTGACACCCGGCCAGCTCTCGCCAGGGTCCAGGAGCCCTTCTCCAGACACCTCCTTCATGCCACACCCTGGTGCCAGCTGTCCTCGAGGTCCTGGGGGGCCCAGTGCTCCGTGCCTGGACCACGTGGGACAGTCCGTCCACAGAATCCAGGAGTGGAAGGAAACAGTATAACGTTATTTTTCAGCCCCACCCAGTTTCCCCCCTGTCCCCACCCCACCGCCTCTGACAGCACATTGCAGGCCTGTTCAGGGAAATTCAGTCCAAACTGGGGATTTTTCACTCCCGTTGCCGGCTGAGTCCCAGCCAGTTCCCACGGTGGTCATGGTGTTCCTCCCCCAGCGCTGGGTGAGGGTGGGCAGGAGCTGAGGGGTGGGTGACAGGGCAGGGAGAACAGGTCTGACCGGGATCAGCTGGCTGATGCCTGGGCCCCACCCCCTCACTGCCGGTGGCGAGGGGTGAGCGGGAGCTGTGGTTTCCCTGCAGCTTCAAGGCTTCTTGTGTCTGCTGCTGCCGAGCTGCCTCGGTCTCCTGCCCGACACCTGGCTGGGCATCAGCCGCCATCTACAAGGTGGAGTCACCCCGAGAAGAGCGAGCCTCCCTGTTGGCAGGCACACTAGCCATTCCTCCCAGCCACCTCTGTGTCCGACAGAGACTGCAGAGACTTCTGGAAGGCCTCTTCACTATGCAAAGGCCGTGGGGTACCCCCTCCAGCTTCCCCCAGAAACGTCCCCCATCCCCTCCCTGCCCTGCCCCCTCACGCCCCTGGGTAAGCTTGTCCAATAGCAAACAGGCCCCCCCGTTAAATTGGACTTTCAGGTAACCAACAGATACTGTTTTGGTGTAAGCCTGTCCCAGGTATGGCCTCCTCGCCTCCTGGCGTTTTTTCTGCTGAATATGCAGCACGATTCCTGGGGCTGCGTTTGTCTCTAAGGACCTGGCTGAGCAAATGCAACTGGGGCGGTTGTTGGACCCCCTTTCCCTCAGAGCCCCACACTCCTTGGGGACCTTTTTCTCTGCATTTCCTTCCCTCCCCTCGACCCTCCCACCACCCATCCTCGCCCCCTGGACTGGCCCCGAGCAGAGGTGGGGAGGGCACCCTCCCCCATGCCCAGCATCTCACACCCTCCTCACCACCCCCTCTCCAGCGCGCTTACCTTTTCTCTCTTGCTGGTGGGAGAAACCCGGCCTCCACTGGCCTCCCCTCCCCGGTCTCTTCTGCCTCACACCTGGCACAGGCCCCTGAGCTGGCGGTTTGGCTCTGGCTCCACTTCCAGCTGCTCGTGTGTGTGTGTGTGTGTGTGTGTGTGTGTGTGTGTGTGTTGGGGGGGAGGGGGGTAGAACACAGAACACTGTTTGACGTCTCACTTTAACAGGCTGCACGTCAACCCTCCAGGCCATCCTGCTGTGCACACACACAGTCTGAGTCTGAGTCTGCCCATTTGACAGATGAGGACACTGAGGCTCAGAGAGGTCAGGGCTTTGCCCCAGGTCACACAGGGGCCGCTGCTGAGGGCCTCGGGGCTGCCCAGAGCAGGCCCCTCTCCTACTGGAGACCTGGACCCTAGGGAGGGACTGAGCTGCTGAGGCCCCTGGTCCCTCAGCCCGCGAGTCTTTCCATGTGGGAGCCGCTCCTGCAGTGCCCTGGGGGAACCTCATTTCCACGGCCCACATGGCCCCTGTGACATTTCCTATCCGAGGATCAGCCGCAGCGCGGGCCAGAGGAGGGAGGCCCCTCCCACCCGTGGGGACGAGGAATCTGACTGCCTGAGTGGTCGGCCCATGTGTGCGGCTCACGCAGGCCAGGCCGATGTCGGAGTCAGTGCCATCACACACCAGGTCCCGGGCTGTCATTGCGTGGCTCCAAGCCTCAGTTGCCTCATCCCAATAGGGTCAACAATACTGTCTACACAACAGTGCCAAGAGAAGGGTTAAAAATGGCCTTAAAGAGCCCTGGCTGGTGTGGCCCAGTGGATAGAGCGTAGGCCTGTGGACTGAAGGGCCCCGGCTTCGATTCTGGTCAAGGGCACATGCCGGGGTTGGGGGCTCGACCCCCAGTGGGGGGCGTGCAGGAGGCAGCCGAGCCATGATTTTCTCTCATCATTGATGTTTCTCTCTCCCTCTCCCCTCCTCCCTGAACTCAATAAAAATATATATGTTTAAAATGGCCTTAAATAACCAACATAAATGGAGTACGCTTAGTGTGTGTTACCTGCCGAACACTGCTCCTTCCGGGTACTTGACATATTAATACTTCAAATCATTTACTCCTCCCAATCGCCCGATGAAGTAGGAACCATTACTATTTCCACTTTATAAGCCAGGAAACTGAGGCAGTGACGGAGTGACCTGCTCGAGGTCACTGGCGTGAGTATGAGCTGTTACCTGACACAGGGCACGTGTCAGAACAGAGCAGAGGGCTCCGCAGACGGGGGGCCGCCCCGGAAACGGCCCAGGAGCAGGCAGACAGGGGCCAGGGGCCTGCAATTCAGAAACGGGCCCCGGCGATTCAGGACGGGAGGTGGTGCCGTTTCACATGAAAGAAAACACAGCGAATGGAGCTGGGACAAGGTCATCCATCTGAACAAATAGCGGCTACTCCCTGCCTCACGCCTTCCACTGGGATCCGCCACATTCAAGATCCAAGTGAGGCAGTAAAACAGCAACAACACTGAGATAACCACAGGAGGACTGTTTTGTGAAGCTCAAAGTAGGAAAGGCCTAGCGATGGCACAAAACCTCGGTTAACGAACTCAACTATGTGAACACTAAAAAGCTCTCCCGGCAAAAGCCCCGTGAGGTAAACGGCCTAAAGGTCAGGCACCGTGGGGTCGGGGACTTGACACCTCACGGTGTGTGTCATACGGCAGAAGGCGGCTGAGCCTCGACCTATGAACCAGGAGGTCACGGTTCGACTCCGCGTCAGGGCACATGCCCGGGGTTGTGGGCTCGAACCCCAGTGGGGGGCGTGCAGGGGTCAATAATTCTCCCCATCATTGGTGTTTCCATCTGTCCCTCTCCCTTCCTCTCTCTGAAAGGAATAAAATCATCATTGGTGTTTCCATCTGTCCCTCTCTCTGAATGGAATAAAATATGTTAAGATTTATAAATAAATAAACAAATGACAGAGAGTGGAGCTGAGAAGGTGACAGACCGGGAAGTGTATTTGCTCCTCACATCACAGATGTCTTGCTCCTTTTCCTAAGACGTAACGCATTCCTAGAGATAAATAAGAAAGAGACAAACTGATTAAAAGGGCAATGGCCACCAAACAGGCCACAGGAAAGGAAACACAAGGGACTCGTAACGCCCATCTTTGCTTATAAAACAGAAATGCAAATCGGAACGACAGTGAGAAGCCAATGGCACCTGACCGACCGTCTGGCAGGCCATGGCTTTCAATAGCACTCTGAGTTGGCAAGGATGTGGGAGCGGGCGCTGGGGGACCCTGCTGTGGGGGCGTCAGCGGGCCCCTCCCCCGGAGGGGAATTTGACAGATTCTATCAACATAACAGGCTCCTTCGCTTTGACCAAATGACTTCACTTCTAGGGATTCGTTAAGCAGAAATACTCCCACATATGCAAGACGACTTATGAATAAGGCAACCTTTTGTTTTGTACAGGAGGGAGCCACATGGCCAGCACTGGAGAACCAGGGAGGGTGCACCCAGGCTGGGGCCTGACACAGAACAGCCTCCATCATACAAGGAGCGTGAGAACCACCCCGTTCCTGTGAAGGAGGGGGGCGCACACGCGTGATGTGCTTCCATTCCATGAAAGGTCTCTGGGCCACAGAATGCCGCTGCGCCTTGGGACAGGGACGGAGGGGCGGGGGGTGGAGTGGGGAGCTTGCCCCATACACTCCGAGCACAGAATGTCATGCCCATCAGAAACGCGGATCATGTTTTTTTTTGGTTTTTTTTCTTGCATAAGCCATTTATTGAGTTTGCCTGATATATGCAGCCAATGTTTTGAAAGGTTTACTCTGATTGCTGCTGGGGTCTGATCCCAGCAGGTCTAGGGGTTCCCAAAGGTGTGGACGGAGTCGGCGAAGAAGGAATGACATGAGGCAGCATTCAGTTCATCAGCATAGTTGGGTTCTCTCGCCTGGTTCTATCCAGGATCTCCAGCCAGGTTCTGCCCGGGTTCTCTTGCCATGTTCTCTCGGATCACGTTTTAATTTGAGGCTCTGTTGGGGTAGCTCGGCTATTGAGAGTGTCATCCCTACAGCGACAGTCCCTGTATTATCTTTTGATACCATTATTTTTTCCCAAAAATATTGCTTGGTTTTTATTTGATCTGTACTTGGTTTTTTCAGGTAAAGAAGGAAAATTCAGCCAGCTGATTTTGTGCTTAGCTTACTGCTGTCCTGGTCAGAAGAAACTATTGGTCTGTTGTTTAAATTACGAAAGACAGCAAGGTATTCGTAAATGATCTTACAACAAACAGCTGGTCAGGGCGCACACACGAGGCAGCCACTGAATGCACAAATAAGCGGAACAACCAATTGATGTGTCTCTCTCTCAAGACAAACAAAAACCCCCCCTACAAAAAGAAAAAGCACAATAAATAATAATAAACAAATTTTAATTTAAAAATAACACAAAGCAGGCAGGTGCTGCGAGCTCTGGCCAGTGGCTGCCCCGGGGCAGTGCAGAGCCCAGGCGAGGCGGGAACTGCAGCTTCACAGGACGGTGCCTGAGCCCTCGCGGTGCAGCAGTGGAGCCTGCAGCTGCCCTCGCGTGACGGGCTGCTTCCTTGGTTACAGGACCCGTCATGAGGCCACAGCATGCTCGGGGGAAGGAAGCATTTCCCAGCCTCCCCTGCGGTTGGGGTGGCTAATGACAGGGAGGCGGTGGTGTCCCAGATGCAGATGCATGAAATCTCTCCAGTGGAGGCTTTAGGTCGGTGAGACGGGCCCCCGGCTGCTCCCCGGCCCTTCTCCTCCTTCTTCCTGCCAGAACACAGACGGGAGCAGCCACCGTGGGACTCAGGATGGAGCTGGGTCCCTGGTGACGCGGCGGCTGGCTCACCCGCGGGGGCTATGCGCTGTCCACGTGGGTGCGGGAGTATGTATGTTGTGACAGTTTTCCGGAATTCAGTCGTGGAAGGCCTTATTGGAGCACAACCAACGTATGACAGCAGTTTTCCAGCAGGCGGGAAGTCTCTAGGACAGTGGTTCTCAACCTTCCTAATGCCGCGGCCCTTTCATACAGGTCCTCATGTTGTGGTGACCCCCAACCATAAAATTGTTTTAATAACTTTAATTTTGCTACTGTTATGAATCGTCATGTAAATATCTGATATGCAGGATGTATTTTTCATTGTTGCAAATGGAACATAATTAAAGCATAGTGATGAATCACAAAAACAATATGTAATTATATATGTGTTTTCCGACGGTCTGAGGCGACCCCTGTGAAAGGGTCGTTCTACCCCAAAGGGGTCGCGACCCACAGGTTGAGAACCACTGCTCTAGGAGGAAGGGCGTCCTTGACTAATTTGCTCAAAGACCCAGCGGCCTCGCTCCAGTCCTTTTTACACCCAAGAGAAAGAGACCTCATTCAGCCTGAGTCACTCAGTGAGGTGTCTGTTGCTGACAGTCAAATTTCACTCTAACTGATATAGAACTAATTTTTTTAAAGTTAAACAGAAAAAAATCGTCCTAATATCTCTATGGAAGCTCAAGGAACCCCACATAGCCCAAATAATCTTGAGAAAGAACAGAGTTAGGAGACCCATGTTTCCTGAGTTCAGAGCTCATCACAAAGCCACAGTAGTCACCGTGGCCCGGTAGCCCCGTTGGTTCCAGAGTCGTCATGATACGCCAGGGTTGCAGGGTCGATCCTGGTCAGGGCACATATAAGATTCAACCAATGGATGCATAAATAAGTGGAGCAAATCACCGTTTCTCTAAAAATCAATAAATAAAGTTTTAAAAGTGATGGTAGTCAAAACTAGCGTTAAGACAGACATCTCTGCCAATGGAAGAGAATAGAGCCCAGAAATAAACCCTGTGTACAGGGTCAAATGACCTTTGACAAGGGTGCCAAGGCCACTCAATTGAGAAAGGACAACATTTTCTTTCTTTTTTTTTTCTTTTTAGAGAGAATTTTTATAAAAGTGTATTTGAGCCATGCCATGCCCGAGTGGCTCAGCTGGCTGAGCATCATCCTGTGCACCAAATGGCTGCTGGTTCATTTCCTGTCAGGGCACATGCCTGGGTTTGGGGTTCGGTTCCTGGCCGGGCTGGCAGGGACACAGAATGCAGCCAATCAATGTTTCTCTCTGTAAGCGTGTCCTCAGGTGAGGATTAAAGGAGAAAACACACACACACACGCACACACACACACACACATACACACACAATAAACTTTAAAAAAAACTTTATTTGAGCCAAACTGACGACATTTGTCAGGGAGCAATATCTCAAATGTTCTCAAGGAAAGAATTCTCAACAAATGGTGCTGGGGACACTGGACATCCGCATCCAGAAGAATGAAGCTGAACCCTTACCTAACGCCACGTAGAAAAACGAACTCAAATGGATTCAAGAGCAAATGTTAGACCTAAAACCATGGGAGTCCTAGAAATAAAACGGGGAAGCCTCGAGGCATGGGATTTGCCATGAGCTCTTTGATACGACAGGAAAGACACAGCAACCAAAGCAAACCCTACATCACACTTACAAGCTCTGTGCATCGAAGGACACAACACAGCGAAAGGCAACCCTCAGAACAGGAAGAAATATTTGCAAATCATACGTCTGATAAGGGGTTAATATCCTGACAGTATAAAGAGCTCCTACACCTCAACAACAGAAAACACATGACTGGGTTTAAAAATGGGCAAAAATTGAATAGACATTTTTCCAAGGAATATACAAATGGTCGACATGCATCTGAAAAGATGCTCAACATTCTAACCGTTAGGGAAATGCAAACTAAAACCACAGTAAGAACCCTAGCAGGTTCGGCTCAGTGGCCTGTGGACCAAAGGGTCCTGGGTTCAATTCCCGTCAAGGGCACCTACCTTGGTTACAGGCTCCTCCCCGGCCTGGGCCCTGGTTGGGGCTCGTGCAGGAGGCAACCAATCAATGTGTTTCTCTCTCATCACTGTGTCTCTTTTCCTCTCTCTCCCACTCTCCCTAAAAATCAATGGAAAAATATCCTCAAGTGAGGATTAACTAACAAACAAACAAACAAAAACCACAACAAGGGGATGGGGGGTGGGGGAAGTAATGGGGGAATGAGGACACATATGTAATACCTTAATCAATAAAGAAATTTTAAAAATAGATAAATAAATACATAAAAATAAAAGCAAAAAATACACACCACAAGATATCGTACCAATTAAGAGAGCTACACTCGAAAGGAACGTGTTGGTGAGGCTTAGTGAAATCTGAGCCCTTGCGCACTGTTGATGGGAATGTAAAATGGTGCCGTCGCTATGGAAAATAGTATGGAAGCTCTTCAAAAAATTAAAAATAGAATTACCACATGAGTCAGCAGTTCCACTTTGGGCATATACCCAAAGGAATTAAAAGCAGGATCTCAAAGAGAGATTTGCACACCCATATTCAGAACAGCATTATTCACAATAACTAAGAGGCGAAGGCAACTCAAGTGTCTATCATCGGATGAATGGAAAAACAAAATGTGGTGTATACATATATACGGTGGACACATGTCACCGCTACGGCCTGGTGAACCTTGAGGACATCCTGCTAAGTGAAATAAGTCAATCATAAACAAATGAGTACTGCCCAGCCGGTGTGGCTCAGTGGTTGAGCATCGACCTATACACCAGGAGGTCAGGGTTTGATCCCCAATCAGGGCACATGCCCAGATTGCAGGCTCGATCCCCTGATGGGGGGCATGCAGGAGGCAGCCGATCGATGATCCTCTCTTATCATTGATGTTGCTATCTCTTTCTCCCTCTGCCTTCCTCTCTGAAATCAATAAAAATATATTAAAAAACAAAAACGTACTGTTTGGCTCCACTTATATGAGGTCTCTACAGTCGTTGAATGATAGAAACAGAAAGTAGAATGGTGGTGGGTTGTTGTTTAGTGAGAATAGTTTTGGTTTTGCGGGATAAAAAGCCCTGGGGATCTGAGAACAATGTGAATAGACCTAAGGCTACTGAATTGGGGGTGGGTCGGGGCTGGGAGGAGGGGAGAAGGTGGAGAAATGAGAGATGTCTGTAATACTATCAGCAATAAAAAATATATTGTTAAGAGATGACTGAATTGTACACTTAAAATTAGTTAAAATGGGGAGTGTTCTGTTTTTCTCGCCACAATTAAGAACAATTTGAACAGTGTGGTGGGCCACCAGTTCACAGTCTCTCCTGTAGAGAGCACTTCCCCGGGCATGTGCCATGGGCGGCAAGGACTGTGGGGGACTCGTAACCTGGGGGCTCGCAGGCTTCCCTCAGGGTCTCTTTTCATTCATTCATTCGGCAATATTTACCGAGCACCGGCTCCACGCCACGCTCTCGGCCCCTGAGGGACGAGCAGGGAGCTCACCATCTAGCACAGCGGTTCTCAACCTTCCTGACGCCGCGACCCTTTCATACAGTTCCTCATGCTGTGGTGACCCCCAACCATAACATTATTTTCGTTGCTACTTCATAACTGTAATGTTGCTACCGTTATGAATCGTCATGTAAATATCTGATATGCAGGATGTATTTTCATTGTAACAAATTGAACATAATTAAAGCATAGTGATTAATCACAAAAACAATATGTAATTGTATATGTGTTTTCCGATGGTCTTAGGCGGCCCGGTGAAAGGGTCGTTCGACCCCAAAGGGGTCGCGACCCACAGGTAGGGAACCGCTGGTCTGGAGTGTGCCAGGATGAGCAAGCACCAAATGTAGGAGAAGGTCAGCGTTATGACACCAGGCACTGGGGCGAAGGGTACAGGTGACGGGAAGGGGCAAGGTTACAGGAGCAGACGGGAGAGGCATGGGGACAGCTCCAGGCAGAGGGAGCTCAGCGAAGAAGACACGGAGGCAGAAATGAGCGGGCTGTGGGGGGACAGGAGAGAAAGGCCCGAGTGGCCGACGCGGGCAGCCAGTGTGACGTGGACGGTTGAAATACTGCCCGTGGCCTGTGTACGTGAAACAGATAAAAAGCCATCTTTTATGAGCACGAACTTGCTTTGTGAGCTCAAATGTATCATCATCTTTTATGATAAAAAATAAATCGGCCCTGGCTGGTGTGCTCAGTGGATAAAGCATCAGCCTGCGGACTGAAGGGCCCCAGGTTCGATTCTGGTCAAGGGCACATGCCCGGGTTGCGGGCTCATCCCCAGTGGGGGGTGTGCGGAGGCAGCCGATCCATGATTCTTTCTCATCATTGATGTTTTGTCTCTCTCTCCCTCTCCCTTCCTTCCTAAAATCAATAAAAATATTGTTAAAAAATTAGGATTTTACTGATAATTTACATACCTATCAATCACTAAAGTGAGATGAATCCATGAGGACACTCAGCGCCTCAAAACCTTCAGGGGTTCCCACTGTCCCTGAGATACAGACCATGCCTAACCTGCTCGCCCCTCTCACAGTTCAAGCCCCAGGATAACCCCCCATTATTATTTCTCCGTCAGAGCGCCCAGGCCTGCCATGCCAGGCTGCC
>NW_006285798.1:902361-902828 GCF_000327345.1 Myotis davidii
TGCCTCAGTTTCCTCTTCTGTAAAGTAGGGTTAATAATAGTAACCACCTCATGGGAACGTTGTGAGAATTAAAACAGAGAATAGCAGGCAGGACCGTCATACACACGTGCTGCCAGCCATGGTACAGATGGGACCAGAGAGGTTCGGGGACGCAAATGTTTTCTTCTCATTATTATATGTCATGAGATTGATTTATTTGTTGGTAAGTCTAATTTGATCTATTGAGAAAAATGGCATATTATGTTTAGTAAGTAAGACTTTATTGGGGGGGGATGTCAAAATAATTCATTGATTTGCCTTTCTCCAAGAAATTATTGCATTGAAAAAAATAAAAGAAAGTCTTAATTTTTCCCTCAAAATTTATTCCTTAAAGGAAGAAGTCACTGGGAGTGAGTGAGGGTAGAAAGTGTCAGCACACCATTCAGACATGACAGTTATTCATGAAATGACTAAAATAAGAGTGCTAC
>NW_006285798.1:921607-922627 GCF_000327345.1 Myotis davidii
GAGGGTCCCCTCTCCTGTGTCCCACAGTGCCCCATACCCAGGGTCCCATCATGCTCTGGGCAATGTCCGCCACCAAGGTTCCCTAACAATTGACCAACGGAGCCCTAGCCGGTTTGGCTCAGTGGATAGAGCGTCTGCCTGCGGACTGAAGTCACGGGTTCGATTCCGCTCAAGGGCACATGCCTGGGTTGTGGGCTTGATCCCCAATTGGGGGGTGTGCGGAGGCAGCCGATCCATGATTCTTTCTCATCATTGATGTTTCTATCTCTCCCTCCTTTTCCCTTCCTTCCTCTCTGAAATCAATAAAATATATTTAAACATAAATAAACAAATAATACCAACAAACTATTTTGGCCCAGAGGGCAGCTGAGTGAACAGACAGCCTCAAAACCTCTGTGCCACAGGCACAGTGTCCGCTGAGCCCTGTGCGAGTCCTCAGACTGATTGTACCCACTAACGTGCTGGCCGTCACCCCACTCAGCAGGCGTTGCACCGGGGCCCCAGGAGGGTTGGGGGGGCGGGGGGCACAGAGCAGGAGTGAGACCTGCAGTGAGGGGTGCCTGGCTCCCAGTCAGGGGTAGGGAGGCCTGGGAGAAGGAGGGCTCCACGGGCCCTCACTGTGAGGGAGGAGCTACAACTGTGACACTGGAGGGCCCGGGCCCCTCTTCTCTCATGAGAAGAACCCCGCCCAGTCCCCCCGGCAGCGGGAGTGATGTGGGGCCTGGGCTGGGCCACGGGCATGATGCCAGTGACCAAAGACTGAGGGGCAGTCGGAGGTCAAGCCAGTGTCCTGCTGGCAGTGCCGGGGGTGCTGGGCACAGCCCCCCGCTCCACAGGGCTGTCCCCCTCACTGTCTGTGGGCTCCCAGCCCTGTCCTGTGCCCCCCTGGGCCCGGCTTCCGCTCAGGGACCCTCTGAAGCAGCGCAGGGTCTCCCAGCCCCGGTGCCGCCTCAGTCACCCCGGCATCCCCTCTGCTAGAGTCCCCGCTCTGCAGACTGACATGTGGCCTTGGGCAGGCGA
>NW_006285798.1:922881-923470 GCF_000327345.1 Myotis davidii
TCCTGCCGGTCTCTGTGCGCAGTGGATTCTGGGCTCCCCCCAATCCAGCCCCAGTCCCCCCCGCCCCAACACACACACATTATCTCTAGGCAGCAGCAGCTGAGCCTCCTGGTATCTCTCTGATCCCCCGAATTTCCGGTTCCCCAAAGACAACTCAGGATGTGGGGAGGGAGGGGCAGGGAGACAGGAGAGAGATCACAGAGAGACAGAGATGAGAGAGGGAGGGAGGGGGGGGGGAGACAGAGAGAGAGAATGAGAAACATTGATGTGTCAGAGACACATTGACTGGTTGCCTTCCGCACTCGCCCAATGCCGACAGCAAGAGTCGGGAAGGGGCCTGGGTGACCCAGAGACACAGAGGAAAGGGGGACAGCAGGGAGAGACGAGAGACTGAGGCCAAAACAAAAGCAGCCAGGGGGACAGGGAGAAAGGGGGGCAGAGCCGGGGCTTGGGTGTGGGGTGTTGGGGGAGGTCCCGGAAAGAGAAAGGAAATTGGTGAGCCTGGGAGCCACGTGGGAGAGGGTGAGAAACGCTGAGAGGCCCACCAGGTGCACCGGAGGCAGGCAGGCAGGACAGGGGCCTGCGCATG
>NW_006285798.1:923735-924145 GCF_000327345.1 Myotis davidii
GCGCTGGGAGAGGTGGCCCTGGCGCTCGGGGAGAGCGCGCCCGCACGCCGTCTGTCCGGCCACCTGTCTCTGAGCCTCAGTTTCCTCAGCTGTAAACGCGATAACGAGAACTTGCTCAGCTTACAGTAAGAACCCACTGTGTGCGGAGTGGGTGGCACACGCGTGGCAGGGGAGGTGCTGCGAGTGGGCCGGGAAGGTCGTGCTCCCCAGCATCCTGTCGAGATGAGTCAGGGCCCTTTCATTTGCAAATGACGCCACCGGCTGCAGGGAGGGTGTCAGTAACTCCTGCAACTGAGCCACCCGAGGGTGGACCCAGGTTCCCCCCCAGATGGATCCAGGGCCTCCACCCACAAGCTCGGGAACCGTGCCCCCGGCCTTGCTCATCTCCCCGCCGCTTCCCTTCCCAGCGC
>NW_006285798.1:924254-925623 GCF_000327345.1 Myotis davidii
AGCCCCCGGCACAGCTGCCGTCTGTCTGTGGGATCCCTCCTTCGCCCTCCTTGTTGTCTCCTTTTCCGCTGTGGGAGTCAGACAGACTCACCCCGAGGCGTGCCCGTGGCAGTTGTATTTTGAGCAAAGGGCAATTTAGCTTCTGTTTTACGAGAACCTTCTGCCCCTCCCCAGCTACCTAGAACTTGAACCTGAGCCGGGGCCGTGCCCAGAATGCGAGACCCTCAGAGATAGCCTCTCGCCTTACGTACCGGGCAGAGAAAACCGCCCGCTACGGAGCACCTGCCCTTCTCGTCCCCACTCAGGATGTCACATGCCCCCATGCTCCTTCTGTCTCTGAGCCTCTCACGAATTCAGGGTCTCTGACGCTGGTGTATGTGGGGTTCCCCTACATGGGCACGCATTGAACTTTCTCTTGTTCATCTGTTTGGTGATGAGACCCGCGGGCCGAGGAACGTTTCCCCCTCCCCCACAGCACCCATTTGAACCAGCACACAGCCCGCCTCCCTCTGCCCGAGGCGGGCTGCACTGCCATAAGGAACTGCGGAATTTGCTCTGTGACTTTGAGCCAATCGCTTAACCTCTCTGAGCAGGTTTCCTTTTCTACAAAAGGAAACCTTCCTCACAGGCAGGAAGGCTGAGAGACTCTGTGAAACAGTGAGTGTGGCACACAGTGAACGTGGGGTAGATGCATCTCAGCAGCCTTCTTCCCTTCTGCCAGCAACAGCCCGAGTTCTGGGGGGTGCCCTCCCCATTTCCAGGCCCTTAGAGCTGGAGGTGAAGCATATGACACAGGCCTAAGTCAGCACATGGCCTTCTCCCGGCCGGGGACTGGGTCAGTGTCCTGTGTCCCTCGCCAGGGCCATTAGAGTAAGTTTGGGATTTGGCTGGAGACGTGGAGATTTTGGCCCAAAGATGGCCGTCTGGACGGGCATGGTCCCGTCCCTGGAGCTCCCAGAACCGTCGCACGAGCACACAGGGAAACGGAAGATGGAGTCACAGAGAAAGGGTTAGGCCTCTGGTGTCAGCCATCCCTGCACGCGTCCAACCTTCTCCACAGCACGGGGTCCTGTTCTTCTATTGTCAGGGACACCTTTTGGGGCTCAGGGTCCCCGAAGAAGGTCTTAAAATGGAAGCCCAACTTCCTCAAAAGTCCCCACCGTCCAGAAAGCTAGGGGCAGAGTTGGGACTGTGTTCGGTGCACGTGCCACCGAAAGCCGCCCCCTTCCTGGAGCCACTGCTGGCAGCCCCCGGCCCACGGACACAGTGAAGAGAGCCAAGGACGAATGCCCAGAGGTTTCCCTGGGCCCAGGACAGGGCGGAGCTGGAGGGCGTGGGGAGCTGGGGGCAGACCCGCCTGCCGGGAGCT
>NW_006285798.1:925653-926067 GCF_000327345.1 Myotis davidii
CGGGTGGGTGGGCGCGGGTGAGCTCAAGGTGAGTCTGGAAGGGTTTGCCCCCCAGAGGCCTCGCTGGGAGGAGGGGGAGCAGGTGCGGAAGCTACCTCTCTTCCAGAGACGCTAATGACACCTTAATTGTGGGGTTTTCTCTCTCTTTTTTTGTTTTGTTGTTTTAATAACATTTTTAAAGGTTCTGAAGTCAAAGGAATGTGGGAAACACAAGGGTAGGCAAAGAGAAACAAAGACATTATCCCAGGACCTCGCAGAGCCATGGACCAATGCGTGCGCACTTTGACCCTCCAGGGGTACCTGGAGAATCGGGCTTTGCCGGGCCATCCTGGCCGCACAGCTCTTTCTAGGAAAGCTTCGCCCGGGACACACGGGCCACCCGGGCCACAGGCAGCGGCGCTGGCGGCAGCGGCA
>NW_006285798.1:926300-929716 GCF_000327345.1 Myotis davidii
TGGCTCTACACGCACCCCCACTCTGGGACCCCCTCTCAGTAAGCGACTTGCTCTGGGACCCGCCTCAGGGCTGCTGAGAGCACCCGCGTCACCAGGGCGGTTCCCTCCCCGTGGCCCCTAGAAGTACCCAGACGTCCCCCCCAGCAATTCGGGAAAACTCTCTCTCTTGCCACTGAATCTACCTTCCTCCCACCACAGTCCTCAAGAAAAAAGCTCTTTCTGCCCCCCCCCCTCCCCGCTTCCACCTGCAGGGACTCTCTCCAGATCACCCCAAAGTGCTGAAATCCCAGCCCAGCCCCGCAGACCCGCTGCCGTGGCTCACTGGCTGGTGGAAGCAAAGCCACATCCAAGAAACGCACATGGAAAGCTGCTTAGTGCCTCGCAGAACACCCCTCCCAGCCACCAGCGCATGGCCAGGGTCCCCCCACGCCTGGGAGCCAGGCCACCTGTCCTCACAGCCCAACAGCTCATGCTACCCCCTCCCTCCATTGGCCCTGCCACTCTGGCGAGGCCACGCCTGTCTCACCGTTCCCACCTCCGCGCCCTGGCACAGGCTGCTCCTAAGTCCTGGAGTGCCATTTGCAACACCGCTTGGCCCAGAAAGACCAGTGACTCAGTCTCCTATGACACTTAAGAGAGTCATATACCAAACACTGTGTACCCAGGACAGCTTAAGAATAAGGCCTCATGGCCCTGACCAGGCAACTCAGTTAGTTAGAACATCGTCCCCACTACGCCAAGGTTGTGAGTTCGATCCCCGTCAGGGCACATACAGGAATCAGTCAAAAACAATATAAAATAAATCAACCAATGATGCATAACTAAGTGGAACAACAAATTGATGTTTCTGCCCTACCCGGTTTGGCTCAGTGGATGGAGCGTCCGCCTGCGGACTGAAGGGTCCCGGGTTCGATTCCGGTCAAGAGCATGTACCTTGGTTGCAGGCACATCCCCAGTAGGAGGTATGCAGGAGGCAGCTGATCGATGTTTCTCTCATGGATGTTTCTAACTCTCTATCCCTCTCCCTTCCTCTCTGTAAAAAATCAACAAAATATATTTTTAAAAAAAACAAAAAACAAATCGATGTCTCTCTCTCTCTCTCTCTAAGGATCAATATATAAAAATTTGAAAAGGACATTACATGTTCATTGAGGGCTTTCTAAACTCCTTCCCAACACCCCCCGCCAAGCTTACCCCAGGGTCACCTCACCTGAATTTGGGGTTCCTCCCTCCTTTGCCTATCCTGATATCCCGCTGTAATGTGTGTCCCTAGACAATGTATAGCTTTTTCATTTTTTTTAGCTTTATATAAATAACTTGTTCTCCTTTCCTCACCCCACATTGTCGGTGATCGTTATTCGAGGAGCTGGTCTTGTTCATGTTTATCCGCTGGTGAGTCCCCCCGGTGCGTGTCCATTCTGCTGCTGACCAGTCGACTGTTTCCAGCCATGGCAGTGCTGCCCTGAGCCTCGCGCCCGCCCCTTCGCCCATGCGCCAGTCAGGCTGCTACCCAGGGGCGTGCTGGGAAAGGGACCCGCCATCTTCAGCCTTACTGACGCTCCCCGTTGTTCTCCAAGGTGGCTGCACCAACATACCTTGTTGGCAAACCGATGCTGTCCCTCGGCCCAGCCCATTCCTATCCCCCCAAGTAAATGGTTCGCTCCACCTGCCGATGTCCAGCCAGTCCAGCCCTCCCTCGCCCGCCCGCCCCCCTCACGTCTACAATCGGGCCTGTGAGGGCTTCCCCTTGGGGCAGCCGACCCTGCCAGTCACTTCTCTCTGAGCCTGTTTCCTCGCCCGTGACTGGGAGGCGCCCACAGTGACCAGCAGCGGGCGAGGGCCGAGGGTTCAGGGAGGAGCATGAAGGTGAGCAGGAGCCCAATACAGAGAAGGGCTACTCTGATCTTTGGAGCCCACAGAGGACGCCAACTCCATCACTCAGGGTGACTTCGCTTGGAGGCCACAGAAACCCCGGCCACGCCAGTGGGAGAAACTGGCCGCTTACTGGCCATGTAACTGGGAGTCTGAGGGGCCATCTCGCTCCGGGTGTGACGGACCCAGGTCCCGCTCAGGGCCACTCCCCTCCCTGTTGGCTTCTCAGCGGGCTCCCCAGGTGGGGGTCCTCCAGGTGGGGGCTCCCCAGGTGGGGGCTCCAGGGCGACAGACATCCCTCTGGCTTCACTGCCAGGAACAAAGAGGTTCTTCCCAGCACTTCCTGCTCAAGTCCCAGGCTGGTCCTCATTGGCCCGGGCTGGGTCACGTGCCCACGCAGGAGCCAATTGCAGGCACCCACCCTGCTGCTCAAAGCGTGGCTTTCGGAACAGCAGCTCCGGAACCCTTGGGGGCTCCTGGGAAGTGGAGCCCCAGGCCCCTGCCTGAACTCTCGAGTCAGAGTCTGCGCACGAACGTTTTCAGCTGCTTAAACCATTTTTTAAAAAATATTTTTTTATTGATTTCAGAGAGGAAGGGACAGGGAGCGAGATGGAAACATCAATGATGAGAGAGAATCATTAATGGGCTGCCTCCTGCACACCCGCTACTGGGGATCAAGCCCACAGCCGGGCATGTGCCCTTGACTGGAATCGAACCCGGGACCCTTCAGTCCACAGGCCGATGCTCTACCCACTGAGCCAAACCAGCCAGGGCAAACTTAGACAATTTTTAAGTTCTGTTTTATTGAGAACCACAAAAGGTCAAAACTAACAAAGCCTTCAAAGTCATCAAGTCTTCTTTCAAAGATGGGGAAGCGGGCCGCGGGGAGGGTTGCTAGAGCCCACCCAGCGCACCTCCGTCTGTGGGCGGTCCCATGGACGTGCATCCGGGCCCCACGTGCCAGGCTGGGTCACACAGGCCTCGCTCAGAAGGCGACCTGTCCCAGCACCTGGCCAGGACCCGGAGGAGCTGGAGGCCCTGTGGCGGATGGGGGCACACACGCACGCACGCACCCACGCAGACCCTCTGCCCCCCTCACCCTGACCCCGCCACAGGGTTCCCAAAGCCAAGAGCTACAGACCACACCAGCCTTTATTCTGTACAGAGCAGGGCCGGGGGCCAAGGCCCTTCATTCTCAGGCTGTGTCAGAAGGTGCAGCATTGGGGGCACCCAGACTGGACCCCAAAGTGCCAATAAGTTAGGGGGGAAATTCTCAGGCTGTTGTCGGGCTGGAGCCAGGTGGGGTGTCAAGTGGGCCCCCCAGAGCCACTTCCAGTTGCCCAGCTCAGCCCTCCCAGGAAGGCAGGCTCTAGACAGCACACCTCATGCTGAAACACAGGGCAGGGAGAGACAGGGGGAACACGGGTCAGGAGGTGGCGGGAAGGGGTACCCAAGGGGTCCCCAGAGTCAGGGAGGAGAGGCTGAGTGGTGGGGCAGGGTCTTGAGGGAGGGTCGGAGCCCTCAGGCCAGGGCAGGGCGGGGCA
>NW_006285798.1:929770-933321 GCF_000327345.1 Myotis davidii
TCACAGATCTTCATTGAAGCTCCTGCAGATTTTCATAATCTGGGGCACCCTCTTCCTCCTCTTCCTCTGCCTCCTGGGAAACTAAGGTGGCTGTAGGGGGAGGGGAGGTTGGTCTTCACCTCACAAACTGTCCCCCGACCCAGGGAGCCCCCCAGTTCCTGCCCATCCCCCAGCACACACCGGACTCAGTCCTCACAGTGGGCTGCAGGTCCTGGGACACGTTCACATACTCCCGGCTCCCATCTGTGGGGACAGGTCAGAAGGAGGGGCAGCCACACCCGAGGGGCAGGCCACACTGAGGGCAGGAGAGCAGAGGACACCAGACCGAGGGGGACAGAGCCACAGAAGGCCTGTGGGCACGGCCACACTGGCAGGGGGGTGGGGTGGCAGGGCCAGGGGAAGGGAGGGCAGGGGGGCACCGGCCACTCACCCAGAGATGCGTCTGCACTCTCCTCACTCTCGGGAACGTTCACATAGTCCTCCCCCGACTCCACTACAGAAAAGCACGGAGCCCGGCCGTTACCCAGGGCCCCTGGGCAGACACCCCGGAGTTCCCAGCCACAGCCCAGACCTTCAACAAAACCAGCCAAGACTCCTGCACAGCCGCCCAGAGACCTCCCCACAGTCGGCCCAGAGGGAGGCAGGGAGGGAGCTCGGACCAGCGCAGCCCACGGCCTGGAGGAGGGCAAACAAAGGCCGTGGCAACAGAGAGAACAGGGCGATTCGACCAGAACTGGTGAGAGGGAATGCGATGGAGAGAGGAGGCAGCAGACACCAGCAGCGCCGGCCTGGGCAGCTGTGTGGCGGGGCTGAGTGGCACGTGTGGAGGGAGAGCCCTCAGGGCTGGGCCCAGTCAGAGGGGCCATGTCCGGGTTGGCCTTCCGCTCCAGCCAGGCCTGCCCTGGCTCCCACTTTGGTCCTAGTCCCTTCGTAGCACATCTTGTCACTGATATGATCTTGTTCTTTTACGTGTTGACTTGTTTCTCCATGAGGGTGTGGACAAGACAGGCTTTGGAGCCAGACGGCCCAGGCTCAAATCCAGTTCCATCACTAACAGGCCACGTGACCTCAGACAAGCTCCCCAACCTCTCTGGGCCTCAGTGTTCTCATCTGTAAAATCGGATGAGGAACTACCCATCTCATGGAGGACTAACGCCGTGAATACTAAGTGTGAGTATTAAGCAGTAAGTGCTGCCAGGCGTCTGTTAAATAAATCAACGCTGCCATCGGGCAGACGGGGTAGCCGAGGTACACGAGGGAGGGACCTGGGAGGGTTACCAAGCTCAGACACGCGAAACTCTTAGCGAGGCATCGTAGGTCCTCAGTGACGTGAGCTTTTTTTTTTCATGACTCTCCCTCGTTAGCTGTTATATCAGAGGCACGCAGTAAATGCCACGGGCGAGTAAGTGAGTGGATGAGGAGAAACACTTGGGCAGACGCTGAGGAGCTCGGGAGAGGGGTGGCAAGTCGGGAATCTGGTGGCAGATGAAGCCAGTGTGTAGACGGGAGGCCCAGGGCACGTCCAGGGAGGAGAGTAACAGAACACTGAAGATGACCAGACAGGGAGGAGGACGCCTAACCGGCAGGCTGTGACCAAAACAAAGGGGGAAAGCAGCTCAGAGGAAACTGAGACAACGCAGGAAGCAGAAGAAAAATTCCCAGAGAGCAAAGACAAAGAAGAGAACCTAAAACCGATATCCTTCAGGATTTACACGGTGACACTGCCTCCATGAACAGGAACAGGAGGCTCTGAAACAGGGACATTCAGGACTCTAGAAAGAGCTTTCCGACAGGAGAAATAAATGGAATAAAAGGACAGTCCAGGATCAGAGCCAGCGAGGAAGAAAGTCAAGGGACTCCTGCAGACAACAAAAGGAGGAGACAAAGAGGAGAGAGAAAGGGAGGCTCCAGAAGACCGGAGCAGGAAGTCCACTGTCTGAAGGACAGGGTTCTAGAAAAAGACAAGAGAGAAGGCAGAGGAGTGGCAGCATCAGGGAAACACGGGGGGAGAGCAGATCGAAGGGGCCGCAGCGGAGAAGCTGGAGGGTCAGACGGGCGACTCACTGGAGAAGGCGCTGTCGCGGGGGCCGGGGTTGCTGGGCGCAGCAGCTGCCGGGACGGCGGTGCACGTGGCCGTGGCCGTGGCCGGGACAGTGTCAGGAAGCACCACTCTGAGGGAAAGTCAGGGATGGGTGAGCGTGGGCCGCGGCCTCGGCCCCGTCCTCCCCCCGGGCCACTCACAAGTAGCCCTCGTTGTGATAGTCCTCCTCGTCGTCCTCATCCTCACAGGCCGGCTCTGAGGAAGGACACGGGGTCAGCGCAGCCCGGGCCGGGCCCAGCCTCCCTGCCCACGGCCCCGGGGGCCCAGACGCACCCTCATTCTCATAGCTGGCCACACTGTTGGCTACAGAGAGAGGGCGAGAGGGAGACTGAGTCAGGAGAGAGGGGGCACATCCTCCGCCAGCCCAGCCCCAGGCCCGGCCCCGCTCCAGCTTACTGCCATCGGAGTCCTGCCGAGCGGACGGCATTCGGTGGGAGCCCCCTGGGGGCTGTGGGGATCTCCTGAGAGTTCAAAAGTCAGAGGTCATGCCTGGGACGGGGCTCTGGGGCAAGAGGGGTTGCAACGGGGAAAGAAGCCCCCAATCCAAGAAGGTGAGGGGTAGAGAGGGGGCCTTGGAGAGGAAGGGTTTACTTACGGGATGGGGAGCAGGTCAGGCTGGCTCAAGGGTGGACAGGAGGTCACGGTAGCCTGTGGCCAGGGGGCTAGTGTGGCTGAGGACACAGGACCAAGCTGAAGGAATGACTCCAGACACAATGCCCCTACCCTCAAGGCCTCAACAGTGGCCCAACCCCCTGAAACCCCTGTGCCCTGGACAGGCCTGAGGGCACCCATAGCCTTCCCCCCACACCGGTCACGGCCATGTGGGCAGCCACCGGGGCAACCTGAACAAAGGCACACACTTGCTCACAGGCTGGGGATTCTCCCCCTACCCCACGGGAGAGGGCCCTCCGTGTACTCACGAGGCCTTTTGATCATGATGCTCCTTGGCAGGCTGGCGGGAGAGACAGCGGTAAGGGACCAGGAGACACCCGGCCCGGCCCGTGTGGGAATGAGGGAGCTGCCCGGGCCGGGCAGGCGGGGGGGCAGACTCACCTGTCCGGCACAGCACTGTCGTAGGCGTAGGTGTCTGCGGAGAGATGGCCAATGGGGCAGGGAAAGGGAGTGAGGTGGGAGAGGGTGGCAGTCAGGGGCACGCAGGAGAGTTAGGGACAGTTAGACGGAGGGAGGGACCCCAGTCCATGTGTCCGGCATCTGGTCACCCCACCAGCTCCCGCTCACCTGGCAGCTCGCGGCAGCGCACACAGAGGGCCGTCAGCAGCACAGCCAGGAGGGGCAGCAGCAGGAGGCCCAGCACCGCGGGGAGCAGCACGGCCGCCTCCATCTGCGGGACTGAGCTCGGACCGGACCTGCGGCTCGCTGGACGCCCAGCACAGAACTGCAGCGGAGCAAGCGCTGGGCAGCAGGCGGAGGGGCCCCGGGGCGGAGGGGC
>NW_006285798.1:933351-941859 GCF_000327345.1 Myotis davidii
CCTCCTCGAGGGCTCCTGGGTCCCCACCCCGCCTGGGGGTCAGTGCGTGTCAGTGCTGGCTGTCAGGCCCTGGGCCCCAGGCAGTCAGGCCGGGGCCTGGCTGGAGTCTGGGGCACCAGCCACCCTGCGTGGCCCCTGCACCCAGGCCTACCTGCCCCTGGGCTCAGCGCCCGCCTTTCCTCAGCGCCTGCCCTCCCGCCTGTGGCAGGAAGCTGTGGTGAGCGTCGGGTGAGGGCAGGAAATCATCAGGCTCCTCAGCCGGCTGCACCTACCCCCTTCCCACCCCCACCCAGCAGTGGGAGAGCGGAGGAGGCCTGAGGAGCCACCCAGGTCCTCCAGGGTCTGCTGGTCCCCCGGACAAGGGGCACTCACACCAGCGGGGCAGGACAAGCAGCTGCCGGCAGCCAGCAGCAGCCTCCGCGGCGGGGCTCCAGGAGGCAGCAGAGGGAGGCTAACGCCCAGGCACAGGGCCCACCCCTCACCCCAGCCGGCCTCCCCGCGGGCGGGCTCGGGGGAAACAGGGGCGTGACTCATGGTCACAGGGAGCCAGCTCACTCCAGCCTCGCTCACCCACCCCGCAGCCCCGCAGGAGTGGCCGGCAGCCACCAGGAGCCTTGGGGCTGGAGGGGGCAGCCCACATTCCAGGGGGGGTCACTAGCACCCAGAGAGACTCAAGCAGGCGGTTGGGGTCTGGCTACAAATTTTATTCAGTACAAATAGCACCGAGCCCCCGGGGCTGCTCCAGTGGAGGGGTTCCCTCCTGCGCCCCCTCGCCCGCCCTTGGCGCCCGTGTAGTGTGGGGCCTGGAACACGCCCAAGGCCCCTCTCAGAAGCTGGGCCAGGCCGAGGTCCGGGCCGGGGGCCCGCTGGGGTGGCCGGCAGCTGTGGCCGGTGTGCGGGAGGCGAGCGACGGCCCTTCAGATGAGCACACTGGACACCGGGACCCGGGTGGAGCGGCCTCGCTGCGGCACCACGATGCGGTCATCCTCGGGCCCGGCCTCATGCAGCAGACCTGTGGGGGAGGGGTCAGGGCCAGGGCTGGAGGGCGACAGACACACGCCTGCGGGGACACATGGGCGGTGGGACACGGACGGGCCTGGAGCTGCGGGCACAGTGGGACACCAGCTTGTGGCAGGCAGACCCAAAGCGGGGTGAGGGAGGCCTGTGGGCCGGGAGGTGCCAGTTCTCAGGACTAGACACACGGGCGAAGGAACAAGCGGGCAGCATCCCGACCTTGGGCAGGGAGCCCCACTGACCCTGTACATGCAGCAGCGCCCGCCGGCGGTCTCCCTCAATGAAGATGGCGGTGCCCAGGAAGGCTGCCCCGCCCAGCGCCCCGACAAAGGCGCAGAGCATGAGCGAGAACTGCAGGGCCCGGAACTCGGACAAGAAGGAGGGGGGCCAGTTCCGGCGGAGGCGGTCGGACATCTGTGGGGACAGGACAGGAAAAGCAGGAGAAAGAGTCCTGGAAAGGGCGCCCCAACTCCAGAACAGAGACTGGAGCCGGGCAGGGAAGGGTGTCTGGCCCCAGGGAGAGGCCCAGGCCTCATGTGGAAACTCACGAAGACAAGTCCTTCCGTCCGGCTGAGGGCCCGAGGTGACGGGAAGTCTAGCTGGGGCCTGGCCTTCCCATGCCGCCCAGGCACAGGCCCTGGCCACTGCCCGCCAGCCAGTGCCAGGAGCCAGGGTGCCCGCCCCACCCAGCCCAGCCAGAGGGCACTGCTCACCAGGCCAATGAGGTAGGGGCTCCCGGCGTCACCCAGCAGGTGGGCCAGCACAATCTGGAAGGCCTCGGCGGTGGAGCGCCTCGTAGGGATCACCACATACTGGGGGGGGCAGGAGACAGGGCAAAGATAAGGCCAAGGCTCGGCCCAGGCGGAGGTCAGTGAACCCCAGCTCAGAGGTGCGCTGGGGTAAGGGTATGGCAGGCCAGCCTGTAGGCCCATCTGGGGCTGGACAGTGAAGTCACGCTGGGGCCGGGTTTTGAAGACGGGGTAAAGGCCACAATTCGAGGCAAGTGAGGCCTCCCACACCCACTCCCCGCAGCCTCTGAACGAAGCCTGGAACGGACCCCCCACTCACCAGCAGAATGTCAGCCACAATGGCCCAGTTCATGGACAACAGTGTCTCCCCAACAAAGATGAAAACCTGGGCACGGGGCGGGGTGGGGGGGGGGAGCAGGGCTGAGCTCAGCACAAGAGCAAACACATGGAGGCCCATCTATTAACTCATTCAGTCCTCACAACACCGCTATGACACAGGAGCCATTATCATTCCCTTTGTACAAATGGTGAAACGGCACAGAGAGGTTAAGTCACTTGTCCAACGTCACACAGTTAGGAAGGGCAAGACCTGAGGTTCAAAACCAGGCATTCCCACCCCAGAGCTGGCTGTGAACCACTATGCTGGCTGCCCCAGTGCACCTTCCTTCCCCAGGTCCCAAACAGCCCTCCTGGTGCCTGCCGGCTACTCACATAAGTGGCCACGATGCTGCCACGGGCACAAGCCACGGACAGGAAGAGGAAGGGCGCAGAGCCCAGGAGGCCAGCAGCACAGACCAGTGGGTCAGCCCGGGGGTTGGAGTGGCGAAGGCGGCGGCTGATCTCCACGCCCAGGCCCACACCCAGGACACCAGTCAGGCAGGTGATGAGCCCAAAAATGAGGCTGGGGGCAGAAGGAGGGACATGGGGACTGGTCTGTCCCCCTGCAAAGCCCCGAGCCTCCCCCCTATGGCCTGGAGAGGCGGATGGGCCATCCCAGCCACCTCACAGCCCAGGTCTATCAGGCACAACACCCCACGGTTCACTGGGTTCCTATCACCAACTTCCTGGACCAGGAAACAAACTCTGGGAGAGGAAGGCAGCTGGTGGAATTGAGACTCAAACTCTCCCTGTCTGAGCCTAGGCCATCCCCTTTCCACTCCACCCCCTGCCGCCTGCAGGCCATCCCTCCCAGCCCCGACCTGGGTACCTGTCAGAAGAAGAGCAAGAGTCCCCAGGAAGACAGGGCGGGGTCTCCCCCAGGACCACGCGGGAACGCAGCAGGAACGCAGGAGCCCAGAGCGCCAGGGAGCCCGTGACAAAGGCCACAGCAGTGAAACCAAGGGAGGACAGGATGAAGCTAGGGCTGCAAAGACGGTTGGAAGGGAGGGAGTCAGACTCCACTGAGGGGTCAGGGAGGGGACTCTGTTCTCGATTCCTGGCTGATTTTGCTAAGGTCAGGGCCCTGGGTGTGGAGGCTGTCCCGGCTCCCGGGATCTGGGCCTGTAATTCAAGCAGCTGCCACAGGGGGCAGTAGTGACTGCATTACTGGCCTGACATTGGGCCAGGAGATTGGAAAGAAAATGAAGACCAGCCGGTAATGCCTAAGTTATGGGGTCCCACACGAAAAGCAGCCAAGGAGTGCATAAGTAAGCGGATCAACAAATCGATGTTTGGTTCTCTCTCCCTAAAAACATGACGACCCCCACGTAAATTTCAACCCAGTTGCCAGGGCCAGGGCCTCCCTGGGGATCTACGATGTGGGGTTAGGATGGAATTAAACTCACTTTCTAGCCAGCGCCCTCAGGTCTGCCCGCCACGAGGTGGGGTTCAGGGGTGGGGAGTCCGAGTGGCGCTCCACAGCTCCCCTTGGCGGCTCCCGTACGACCAGGAACAGCAGCAGCACCGCCACCACCCCTAGGCCCGGCGTCACCTGGGAGAGAGTGGGCTTCAGGACCGGCCCAGGCAGAGGCACGCCCAACCCTGGGGCCGGGAGAAAGGGAAGGCGTGTAAGGGCAACTCAGGCCCCAAGACCTCAAACAGGAGGGTAGGTGCCTGCTCAGGGAGCTGAGCTGCCACTGGGGGAGGGGCGGCGCTAGTGACCACTCCCATTTCTGCAAGCCTGACTGCTCCTCCTTGGGAAACTGCACCCTAACTTTCTTTTGGGAAACCACTCCCCCGACTTCTCTAAATCCACGTGGCTCCAGCAGGGAGACGGGCCTGTGACCCAGACTTGTCCAACTTCCCCAGCCTTCGGGACTGATTCAATCGCTGGCAGGCATGTGGCCCATGTTCACCTAACCAGACACTATCCAGGACTATTGCTCAAGGACTCAGGGTCCAAAGTTTCTAAATGGAGTGTTCACTTGCTTGAGAACAAAAGTAGCATAGAGGGAGCCCCAACCGGTTTGGCTCAGTGGATAGAGCATCGGCCTGCAGACTGAAAGGTCCCAGGTTCGATTCTGGTCAAGGGCATGTACCTTGGTTGCGGGCACATCCCCAGTAGGAGGTGTGCAGGAGGCAGCTGATGGATGTTTCCAACTCTCTATCCCTCTCCC
This sequence comes from Myotis davidii, assembly GCF_000327345.1. NCBI lineage: Eukaryota > Metazoa > Chordata > Mammalia > Chiroptera > Vespertilionidae > Myotis > Myotis davidii. The sequence goes on from NW_006285798.1 coordinate 937,670, forward strand.
TTCCTCTCTGTAAAAAAATCAATAAAACATATTTTTTAAAAAAGTAGCATAGAGGGAAGCAGAGCTCAGGAGGGCGATCAAATGCCTGTCTGTGGGCGCCTGGATCCGGCTGTACCTGAAGTTCCCCCTGGGCCTTCCTTTCTGAGAGCCAGTGCAATCCCATCTGGGTGCTGGCCCTTATAATGGGCTCTGTCACCCATAACCAAGAGCTCTGTCGAGCACATGGCTTTGTGGGGAGGGCAGCCAGGCCTCCTGCAGGCTTGGCAGAGTAAACGCTGCCTGAAAATGGGGTGTCTGAAGGTAAAAACGGGGGAATCAGTGAGAATGTTGCTGACCTCCCCGCAGGCTGTGACCAACTCACCCTCAGAGCCCAGTGCCAGTCCCCAGCCACATCCTTCACTTTGGAGCCTGCAATGTAACCCAGACCACTGGGGGAAAGGGCGGGAGAGGAGGGACAGCTGGTCAGTCAGCCCAATGCCAGCCCCTCTGCCTCCCGCCAGGCAGGCCCGAGGCCCACGCACCTGCCCACTGGGATGGCGAAGTAGAACACGCTGAGCATCCGACTCCGCTGGTCTGCCACGAAGAGGTCAGCGATGAGGGTGGGCGCGATGGTGGAGTAGCTGGCTTCCCCGACCCCCACCAGGCCCCGAGTCAGGAGGAGCAGCCAGAATTGCTGGGGAAGGAGACGGGGGTGGGGGGTGGCACCCCACCCTACAGCCAGCCTCCCAGCCTGCCTCACCAGCCAGTTCTGGAGAGGTGGCAGGGATGGTGGGAGAGGCCAGGGCTTTAGAATCAAAGACCTGAGCTTGCATCCTGGCTCCCCTCTGGCTGGCTGTGACTCTGAGACAGCAACGTAACCTCTCTCAGCCTCAGTTTCCTAACAACTTCTTCACGGAACTATTGGGAGGATTGAATAATAAAAGGTCTACTCGTGACCTTGTGCCCAGTAAGTGCAAAATAAATCTTAATTTCTATCTTGCCTACCCCACCAATAGTGTATAATCATCCCAGGGGGGATTTCATTTGTCTAGCAAAGACCCCCCCCAGCTAGGGACAGGGTACGATCACCCAAGGAGCGTGTCGTGAGTGCCTAGAGCTGAGGACAGAGTTCTGGGGCAGAGAGGAGAACAGACAGAGGAGAGTTTAAAGGAGCAAAGAAGCAACAGCCAGGGAGGCAGGAGGAACGCCAGAAGGATGGCGTCACGGAGGTTAGAAGTTTCCGGAGGAAGAAGTGGGTCAACAGAGCCAGAGGCTCCCAGGAGATCTAGTGAGAAGAGGACCAGGAAGTAGGAGCTACATTTGGCAACCAAGAGGTCCCTGTTGACTTTGGCAATGGAGTGGGGGCAGCTCAGCGGGTGTTCAAGGGCGAGTGGGAGAGGAAGTGCCAGCAAATGAGAGCCTCTCCCTGGCTGCTCCTTCACCCAGACTGGGGCTCGGTCAAGGGGCCTTTCAGGAAGTCTGAGTAGGAAGGGGAAGGGGGACAGAGGGCGGCCTAGGTGAGGCCTTTTCCACGGGAGAGAAAGGAACGCTAGTGTTTAGGTGTTGAGTGGAAGGAGTCATGGTCAGGGGGGTGATGGAGAGAAGGCTCTGAAAGAAAGGGGGGAAGGACGGGGTGGGCAGATTAACTCAGGCAAGCAGGGGGGGTAAGATGGCAAGGACCAAGGAAGATGCACAAGTTCCCCCGGCCCAGTCTGCCATGACTCCAAAGAGCAGAAGCAAAGACTGATGGGGGTGGGGTGGGCCAGAAGCAGGAGCCAGCGTGAACCTCACCTCTCTGGGGATGAAGGACGACCCCAGTGTCACCAGGGACCAGAAGGCAATGCCCCCGCACATGAGATACTTCCGATTGTACCTGTCACCCAGGTAGCCAAACACAGGTGCCAATACCATGTAACTGGAGATGAACACTGAGGGGAAGCAGAGAGTCACAGCCCAGCCCCAGTGCCCCTACCCCACCCCAGCTCAGGGAGGGTGAGGAGGGGCAGGAATAACTCCCAACCCTGGAACTGTCAGAGCTTCCTGCCTGGGCCAGTCCAACCCCATTTTCAGAGTCTTTCAAACCTGCCACTGTAGAATGGATGGGCCAGCTGACTCGTCACTCTTCCCACCCAGCCAAGAACAAAACCCAAACTCCATCCCATGGCCCACAGTGCACTGTCTGATCTAACCACCCCTGCCTCTCCAGCCTCATGCTCATCCTTTCCTTTCTCTGCACCCCAATGGCCCAATGGCCAACCTCAATACCATCTTGGGTTTTTGGCAACTGCTGTCATTTCTCTGTAGAACATTCTCTCCTCTCCCCTGAGCTTCACAGAGCTTAGCAAGTTTAGGTTCCAGCTCAGACACTTTTCCAACCACCACACATGCAGTCTTTACCACATCTACTGTGTTCTTTTCCGTAACACTTATTCCTACAGAAAATTATCTCGGTATCAGTTTAGGTTTTTACGGACTGTTGCCCCCTCGGGCACAGTAGAATGTCAGCTCCATGAACACAGTCACCGCCTGGATCGGCCCTGGCTGTGTTTCCATTATTGAACACATGGCCTCGCATAAGACAGGCGCTCAATAAACAGGTGTTGGACGAAAAAGTGAATGGGGCTGCCTTCTTCTCCAACTCAGCAACTCTTCAGAGGTTCGCAGGCCGTGACCTGTGATCCCATTCTCATTTCTCTGGGCCTTGCCTTCAATACTTCCAGCTCCTATTGGCCTGGCCTGGAGCAAAGGCCATGGCAAGACCTGGATTCAAACTCCCCTCTGCCTCTCACTTGCTCTGTGGCCCTGGGCAGGTCTCCACTCTTCTCCAAGCCTCAGACTCTCTACAGAAATGTAGATAACGCTAACCACTTCCTCTGTCAAAGAAGAATAACACCTATTCCTTGGCTGATGGAAGGATGTGAAGACAATGGGCATAAAAGACCTTGGACAAGTCCTGTGGGTGTCATCACCACTTCCTCCTCTGGAGGAGGTGCTCAGGAAATCAGTGAAGGCGGGAAGGAAGGAAAAGAGGGGTGGGCCCTGTCTTTCCCTCTCTCACAAATCCCAAAGCTCTGAGCAAATAAAACTCGCCTCTCCCCATTTCAGACACCCTCTCCTGCCATTGCTTACGGGGTGCCTGCCATGGTCTCGGCTGTGGCCTCCCCTTCCCAGGCATCATCTCAGTTAAGCCTCCCTCTGAGGTGGCCGGGTTATTCCTAGCTCCAGCTCAACCACAAGGGAAGAGCGAGGCTGAGGGCCCTGCCTACCATCACCCTGTGAGCAGAACGCTGACATGTAAACGCAGGTGTGTCTTAGCCATCACACTGAGCTGGCTCGCTCTTTCAAGGAGGCGCTAACTAACCCATACAGTCTCAGGGTCGCATCGGGCCATCTCTTCCCCTAGCGGGGGCCCCTACGCCTCCATCCACGAGGCCCCACCGGGGTAGGAAAAGGGAAAGTAGCTGCGGGGCCCCGGGAGGGGCCTTCCTCACCGGTCTGGATGAGGCCAGAGCTGCTGTCTCCGATGGCGAAGAACTGCTCGATGTCCGGAAGGACGCCTGGGAAGGAGACTCTGGATGGGATCCGCGAGGCAGCGCCCCCTTCGGGACCCGCTCCCTCCCCGGTCCTCCCAGCAGTCGGTACCGGCCACGGTGAAGCGGTCCATGTAGTTGAGGAGGTTGATGTAGCACAGCACGGCCACGATGAGAGCCGAATGGGCCGCAGACACGCCCGTGATGCGCTGCAGCTTCTCCGGGTCCGGGACCTCCGGATCCGCGGACTTCGGATTCCCCGTGGGCCCCGGTAACCCCGGGGTGCCGGGCACCGGCCCATCGTCAGGGTCGTCCGCCTGGCTGAGGAAGGGCTCGTTCTCGGACCCAGCCATGGTCCAGGGGCCGCGCCTGCCCGCGCTCTGGTCCCACCGACGATCCTACCTGCGAGGAGAGAAGGCTGGAGGAAGGAGGCCGGGCGCGGGAGGTGCGCGCAGAGGCGGGCGGGAGCCTGCCCAGCCCAGAGCACGGCGGGGATGGAACCCGGCCCGGTTCTGCTCCCCGTACCTGGTGGAGCCACCCTCACCCCGGGCAGGAGCCCACGACACTCGCTGTAGCTCAACCCCAGCGCTGCACCACGGCCGCCGCCATGATGGCTAGAAGCCGGTCATGTGACGACTGAGCCTGGGTTACGGACGCCACCGCGTGTGAGCCTTTGACACA
>NW_006285798.1:942359-943607 GCF_000327345.1 Myotis davidii
GGGGAGCGCGTCTCCGACTCCGCAGGACCCCGGCGCGCGGAGGCGCCTCTGCTGCTGTGCAGCCAAAGCAACCAGCGGCGGCGTCGCGGCCCAGACCGCCGTTCTGAAGGCAGTCAGAGCTCCAGCAGTTACCACTAGGGGGCGATGGAGAAGAAGGGGACCACCCCGAGAGCCATTAATAACCAGTACTCCTTTGTGTGACACCCACCCGTTCTCCACTTTCTTGCTCCTCAGCCCTCAGTTCCTGAGACGGGGGCTGAGCAGGGACATAGAGGAACGGTAGGAATTCCCTCCCCATATGCTTCCTTACCCTTAATGGCCAAGGGCATATATGTTGGTACAAGAAGAGGTTCAAGAATCCCCAGTTCATACACTACAGGTGCCCCGTCCCCTGGCGAGGGGATTTGGGCTCCATTACCTCTTCAAGGGGCTCTGTGGTCAGCCCTGCCCCTGGGGGCCATTTCCCCATTATCTACCCCCAGCCCAAGGAGGGGTGAGGGGGAAGGGCTGTCAGTTAATATTAAGGTGGTGGTTGTTATTTTAAACAAAATGGAGAAGCATAAATAAATAAAGGTTTATCTCAGTTTAAAAAAAAAGTCAGTCAGGGAAATTGGTGAAGTTGCCAACCCTCTGAATCTCAGTTTCCTTATCTGCAAAACCCACTTGGCTGACTTCTTCCCAAACGAGATAAAGGGATGTTGAAAGGTTCTGGCCCTGGCTGGGCAGCTCCTCCGGATATGCCACTGTGGGTTCATACCGGTCAGGGCACATACCAAGAATCAACCAAGGAATGCACGAATAATGGAACAGCAAAGAGATCTCTCTCAAGTCGGTAAATAAGAAAACTTAGAGGCTCTGAAAATACTAGGTAACCCTGGAAATGCCAATGAACTGTTCTCCCTCTAAGTGAGTGATTACTCTCTCTTCCTGGGTGTCTGACTTGGGCTTTAGACACGCTCACTGTGTGTCGAATGAATGAATGCTGAGCAGTGGCCCCCAACCCTGGCCTCCTGGGTCCCTTTCCTGTCGTTCGGATCCCCCAACCCAGCTGCCTGTTAAACCCTTGAGCTATCCCAGTAGACATTAAAGGAAGCCTCTCCAGAACACGAGTGCCCCCCCCACCCCACCCCGCCGTCGGGAGCGGTTTTTCCTAAGGACTTAGACCCAAGCTCTTGCGCCCTCTGGTGGTCTCATTTGGGGCAGAGACTCCCAGGGGCAGGACGGACGGGGGGGGGGGGGGGGGGGGGG
>NW_006285798.1:943625-959552 GCF_000327345.1 Myotis davidii
GCCCCAATCTCCAAGATAAGCTAATAAACATACACTCTAAATAAAATTAGTATAGTTCTATGCAAATGTTACTTCAAGACCCCTCTGCCAACCAGACCTGGGCTGAAATTCTGGAGTCTCATGGGGAGAGCATGAGGCCCCGAGGAACCTTATCAGAAACTGTTTTGTCATGAAAACCCCTCATTGGCATTGTTCCAGGAGGTGCTTCATGGTTCAGAACTTTAAGCCAGGTCTCCACTGGACATCAATGAAAATAAAACCTTCCGCTTGTAAAGACAAATATTGTTATGCTAATTGGTTTTGCCAAATGGGGAAAATATTCAGCTCTTCTCTGAATATAGGTGCTTTTTAAAATTCGATGGATCTCTTGATTTAAATTCATTTAAAGTCAGATAAAGAAATATGTCTGTCCCACCCTAGCTGGTTTGGCTCAATGGATAGAGTGTCGGCCTGCGGACTGAAGGGTCCCAGGTTTGATTCTGGTTAAGGGCACATGCCTGGATTGCAGGCTCAATCCCCTGTTAGGGGGTGTACAGGAGGCAGCTGATCAATGATTCTCTCCCATCACTGATGTTTCTATCTCTCTACCCATCTCCCTTCCTCTCTGAAATCAATAAAAATGTATTTAAAAATAAAGAAATATGTCTGTACAGTTCTGTTGGTTTAAATTGGGGCCCAACTTTTGCTCTACTTGCTTTGGAAATTGTGGTTTTTGAGACATAAGCGTATGTTAACATCTTGGGAAAAAAGTTCACTTATGACAAGTGCCACAAAAATGAAATCTGTCATATGGGTATTATAAGGACCTGATAACAGGGACATTTGACCTGGTCAGGGAGGTTGAGAGCCTCTTAGGAAATGGTCCTTGGGCTTAGATGTCGGGGAGGGGTAATCATTGACTTCCGAGGGAGAGAAGAGAGAGCCGTCCAGGCAGCCTGCAGAGGCCCTGCCACAGAAGGAAGCATAGCGAACCCCAGGATCTGAGCGGGCAGTGTGAAGAGCAGTGAGAGAGGCCGGAGGGGAGCGACCAGGGTCAGGCTGGGTGGGGCCGAGGCCATGTGAAGGACCTTCTTTACTTTAAAATCGAATTTGCATTTTGAGATCACTCTGGCTGCCATGTAGATGGACCGGAGGGCCAGAGAGGCACAGAGCAGGTGTGAGGAGCCTGTGGCGCGAGGATGGGATGGAGGGAGAGAAGTAAACTGCTTTGAGAGTCATCTGGGGAGTTAAGTTGACTCGGTAATGGAGTGAAAGACGTGTCAAGAGGGAAACTTAGGTTCCCGGCTTATGCAGTGAGGTGGGTGGTAGTGGGATTCTTTGAGACACGGAGCTTATTTTTTTACTCAACCAACACCTGCTAGGTCACTCCTGTTCCAGACACTGAGGTGGACCTTTGAGAACAAGATAAAGTACAGTCATGCATCGCCTAATGAAGGGGGTATATTCTGAGAAACGGGTCATCAGGTGATTTCCTCATGGGGACATGCAGAGTGAGTGCGCTCACACAGACGCAGATGGCACAGTCTGCCACCCCCAGGCCGGTGGTGTAGCCGAACGCTCCTAGGCTACAAACCTGCACAGCATGTGACTGTACTGAATACTGTAGGCAGCTATAGCTAAAGGTGTTTGTTATCTACACAGACCTAAACACAGAAAAGGTACAGTAAAAATACGTATAAAAGATGAAGACGGTGCACCTATGCAGGGCACTTACCGTGAATGCAGCCTTTAGGACTGGAGTTTATTGTGGGTGAGTGGACGTAAAGACCTAGACTACTGTCCACTACTGTGGTCTTTGTTTGTTTTGTTTTTTTAATATACTTTTATTGATTTCAGAGAGGAAGGAAGAGAAACATCAACGATGAAAATCATTGATCGGCTGCCTCCTACATGCCCCACACTGGGGATGGAGCCCACAACCCAGGCATGTGCCCTGACTGGGAATCGAACTTTTAATTTTTGGACTTTTCATAATAACTTAGCTTACAATACATTGTACTGCTGTACAAAATTATTTTGATGTCCTTATTTTATAAGCTTTTTCTATTTTTTAAACTTTTTTGTTAAAAACAAAGGCAAACACACACGTTGGCCTAAGCCCACACGGGGTTAGGATCCTCAGTGCCGCTGTCTCCCACACCACATCTGTCCGCTGGGAGGTGTCCGGGGCGACAGGGGCATGGAGCCGTCACCTCCTGTAACGATGGCTTTTGCAATACCCGAGGCTCCTCATGGGAGGTGTCACTCTTTTAAGATAGCACTATGGCTTTGGCTTTATTGCAGCTGCAACTGTCACTAGACCAGCGGTTCTCAACCTTCCTAATGCCGCGACCCTTTCATGCAGTTCCTCATGTTGTGGTGACCCCCAACCATAAAATTATTTTCGTTGCTACTTCATCACTGTAATTTTGCTACTGTTATGAATCGTCATGTAAATATCTGATATGCAGGATGTATTATCATTGTTACAATGGGAACATAATTAAGGCATAGTGATTCATCACAAAAACAATATGTAATTATATATGTGTTTTCCGATGGTCTTAGGCGACCCCGGTGAAAGGGTCGTTCTACCCCCAAAGGGGTCGCAGCCCACAGGTTGAGAACCGCTGCACTAGACGATAGTAATTTTTTGGCTCCATTATAATCCTCTGGGAGCACCGTTGTATATGTGACCCATCCTTTAGTGTCATGAAAAGTGCATGACTGCATTTGTCTTCAAGGATCTGACCATCTAGGAGGGAGAGAGACACAGAGCAGTGGGTGTAAGAGTCTGCTGAGCTATAGCAGCTACAGCTCTATACCCGTTCCGGGCTGAGGTGGGACATGAACAAGAACAAGGGGGACTCGATAGAAGGAAGGGTCGGGGTGGGGAGGTGGGAGGCATTAAAGGTGTGAGGCTTTAGAAAAAAGGCACCAAAGTATGGTCAGCAGTGTTGCAACACCTGGGAGCCTGTTAGAAATGCGTCTCTCAGGCCCCACGCCAGAACCGCTGAGCCCACATGTGCGTGTCCAAGCTCCCCAGCTGACGTGCGTGCACATGGAAGTGAGAGAAGTGCTGGCCTCATCAAGAATTCTGAGCCGCGTCAGGCCCACCTGCTTTTACATCTGGCTCGGCGATCAATGGCTGCGTGCTCTGGGGCAGGTTAATGAATCCTTTCACACTTCTGTTTCTCTTCTGTAAAGTCGGAATACAGAAGTTTCTCCTTCCCTCACGCGGGATACGTTCCTGGACCTCCAGTGGATGCCTGACACCGTGGCTAGTACTGAACCCTACAGATACATTTTCCTGTGTGTACATACCTATCAAAGTTCAATTTATAAGTTAGGAATAGTCAGAGATTAACAACTAACTTGACAGCATCATTTTCTCGTGCCGGATTTAATCTCATGTTGTTTTACATGTGACCTGCCATACAGGGTCATATCCTGGGCGCAGTAGGCTCTACCATTCAGCCTGGGTATATAGGTTATGCCACACATGTGGTTAAGCGCACTCTGTGACGCTCACACAAGGAAATTACTTGACGCATTTCTTAGAACATGTTCCTGTCACTAAGGGTCACTTGACTACACTGTAATATGTTAAGTGACTGTGGTCTCTCTCCCAAAATATCTTATTGTACTGTATGCACCCTTCTTGGAATGAAGTGAGATTATACAATCCCTATGTGATGTGAAAGTGAGGTACTCAGAATGGTATGCAATTTAAAACTTATGAATTATTTCTGAAATTTTTTTTAAATGTCTTATTGATTTTTGAAGAGAGAGGAACATTGATGTGAGAGAGGAACATCGATCAGTTTGCCTCCTGCATGCACCTTGACTAGGGATTGAACCCGCAACACGGTCATGTGCCCTGACCAGGAATCCAACCAGCGACCTGTTGGTGCATGGGACAACACCCAACCAACTGAGCTACCCTGACCAGGGCATGAAATTTTCCATTTAACATATTCAGACCGAGGTTGACCACAGGTAACTGAAACCTCGAAAAGCAAAACTGCAGATAAGGGGGACATCTGTGATACAAACCCTGTTAGGATTGCTCTGAGGATGAATGAGGTTAACAGTGCCAAGCTTGGTGTGTGGCACCGAGTAAGAGCTCACTGTGGTTTTGAAGGTTTCTAAGCAGGAGAGTTCTATTTTTAATTTTTTGAATTGACTTTAGGGAGAAGGGAGGTGGAGAGAAACATCAATGCGAGAGTGAAACATTGATTGATTGGCTGCCTCCTGCATGCCCCCTACCAGGTATCCAGCCTGAAACCCAGGCATGCGCCCTGACTGGGCATCAGACGGTGCACGGGAGGACACCCAACCAACTGAGCCACAGGGGCCAGGCCAACAGGAGAGTTTTAGAAAGATCATCTGACAAGTGACCAATCTCTTCGATCAAAAGGATGAATAATCTCTCTCATCATAGAAGAAATGCAAGTTTTTTTAGTTCTTTGCCACATCCTCACCAGATTAAGTGCTGGGAACCATCAGAGGAAACTGGACCTTCTACCACTTGCCTATGGACTTAGAGGTCCCGCTCAAGAGAAACTGGGAGGTGCGCATCCAGTGGCCAGTGACTCCACTCCTGGTACAGGCCTGAGCTCTCACCTGGTTCCCAAAGAGGCTCACTGCTGTTAGGTTTGATGGAGCAATTGAGTTGATACCCTCCCCGAGGAACTGGCTTTTCAGGTCATTTCACTATGGACATTCCCTTTGCCGAGACCACATTTCACTTGCGGTGATCACATTCCATTCTCTCCCCTCCGGGTCTGCATAAAGAAATCTCCGCCCAGAAAAAGCCCGCCAAATGTCCTTTAAAAGTCGCTGACTCCCCTCACTAGGTGCTGGAGCCATCCAGGCTCAGCCACCTGGTGTGTGGATGACTGAATGAATTCGGAATCCCTCACCATTCCGGCCTCATTGCGTTCCTCCTTCGGTGACCTGATAACTACAATACGGCCTGCAATAGCAACACGCCAGGGCCAGACTTGGGTTTGGTCACCAGGGGCAGAAATCCTCCAGTAGCAGCGATCTCAATAAGACAGAAGTTCCCCTTTCCTTGTAGCCCAGAGGTGCACAGGCTGCCAAAATGCTGCATGGAGGCTGAGCCTCTCCTTGACCGTCCCTGTGTGGCTTCCAGCCTAGGTCACCCCGTGTCAGTTGGGTTGCTCCCCTTCCAGGAAGAAAGCGAAGGGGAGGGCAGGCACTGCCCACTATGGCTGCATCCTGGGATGGGCGGCCCTCCTCCCCTTGCACCCCAAGAGCCTGAACCAGCACTCGACCGACCGTGCCCCACTACATGCAGACTGGGCAGTGCTGTCTTCATTCTGAAGTCTCTGTTAGCCTGGAAGGAGGAACAATGGATGTGAGGGGACAAGGAATGTCCTAGTCACAGACTGTGTGGGGGTCCCATGAGGGCCACAAAGACAGAAATCCCCAAGTACACACAAGTGGAATGTATTCCCATTTATTCTGCTAAGACTGAATATATACTTTTAATGTGTTCCAAGTTATTAGCAGACATAAAAGATCTGAAAAAATGAGAGCTATACTGTATTATATATTATTTAAATGCTATAAAGGTTTCTTTCCTACAATACAAGGTCAAAAGAATGCCACATTCTAACAAAAAATATTTTAAGAATGTGATACACTATTGCCAAAATTATACCACATCTAGTGGGAAATTAATGGCTTTATTAGTAGACACTGAGGAAACTGGCTCATTATATAATGAAAATAAGACTTGGATCTCATATACAAATGTGAATTTTAAATCGTTTAAAAGTAAATCTCAGTATTTAGCAGCCAGTACAGCCTGGAATCAACCAACGAGCAGAAATGTGTAGCCATGTCCAGTGTGCACAGCTGGACTTCAGCCCCCTCCGTGGCCTAAACGTGAAAGGAAGAGCCGGTAAGCTAACAAAAGAAAATGCAAAATATCTTAACTACTTTTAAATAAGAAATCAAAAAGCAACAAATTACATAAAAAAACAGTTCATTCACCTAAATTAAAATTAAAAATGTCTCTTCAGTAAAGGGCACTCCTAGGTAAATAAACCCAAGTGCCATTCTGAGTTATTTGCAACTGCCCAGGAATATACAAGCAACTCTTGAGAGAATAAACAAAGAAATGAACAGTTTACAGAAGGGGAAACCAGAAAGGCTGACAGATACATGAAGAAATTTCCCAAATTTCTGGAATGAGATGAATGTACATTAAAACACGGTGCCACTTCATACCCATCAGACTGGCAAAAAGAGAAACTGGACAATCAAAGTGCCAGTGAGGGAGGGAGAAATGGGGAGCGTCCAGGGGGAGGGTCAGCGACCACCTGAAGAAAACTCTGGCAGACCATAATGAACCCGACCCAGTCCCATCCTGGGTGTCTATGCCAGAGAACTCTCCACACAGCGTGGGAGGGGACACAACAGGATAGTCATCGTGGCTTTGTCTATGAGCCGAGGGGTTGCAGGTACCTAGGGATGGAGTCACCGAGGGGTCCACCAGTGAACGTGTAAGGGACACGCCGCTGACGCCCACTGTGGAATGTCGCAGAGCAGTTCAAAGCAACGAGGTCGATGTAAAACAAGCAACACGTGTTGAGTGAGAGAAGGAGCCGCACAGATCACAGCACACCACGGACATACGGATATTCACATGTACAGCACTGCGTTTTACAAGATAAATTCATATGCAAAGTCATGTAATCACATCCCAGAGTGGATGCGTATGGGAGAGGGTGGCGTGAAGGGGAGAGAAGCCATGAAACCAGAGCCTTGCATGAGATCCTTGCATGGCTAGGACCCGCGATCCAAAAGGCCTCCTGTGCTCAGCTGTGCCCTCAACAATGTGCGCCTCAGGACGGGGCTCCACAGGCCCTGGGTGAGCCGGACTCCAAGGCCGAGAACCTTCGAGATCCTTCAAGAGTAGCCCCGTCTGCCTGCATGGAAGCTCCTGCCTGCGTGAGCTCAATCATTTCTTTTCCTGCGTCCGTGCCTCAAGCAAACCTCACCACCTACCTCCAAATGAGACTACGGCCACGGCTGTCCTAGATGTGGTCAATCCCAGAGCTGGAATCCCATTCTCAACCCTCATTTATTTCCACTCCCTCTTCAAACATGAGCAGTTCAGTGAAGGAAAGGGTGATGGCGGAAGTGAGAAGGTGGGGGTGGGGAATGGCCCAGGGGGTCGCAGAGTTCAGCACACCCTGTGAATGGAGCCACCATCCACCCCGGGCAGCAATGACAAACACAACAAACCAGGGCACTAACAGTCTGAAACTAAAGTGAGCCGGAGAGGGTCAGATACCATGCCTCGGTTTTGCTTCAGCTTGAAGATAAGTTCTGCCTCAGCTTCGGCTAGTCCTTCACGGCCAAAGGGGACAGCTGTTCTCTAAGTCCAGCAGTGGGGGTCCCATGAGGGTCTCCCAACAGGGAGCGGGGTTTCAGCCCCAGACCTCAATGAGGTCCCCGGATTCCATGCCCAGATCAGCCGGCAGTTCCTTGCCCGAAAGCTTTGTCCCATCAAAGAAGAAGGAGAGCTGGTGGCCGGAGAGTCCCATGGCCTCCTCGTAGTGGGACATGAGGGTCTTGAGGGGAGAATCCTGGACAGACAGGAAAAGCGGATGTAAATGAAAGGCGCTGGGAAGAGCTCGGAGGGACAGAGGACCTGGGACAGGGAGGACAAGGGGACAAGTCAAGTCCTGCCTTTGGAGGGGAGGGCGAGTGGACAAAGAAGCCAGGAGAGTTGGTTCCTCTCTAGGGAACCAGCCCAGAGCCCACAGCTTAGGGTGGAGGCGCAGTCAGGCAATGACCCCAGAGTGAGAGCGATCGCCTGGAGGCAGGCTCTCCCGCTTGACTGGATGTGTCCTTAGGCAAGTATTACAGTTTGAACTGTGTCCCCTCCAAAAAGATACCTTGTGGTCCTACCCCCTGGTAGGTGTGAATGCGACCTTACTTGGAAGTAGGGCCTTCGCAGATGTAACCAAGTTAAGATGAGGTCATACTGATTAGGGTGGGCACTAATGCAACATGACCGGTGTCCTTAGAAGAAGAGAAAACACATCCAGGGAGAAGCCATGTGACAACAGAGGCAGACTGCAGTGAGGCAGGGGCAAGTCTAGGAACACCAGGTCAACTGGAAGAGGCAGAGGATCCTACGCAGTCTTAGGGGGCGTGACCTTGCTGGCACCTCCTACCTTCCGATTTCTACCCCCCAGAACTGTGACAGAATGCATTCTGTTGTTCTAAGCCTCTCAGTGTGTGGTGCTTTGTTACAGCAACCCTCGGACACTAAAGAGCAAGTCACACACCTCCCGAGACCTCAATTCCCTTATTTGTTCAATGACGGTAACTACTTTCCCTGAAGGTGGCTGTGAAATTCAGTGCCCTCAATATCACTCACAAGTGTGGCCTTCATTTGCTATTTCGTGGGTTTTAGTGGCTACTGTCCAAAGGTCCTTTCCACTTTAACTGGAAGGAGACAGGAGACTGGAGCAGAGGTTCCCAGCAGAAGGGGTGGGGAGTTGAATGATGGGCTTTTCCCACCATCCAGGATGCGCGGGAACCCAACACCAGGGAGGGCAGTGTCTCCAGCAAATGAGGACGAGAAGAAACCCATCCTGTTAACTGAGGAGAGAGGAGGCAGAGGAAGGGTGAGGGCGTGGAGAGCCATCCCTCCCACTCACTCGGGACAGCGAGACTTGCAGCGTCTGATGCTTCTCCTTCCCCTGCACGCGCAGCTGGAGCAGGTGGGAGGCCTCTGCCGCCTCAGGGGAGCTCGCCAGCACCACACAGTCTGTGGAGGCAGGACCAGGCGCTGGGGCTGGAAGCCAGCCCCCCACCCAGCCTTTCCTTTCATCCCCTCCCTGGAGCAAAAGCCTCCTCAAGGCCCACCTCCCTGCCCTCCTCTCACCAATGATGTCCGCCACTCCAAGCTTTAGGGTCCGGGGGGTGGCGGTAGGGGACAGCTCTGTCTCTCCAAAGAGCAAGAGGATCCTGCTTGGGGACACCCCGAGATGGGTGGCCATGTGGTCCACCACACTCTGTAGGGGCTCCGACTGGGGAAGGAGAGGAGAACAAGGAGGCCTTCCTGCCGTGAAGTCCCCATCACCGCCCCCAACACAAGTGTGTGGCCTTTGCTACTCGAGCTCCTCAGCTGGGAGTTCGTCATGTTTACCTGGGAAAATACAGAATAAAATCATGTCAATAGGGATTCGGGCAAGTAACACGAAGAAATGAAGCAACCATGGGTTAGGAGGAAAAAGGGAGGGCGGGGATTGCAGCCAAGTGGAGCTCACATGCCCCACCTAAGCAGGCCTGGCCAGGGCGGCTCAGGTGGTTGGGTGTTGTCCCATGCACCGAAAGGTTGCTGGTTTGATTTCCCCGTCAGGACACATGTCTGGGTTTCAGGCTCAACCCCAGTAGGTGGCATGCAGGAGGCAGCAGGTTGCTATTGCCCGTGACTATGTCTTCCTATTTAAGGGAAGCCAGACATCCGGACCTTTGCATGAAATCACCTACTGCAAAGGCTGGCAACCAATCCTGTTTTTTTCTTTGTGCATCTGTTTTGTGTTAATCCTCACCCAAGAACATTTTTCCATTGATTTTTAGAGAGTGGAAGGCAGGGGGAGAGACAGAGAGAGAAACATCGATGTCAGAGAGACACATGGAGGGGTTGCCTCCTGCACATGCCCCGACCCGGCCGGGAATTGAGCCTCCAACCCAGGTGCGTGCCCTTGATCGGAATGGAACCAGCAACCCTTACGTCCAAGGGCCAACCCTTAAGTCCAAAGCCAAACTGGGTGGGGCTTTGTTGTTGTTGTAAGCTCCTTCGCTTTAAAGGCGCTCTGCAGGTGAAAAAGGAAGATGCCTGTTGACAAGGCCATGGCTGCCGGTTTGCAAGCTCTGGCTGAGCTGCTGCCCAGTGCATGGTTATGGCTCCTTTCTGTTATCATTCTTGTTTTTGGATGGAGTCATCCTTACAAAGAGTCGTCTTCACTGGGAAGGTGGGGGAGCCGAGCACACTGAGAATCTGCGTGTCTACTGTAGCGAGAGCATTAGGAAGAGAAAAGCGCGGGGTCTGAGGGAAGGAGACATCCTGGGAGGGGGCTGCCAATAAAGCGCCTTAGGATGCTTAGCCTCAAGGCTCCTTCCATCCCTTTTCCTTACTCCTTCTCGAAAAATGGGTGGAAATTTTGCCAGAAAAGGGAGGGAAAATAAAAGACAATACAGACCGCCCTAACCGGTTTGGCTCAGTGGATAGAGCGTCGGCCTGCGGACTGAAGGGTCCCAGGTTCAATTCCGGTCAA
Source organism: Myotis davidii (assembly GCF_000327345.1). NCBI lineage: Eukaryota > Metazoa > Chordata > Mammalia > Chiroptera > Vespertilionidae > Myotis > Myotis davidii. Next base: position 953,936 of record NW_006285798.1, read on the forward strand.
GGGCATGTGCCTTGGTTGCGGGCACATCCTCGGTAGGAAGTGTGCAGAGGCAGCTGATCGATGCTTCTAACTCCCTATCCCTCTCCCTTCCTCTCTGTAAAAATCAATACAATGTATCTTTAAAAAAGAAGACAATACAGACCAAGGGAATAGTGAGCACAAAGGCATGGAGCCTGAAAGAGCGGTATGGGCAAAGAAACACAGTCCCCGCTGCCTGACCACGGCCTCTCCTGGGACCGGCCCCCACCGGCCCTGCACGCACTTACCACTGTGACGGGCAATCTGATCAGGTCAGCCCGGCACCGGACTTTGAGCTGGAAGCGTCGCGGGCTCCTCGGGAGAACGGGTCCCTCCAAAAGGACCACCTCATCATCTTGGCTCAGGTGGTCCTGGTCCTGACGCTGCTTGGGACTCAGGCAGGAACGAAGGTCCTGGAGGCGCTTGTTCACCTCCCTGCGGTGGGAAAAGGACTTCGGGTCAGCTGGGTGGGCCGCCCCGACACTGGCCCTCTCCACAAGCCCGGCCTCCTGCCCCGGCACCTTAACTTCTGGAGAGCTCGGGTATGTTTTCTGCTCTTGGTCCTTGGCAGGGGTGAGGGCAAAGGAGAGGTGTCCTGAGACCTGCAGAGAGAAGAGAAAGGCAAGATGGAGGAAGAGAGACCCTTGCCTCATGGGCTACGGACGCCTGCAAACAGAGGGGGGGGTTAGAGAATCAAGAGGGAACACCTTCCATAACATCCACCTTGTTGAAGACAAAGAGGAAAGGACAGGAAGACCCGAGTATCATTTTTATAGAGAAGAAAATGCCTCTTTTCCCCCCCTAATCTTCACCCAAGGATATGTTTGATTTTAGAGGAAGGTGGTAGGTGAGGCCGGGGGTGGGTGGGGGGTGAGGGGGAGACATTGATCAGTAGCCTCCCGTACGCACCCTAACTGGGGACCAAACCTGCAGCCTGGGCCTGTGCCCTGACTGGAATGGAACCGCGATCTTTCAGTGTATGAGATGACGCTCCAAACAAGCCACACCGGCCAGGGCAACAATGCCCAACTCTTACGGTAAGTCACTTCAGAGCACTTACTCTATGCCAGTGTTAACTTTTCTTTCTTTTCTTTTTTTTAAAATATATTTTATTGATGTTTTACAGAGAGGAAGAGAGAGGGATAGAGACTTAGAAACATCCATGAGAGAGAAACATCCATGAGCTGCCTCCTGCACAGCCCCTACTGGGGATGTGCCCGCAACCAAGGTTCATGCACCTGACCGGAATCGAACCTAGGACTCTTCAGTCCACATGCCGACGCTCTAGCCACTGAGCCAAACTGGTCAGGGCTAACTTTTCTTTTTATTAACATGTTTTTATTGATTTTAGAGAGAGAGGGAGAGGAGAGAGAAAAACATCAATGAGAGAGAGACACTGATCAGCTGCCTTTTGCACGCCCCCTACTGGGGATCGAGCCTACAACCCAGACATGTGCCTTGACCAGGAATCGAACCTGTGACTTCTCGGAGCATGGGACAATGCCCAACTAAATCAACCAGCCAGGGCGCCAAGTATTAATCTACTAACAAATTCTGACGGGTATCAGTGTTCTCCCCATTTTACAGAAGAGGACAGTGCAGCAAGCAGTGAGGGGACAGGGAAGAAGCAGCTGGCTGGATGAGAGCCACAGGGCACACCCTTCACCCCTGCGTTACCACCGTCGCAGACACAAAGGAAAAACACTCCACTCCTATAGGCGGCCCTGAAGGCTCACGGCCATCTCTCGTGTGGCCACCTCGTCCCCCAAGAACTTCATTCCTTGCCTGAACCTCAAGATTCCTTTCATCCCTCTCCTTACCCTTCAGGAGCCACCAAGGGTCCTGCCTGCCTCAGCTCCCCCTCCCCACCCTCCCGCTCCTAAGGCCTCAGTGCCCAGCCTCACTCACTGAGACGCCGTCCTTTGCTCTTTTTCGTCTTCGGCCTTGCTCCTCAGCTTCTTCTTCCAGGGCGAGTCTGGGCCTGAGAGATCCTCGGCCTGGGGACTGCTGGAGTCCGCCATGTCCCCCTCTGGGGACAGAGGGGAGAGGAGGAGGGTGAGCCAAGAGAGGGCAGCAAGAGGCCAAGGAGAGGAGATACGAGTCAGGGGCTTTAGGAAGTCCTCAGGAAGGAGCAGACCGGAGCCCCCACAGGACTCCATCACAAGCCTGTGGAAGCGCTCAGGGGGCGTGAGGCAAAAAGGAAACGCTTAACTCAGAGGAAAGCACGAGCTGGAGTCTGAAAGATCAGAGCAGGAGTGTCCGAGCCTCGTGCCTTCGACATGAGGCGTGAGACACTGTGGCAAGCGTGGGCTCCTGATACACGGCCGCTGCACTGCAGCAGTGGTCTCGCCTTTTTGATCACATGTACCCCACAAATAAGAAACACCAAGCACACAACCCACAGGGTATATATGTAATACTGCTATTATACTACTTAATACTGAGTACAATACTATTGGTACACATGCAATACTAGTACAGCGGTTCTCAACCTGTGGGTCGCGACCCTCTGGGGGTCGAACGACCCTTTCACAGGGGTCGCCTAAGACCATCCTGCATATCAGATATTTACATTATGATTCATAACAGTAGCAACATTACAGTTATGAAGTAGCAACGAAAATAATTTTATAGTTGGGGGTCCCCACAACATGAGGACCTGTATGAAAGGGTTGCGGCATTAGGAAGGTTGAAAACCACTGCGCTAGTATGTACATTGTAACAGATACATTAAAATAGATGTTGTCAAAGTATATTTTAGAAACCTTTCCATTTTCTTCCTGCACTCAGTTTGGTGGGCAGAGAGAGTATGTGAGTAGGGCATTGGGGCAAGGAGGGAATGAGGTCAAGAAAAAAGGAGTATAGACGCTCTAGGCCAGTGGTTTTCAACCTTCCTAATGCCGCGACCCTTTAATACAGTTCCTCATGTTGTGGTGACCCCAACCATAAAATTATTTTCGTTGCTACTTCATAATTGTAATTTTGCTACTGTTATGAATCGTAATGTAATTATATATGTGTTTTCTGATGGTCTTAGGCGATCCCTGTGAAAGGGTCGTTTGACCCCCAACGGGGTCACGACCCACAGGTTGAGAACCGCTGCTCTAGGCCCATGTTTCTCAAATGTTATCCATGTGAGTGTCATCACATTTTGCCTTATCTCTGCACTGTTATTTTAGTAAATTTCTTTAAATCACTTAATTCCTTGTAAAAGTAAAGTAGGTATTTTTCCCTTTCTTATTGAGGTATAATTGACATATAACATTTATTAGTTTCGGATGTAGAGAATAACTCAATATGTGTATGCATTGTGAAATGATCAGAAACCAGGTATTATTCTAGAACAGGGGTGGGCAAACTTTTTGACTCGAGGGCCACAATGGGTTCTTAAACTGGACCGGAGGGCCGGAACAAAAGCATGGATGGAGTGTTTGTGTGAACTAATATAAATTCAAAGTAAACATCATTACATAAAAGGATACGGTCTTTTTTATTTTTAGTTTTATTCATTTCAAACGGGCCGGATTAGTTTATTTCAAACGGGCCGGATCCGGCCCGCGGGCCGTAGTTTGCCCACGGCTGTTCTAGAATGTAGCTCTTTTCTACTTGCTTGCCACCAATAGAAGGCCGTCATTAACCATAAAGATAAATACTCTGAAAACAAAACAATGACGACAAATCCTAGACCAGCGGTTCTCAATCGGAGGCAATTTTGCCTCCCAGAGGATATGTGGCAATAGCTGGAGAATATCTGGTTGCCACAATGCAAAAGGGAGGAGTTCGGCTGCGACACTGCTATCTAGTGGGTAGGAGATCAGGATGCTGCTAAACATCCTCCAGTGCACAGAACAGCCCCACAACAAAGAACTATCCAGCCCCATGTCAGCAGTGTTGCTGTTAAGAAACCTTGTCCTGGCTAAATATGGCAGCTGCCAGCCGCCTGAGATTCTGCATTTCTGACAAGCTCTCAGGAGATGGCCAACATTCTCGGGCCCACATTGTGAGGAGCAAAAAAGGCACATTTAGACAGCACTTCTACAGGCCAGACACTGTCCTGAACTACACCTGAGGCCGAGAGAGGGCTTCCGCTAGGTGTTCTCTTGTTAGTTCTCACTAGCATCCTTTGACACAGGCCCACTACTATCCCCATTTTCCTGAGGAGGAAATTAAAGCTTTGAGAGGTGAACTTGCCCAAGGTCACTCAGCTAATGAGTAGAGCTGGGATTCAAACCCACACCAAAAAAATAATAATAATGACAAACCCAGACAGCTAGTCCCTAAATCAGCTCTGCACCCTACCACACTCCCTCACCATATAGAAGTCCTGGTCCTAGATCTGAAATTGCCCACTGGATCGCTCCCGTATTAACCGTGGTTCCTAGTCATTGCCCTTGGATGGGTTGCAAAAATTGCATCACTGGGGGAGGACGAAGGCTGGGCGCCCTGATAAGACTCCAAGAACATCCTGCTAGCTCCAGAGTGTTCCCAGGAACTTTCTGCAGATGCAACAAGGTTACAGATTCTCAACACCTCCCCTGCCCTTGTCCCCAAGACTGCGGAACTGACTCTCCAGGGATGGCGCCTGGAAATCTGCACGTCAGCACACTCCTGTCCCTACTGGAGCTGGAAGAAGGGTGGCTCCTGTGCCTCCTGATGAGCAAGGCAGCTCCTTCCCAACTGGAGCATTTTTCTGGCTGGGATGCAGGAGCCATCTCTCCCACTCCAGCCCGGAGCCTCAGGCAACAGCTAGCAGCGGGGATGTAAACTCCCGGCCCCTCTCATTGAGGTCCTTCCTCATCTTCCTCACCTTCCTCAGCCCCCGGAGGTCCTTCCTCACCTTCCTCAGCCCCCGGGGGGCAGAGTTTCAGGAGGGGCAGGTGATCTGGGAGGAGCTGAAGGCTGCTCTTCACCTGCAAAGTCAAACGTGGGTCAGCACCAAGTCCTCCCTTCGCTGACAGGGGAAAGGGGTGACTCTCCCCTCACACCCAGGCCTCCCTGGGCTCCCAGCTCTCCCCAGGGACACAGCCTTCTTCCAGCCTCGGGCTTTTCCGGGAGCCACATGGGAGCGTCCTGGGCCCCCTGAGGATGCAGGTTCAGTGTGACCTGCGTACTAGGTTGCCAGCCATCCGCTATCTTAGACTCCTAGGGGACCCCAGCCCCCGCCCCCAGCTCATCGACCAGCCGGGACCCCAGGCTCCTGGAGGCCCCAGTTCGCTCTGAACTGTTATAACCCCCAGGATCCTTAGCAATGGGCTCCAACCTCAAAATCGAACATGCCCCAAATTCCCGTCCCAGACCCTCCTCCGGGATGCCAGCCCCATCGCCTCTCTCTGCCCCCGACAGGAACCCCAAGCTGCCTGCACACCTCAAACCCCTTTATCTCCCCAGTCTGCAGGCACCCCAGGAACCCTGCCTCGCTCTGCCTGCAAGGCCCTGCTTGGGCCAGTCCCCCAAGAACACCCCCAAACCTACCCTCAGTACTCAAACCCAGCCCGCCCGCGCCAGCCCCCCGGAACCGGCTCCACCTTCTCCGAGTACACTGGAACCGCCGGTGCCTCCCCCGGGTCCAGCAGCAGCCGCCGCCGCCGCCTGACCACGG
>NW_006285798.1:959833-963945 GCF_000327345.1 Myotis davidii
TCGGGAGCGCCGGCCGCGTTTCCTCACCGGCTCCGCCATGGCACTGACCCCCGCCGCTAAAGTCGCCCTAGGTTATTCGCCCCGCCCCCCCGCGACTTCCGCCATTCATTGGCGGAACCGCCTGCTTGTCATCACTCCTCCCCTCCCACACGCTCTGGATCCGCCCCCCTGCCCTTTCAGCGGTCCCTTCACCCGTCCATCACACATCCACCACTGAAACCAAGGCGCCAAAGATTCCAATGAGCCTCGAGGTAATTAGTGTAGGTTTCAATTTCACCGGGATCACCCATTGGCTGGGCTGCCTCTCTTTCAGACCAGCCTTCCCTCAGTCCCGCCCATTAAAGACTTCCGTTTTCCAGTTTGGTGGAGCCAGGCCTCCTGGGAATTGTAGTCCTCAAGCACTATCCTTGTGGGGAATAGCCCCCTGGTATAAGACTGGGGAAATCATTTGGTCTGGCCCTGCCAAGGCATTAGAAGTGAGTTAATTAAATGATCAAGTATATCAAGCTAGTTTTTAGAGTGTTAATTTTGTATGGCCCTGGAATGATGTTATAAATATCCAAATGGACTTTGTCAGAAAAAAGTTCAGTGTAATTAGGGGAGGGAAGCATTTTAAATATTTTTTATTTTAATTTTTATTTATTGATTTTAGAGAGTAAGAGAAAGGGGGGAGAGAAAGAAACATCAATTGTTGTTCCACTTATTTATGCATTCACTGGTTGATTCTTTTCAAAAATTTTTCATGTGGGTTTTTTTTTAATGTTTTTCTTAATTTCAGAATGAGGAAGGGAGAGGGAGAAATAGAAACATCCAAGAAAGAGAAACATCTATTGGCTGCCTCCTGCACTTGGGATTGAGCCTGCAAGCCGGGCATGTGCCCTGACCAGGAATTAAACCTGCAGCCTTGGCTTATCAGGACACAGCTCTAACCAACTGAGCTATCAAGCCAGAGCCTAGGGGAGTATTTGAGATCTTGCTCCCCCAGCATACCTAGCATGTGGTCAGTCTGGCTCAGATAAACTCATAACAATTCTCTACTGGTTTTGGGGGAAAATGAAATCACAGAGTTAAGCCCCAGACTTCATGATGTCCCCATTAATGTTTCTCCCAATCACGTTCTGAACTAATTCCACATGTCACCCACTCTCGCACACACCCCTCCTCACATGCAGATTCCACACAACCAACACCCTAGAGCAGTGATGGCGAACCTTTTGAGCTCAGCATGTCAGCATTTTGAAAAACCCTAACTTAACTCTGGTGCCGTGTCACATATAGAAATTTTTTGATATTTGCAACCATAGTAAAACGAAGATTTATAATTTTGATATTTATTTTATATATTTAAATGCCATTTAACAAAGAAAAATCAACCAAAAAAATGAGTTCGCATGTCACCTCTGACACGCGTATCATAGGTTCGCCATCACCACCCTAGAGACTTAACACTTTCATACCACTCAACTCTCCGAACTGCCTCCAAAGTCATACAAACGCTCCCTCACACAGATGTCCTGACAGATACATTCCACGCACAATGTCAACACTGCATACACCTATTATTCTCGTAATTAGCTGGCTAATATTAATAAAGAAAGTGGCTCAGTTGGTTGGCCCATTGTCCAGTACACCAAAAGGTGGCCGGTTTGATCAGGACACATCCCCAGGTTGTGGGTTCAATCCCCAGTTGGGACTTACGTGGGAGGCAACCAATCGATGGTTCTCTCTCTCTCTCTCTCTCTCTCTCTCTCTCTTCACCCCCCCTTCCTCTCTGTAAAAAACTCTCTTCATCCCCCTTCCTCTCTGTAAAAAAATCAATTCAAAAATTATTTTTAAATAATAATAATAAAACCAAGAAAGAAAGCAGAAGGGAGGCCAAACATTGTAAGTGTGGTCATCTGGGCAGCTTCAGTAGGAAGCTACAGCTTCACGCTCCCCAGGGAACCACCAGTCCATTCCCTACATATCAGGGGAAGGAATCAAAGGGGAACATGGGCACATGCAAAGTGAGTCACGGTGACCTAGGGAAGGTGCTCGCCTGTCAGTCTAGCCTGGGGAACAATGGATTGGCTAGCAGGGTGGACTCCCTCAGAAGCATGCAAAATCTTGGAGGGTTAAAATCCCTGGCAGGTGTGGCTCATTTGGTTGAGCATTGCCCTGTGCACCAAAAGGTCGCAGGTTCAATTCCTGGTCATGGCACATGCCCAAGTTTTGGGCTCAATCCTCCTGTTGGGCAGCCGATAGATGTTTCTTTCTCACATCAATGTTTCTCTCTCTCTCTCCCTCTCCCTTTCTCGCTCTCTGAAAATCAATAAAAACATATTTTAAAATAAAATAAAATCTCCAGACAAAAGAGTTCCCTCTCTCTTTCTTGTGCTTTCTCTCTCTTGCTCCCCGCCCTGCACTTGCCCGTGGGCTCACGTGTTCTCCCTCCATAGCCATGTGGTCTTAAGCAGCCCCAAGTCCCATGGCCGAACAGACTCCACATGCAATGGACTGCAGCTGGGAACACAAGCTAAGTGAGCCAAGTGCTGGACTGGACTATAGTGTGTGTGTATGTGTGTGTGTGAATCCTCCCCCAAGGATATTTTATTGGTTGATTTTTAGAGAGTATACGGGAGGGACAGAGACAGAAAGAAACATTGACATGAGAGAGACACCTCAATTGGTTGCCTCCTGCACACAGACCCAACCTATGCTCTAACCACTGAGCAACCACAGTGGGGCTGCACTGTACTGGGCAGTGGCCTTAATTCTGGCCCTGCTGAAGATAAGAATGGACTTCTTCCATAATGAGGTGGACAGAGATGGGACCTTGGAAGGGAACCTCCTTAATTTTACATCATCAATAAAACCTTCCATGAAACCTCTCCCTCCTGTGGGGTCTCAGGAAATTCTTTTCCTGGCGGCACCCCAAGAACTCCACTTCCATCCATAACACACCCACCCAGTATCTTCCCAGAACAATACAAATGAAAAATAGGAGCCTTAATTCTCCTGTTGTTTTTTTTTAATCCTCACCCAAGAATATTTTTCAGTTGATTTTTTTAGAGAGAGTGGAAGAGAGAAGGAAAGACAGAGAGAAATATTGATGTGAGAGAAACACATTGATTGGTTGCCTCCTACACTAGCTCCTCCCAGGGCCCGGGCCGGGGAGGAGCCTATAATCGAGGTACATGCCCTTGACCAGGATCGAACCTGGGACTCTACAGTCCACAGGCCGATGCTCTATCCACTGAGCCAAACCAGCTATGGCTAATTCTCCTTCTTGAAAACAAGGGGCGTGACTCCTCCCTGCCCCTTTTTCTTTCAGAACTTTCCAAGTGCATGTAAATCTTCATAACTGCTAACGGGGCCTCTTGCCAGCCTCAAACAGGAACTCAAGGATTGGGAGCCATCTTTTTGAAGTGCAACATTAAGGGAGATCCCTCTCTATCGCTCAGTTCCTGGGGGAGAATAACTGGTCAGGGCCTTGCAGTGTATACATCTGCCTCCCCACGGAGAAGTCTGTTTCTCCATCCCCCCCATAAAGCCAACTACCATTATCAAGTGAGGATGAACTATGTGCAGCTAAAGGTGTTGTCAAGTCCGCTTACTTGAGGTATATTCATTGCTTATTTGGAAAACAAGGTATGGATTTTGAAAATTTATCTTGGCCCTGACAGTAGTTCAATTGGTTACATCTGGATCCACCAAGGTTGCGGGTTCAATCCCTGGTCAGGGCACATACAAGAATCAACCAATGGATGCATACATAAGTGGAGCCTCTCACTCTCTAAAATCAATAAATAAAAATTTTAAAAACAGGTTGATGGCTCTTCGCCGCATCTACTGCGAGGATGAAGACCATTCTCAGCAATCAGAAAGTGGACATCCCAGAAAATGTGGACATCACTCTGGAGGGGCGCACAGTTATTGTGAACGGCCCCAGAGGCACCCTGCGGAGGGACTCAACCACATCAATGTAGAGTTCAGTCTCCTCCGAAAGAAAAAGAGGCTCTGGGTTGACAAATGGTGGGGAAAAAGAAGAGGCTCTGGGTTGACAAATGGTGGGGAAACAGAAAGGAACTGGCCACAGTTCGCACTATCTGCCATCATGTACAGAACATGCT
>NW_006285798.1:964185-969038 GCF_000327345.1 Myotis davidii
GAAACACCCAGGTGCCCAGTGAATTCTCACACTCATTTGCAATATTTTAAAAATGCAATAAAAGCCTCATTTTGGAAAAAACAACAGCAAAAAAAACAGGATGATGGGTTGTACCTGTTTGCCTATGTAAAAGGTGAATGTCTTTCTGCCTTGGCAATCTCTTAGTGGCTTGCCTGTGATGTGCATCCATTCTGATTTAATGCTTATTTATTTATTTTTTTAATGTTTTCTGTCTCTCCTACATCTGCACAGAGGGTTTCTGGGTTGGGAGAAGATTTTGCTTTCTCATTGTATTTCCCCAGAACCCGCCAAAAACATTGCACACCCCAGAGGCTACTTGTCCTCCACGTATCTACCTTACTCACAATTCCTGCGCCACATGCATCCAAAACACAGCACACACACGCCTTCAACACGTCACAGCTCCAATATCACCTCCGACTGCATGACCCCTGACAACTCACACCACACATCCCACACTACACTTCATAAGTGATACCCACACAGCACACACTCAATACTACCTGCCTCTCCCACACCTACTGTTCACATAACATGTACTCCACACATCCATCCAGGACGCAACCACCACTCGCATCCTATCCCATTCACCTGCTTCGCCACACTGATCTCCCGCTCAGACACCCCAACTTCGTCAGCCTACACCTCAAATCCTCCATGCACATTCGCCCAGGCCAAGGCTAAAGGCACACATCCCCAGCAGGTAGGGCTGTTTCCGAGGGAACGAAGGTTCCAGGCTCTAGCAGAGGGGACACCGAGGACCTCCCATTCCCAGGAAACCTTCAGCCACTCTTCATAGCCAGGCCAGAAACAGGGGGATGGCACCCAAAGCCCTTCTGCCAGCCTTGGGTCCTTCTGGGAGGCCACTGCAAACAAGGGAAGCTGGGCATGGCCCTAAGTGCCTGCAGCTTCCCCAAGTCACCTCCCTAAATCTTGCTCGAGAGCTGTAAGTGGTCCAGCCCCTGTTGTAAAACCAGGTCTTACTTAGCATGGGAAGTGGAGAAGCTCTGGGTATGGCTTCCTCCTGGGTAGAGACCTGCCTAGAAAGAAGCCCCAATCTGAATGGTCTGCGTGCCCTCTGGCTCCTGGCAAACAGTAGGCCCTTAATAAATGCCAAATAATAATAATGGTTAAGCCCTGGGCCGGGTTAGCGCATCGTCCCAATATGCCAAGGCTGTGGGTGGAGTTCCTGGTCAGGGCACATAAAAGAATCAAACAATGAATGCTTAAATAAGTTGAACAATAAATTGATGTTTCTCTCTCTCAATCTCTCTCCCTTCCTATTCTATATAATAAAAGGGTAATATGCATAATTGACCTTAATGGCCAAATGGCTGGGAACAACTGGTCACTATGATGCGCACTGACCACCAGGGGGCAGATGCTCAACCAGGAGCTGCCCCCTGGTGGTCAGTGCACTTCCACAAGGGGAGCGCCACTCAGCAGCGCTAAGGATGTCCCCCTAACGGCTTAGGCCTGCTCCCCGCAGGCCTAAGCCGTTAATCAAACATCCCCTGAGGGTTCCTGGGCTGCCAGAGGGATGTCTGACTGCCAGCTTAGGCCAAATCCCCCCAGGAAGTGGGCCTAAACCGTCAGTCAGCCACCCCCCGAGGGGTCCCAGACTGCAAGAGGGTGCAGGCTGGGCTGAGGGACCCCCCAGAGTGCACGAATTTTTGTGCATCGGGCCTCTAGTCCTATATAATAAAAGGGTAATATGCAAATAGACCGAACTGCAGAACAACTGAACAACCAATCAAAGCGTAATATGCTAATGATATGCTAAGGCTGCTCAACTGCTCGCTATGACATGCACTGACCACCAGGGGGGCAGTCAACTGGTCGACCAGTCACTATGATGTGCACTGACCACTAGGGGACAGATGCTCTGACTGGTTGGTTAGCTTGCTGCTGGGGTCCAACCAATCAGGGCTGAGTGAGATGGGCTGGAGCCCTCCTGCAGTCCCTCCCCAGCCCGATCTCATGCAACGGTGGAGTCCCTCAGCCTGGCCTGTGCCCTGTCACAATCCAGGACCCCTCGGGGGATGTCGGAGAGCCAGTTTCAGCCTGATCCCACAGGCCACTCCCCTTGGGAGGGCACCAGACCCAGGGCTCGTGGCTGGCAAGTGCTGCTGCAGCAGTGCAAGCCTCTCCCAATCAGGACTGATTGGGTCCGAGCCTGTGGCAGGCACAGTGGGGCCGGGATGAGCAGGGGCAGCAGGTAGGAGCTACAGGCAGCGCTGGACTGAGGGTTTCGGCCCAATCCCTGCAGGCCACCCAGAGGGACCCCACCCATGCACGAATTTGTGCACCGGGCCGGCTCTTTTTCTTTCCAAAGTTAAAGACCAACCCTTCCCTGTTCCGTCAAGTTCTCCACCATGAAAACTAGTACGGTTCCCTCTATGCATTTAAGTCAAGGTAATGGATGCCAATGTTTCTAAAAGACTGCATGCTACTTACATTTCTGTGAATACTGGGGAAGATGGCCCTGATCACAGGCCAAGCCTAGGTACCATACCCACGTATGAATTTTGTGCCCCAGGCCTCTAGTCTATCTATATATAATATAAAGGCTAAGCGACCATCTGACTGTCTAGTAGGTATGACACGCACTGGCCACCAGAGGGCAGATGCTCGATGCAGGAGCTGCCAAGCGACAGCAACTTTGCAGAGTGCCATCTCGCACTCTGGGACCTCTCAAGAGATGTCAGAGAGCCGGTTTCGGCCCAATCCCCCCAGGCCAGGCCGAGGGACCCCACCTGCCAGAGGGCCCCCGTTCACTCCACAGATGCCCTTCGAGCCAAGGCAGCCAGCCGGCTTGGGGAGGGACCACAGGACGTTGGCTCCAGGGTGTATCTGGCCCGTCTCACCCAGTCCAGCCCCCCTGGCCATCTTCTAATTTATTTCCTTTCCATGTGCACGACTCCGTGCGCCAGGCCACTAGCAGATAAATCAGTAAGTAAGTAAATAACGGTTACAGTTTGCGTGCTGACTGTGCCGCTGTCGTGTGCTCTACAGAGACGCACTGAGGTGATCACCCCTATTTGACAGACCAGGACGCTGCAGCACAAAGAGCTTGAGCCACACAGTCCAGAAAGGGGCTTTGAACTCAAAGTCTGATCCCAGCGCCCCGGGCTGGAGCGGCCACGCCTCTGTTCCTCAGCTGCCTGCACGCCGAGCCTCAGGACTCTGCACAGGCCTTCATCCACGCCTCCCTCCCTCGTTTCCTGAGCTTCTGGTCTTTGCCATCCCCTGGCTGGGTACCCGGGACACAGAGAAGACTGGGGCGCGGATTCCCTCTCCAGAAGGCAGGACGCTTTCACCAGGAGTCACGTGCCCAAACGCGTCAGGCACAGGCAGGGAACCTCAGGAATGGAGCAGCCCGGGTGATGGGTAATAGGGAACGGCAAGGATTATGGCCCTGCCGGAGAGCTTGTTTTAGCCGAAGGGGACGGTGAGGGTATGACTGCTAAGCTCGATCTAGGATTTGTATTTTTTTTATTTTTTACTTTTTGCCCTGGGGACTGTGTTCAAGACAGAAGCCCAAAGAAATGCTGGAGGGTCATGTGCCACCACCCACACTCCAAACATACACTACACAACATATAAGAAATCGTGCTTTCTTTTTTTAAAGATAGTTGAGCTCTGCCCGGACGGTGTGGCTGAGTGGACCTATGAACCTGGAAGTTGAGGTTCAATTCCCCATCAGGGCACATGCCTGGGTGGCGGGCTCCATCCCCAGTGGAGGGCGTGCAGGAGGCAACCGCTCAATGATTCTCTCTCATCGTTGATATTTCTATCCCTCTCAACAAAGATATATTTTTACTTATTTTTTTAATTTTTGCATTTTTTTAAAGAATATATTTTTATGGATTTCAGAGAGGAAGGGAGAGGGGTAGAGAGATAGAAACATCAATGATGAGAGAGAAACATTGATTGGCTGCCTCCTGCATGCCCTCCAGTGGGGATCGAGCCAGCAACCCGAGCATATGCCACTGACCAGAATTGAACCTGGGACTCTTCAGTCCGCAGGCTAACACTCTATCCATTGAGTCAAACAGGCTAGGGCCAAATTGTATGTAATATATATGTATTATAGATAGATAGATAGATAGTTGAGCTCAAAAGCAAGACAGAATCTTCATGATGCTAAAAATAGAGAAGGAAAGCAAAGCCACAACAGTGAGGGGGTTGAAGTCCGTCCAGCAGTCCCGGGGAAGCTGATCTCTAGGACTGGAGTTTCACACTCACGTGGGGACAGAGGTCAAGGTGGAGGCCTGGGACAGCAGAGAGCTGAGAGTGAGAGCACTGCGCAAGGCTGAGAACTGAGAAGAGGCTGTCTCTTCCAGGCACAGAAGACAGAAGACAGAAAAAGATCCATGCACCTGCCTCGGGGTGCAACATGGGAGCAAGCCACCCAGCGGGCAGTGGAAGGGAATAGTCACGGCAGGAAATCAGAGTATGAACCTGGATTCAGACCAAACCTCAGGTGCAAAAACTTGCTCCGAGAAGCTCATGAATAAAGTGGTCAAACTTGCATAGCCTGTAAGACTGTGGCAGAAGCCAACACAAGCTGCCCCAGGGTGGCCGTGGGGCGCAGGTAACTCATGGGGCTCCTGCAGACAGGAAACACAGATGCCAAAGAAACCTTCCACGGTGACACTGCCGCGGGAGCATCCACCCCATGTACAGAGCCAGGCCATGCCACTTCCCCACCACTATTACATAATTGGGAAGCTGAGGGTCATTGAGTTGAGGTATATTGCCTAAGGTCAGTTACAATTGATTAATTTTCTGTACCTCAATCCTCTTAGCAATATATATATATATATATT
>NW_006285798.1:969146-972144 GCF_000327345.1 Myotis davidii
TCATAAGAGGTTATAGAGATGAAATGAGATGCTCCCATAAAGCACTCCTTAGACCAATGCCTGGCACATAATAACAGTGTTAAAGTAAGTTGTGAAGGGTCGGAGGCAAAGAGGACATAGAGCCTCTAAAGCAAAAATAGGACATTAGGAAGAAAGAACTGGTACGGTAGGAAAAGTAATTCCAGAAATAAAACTGTAGATACTGAAAGGTCTCGTCAGCCTTGCAAAGACATCCACACATCCTAAGCAGAAGGGGGACTGCGTTTCAGCCAGCCCTGGGCTTCGGAGGAGCGCTGGAGCCGGGGAGACAGGCAGGAGCCGCCAGGAGTCTCCGTCGCTGATTCCACCCTCGCCTGAGAAAAGAACCTGGGTGTGGCGGAGCTTGCTACATAATGGTTTCAGGGCCCGCAGACTTTTAGTTCTAGAAGTCTTTTTGCTCGTGGTTTATATCAGAAGTAGGCAGTTGATCAGGTGGTGGGCACAGTGGCTAAAATGGCAGCCAGATTTCTGGACGCGGACCCAGCTCTGTGAGGTGCTAGTTGTGTGACCTTAGACATGTGAGTTAACCCTTGGCACCCAGTTTCCCACCTGCAGAATTGCACCTGGGAAGGGAGAATGTCAGGTTGAGTATAGGCTCACCCAGCTGGCATAGCTCAGTGGTGGAGCATCGACCTATGAACCAGGAGGTCACGGTTCGATTCCCCCTCAGGGCACATGCCCGGGTTGTGGGCTTGATCCCCGGTGTGGGGCGTGCAGGAGACAGCCAATCAATGATTCTCTCTCATCATTGATGTTTCTATCTCTCTCTCCCTCTCCCTGCCTCTCTGGAATCAATAAAAATATATTTTTAAAAGACTGAGTATAAGCTCTAGAATCTGACTGCCAGAGTTCAGGTCCAGGCCCCGGCTCTTACTAACTGGGCAAGCCTTGAGCATGTTATTTAGCTTCTCTGCTTCAGTTTCCTCATCTATGAAATTGGGATGTTTGTGAAGATAAAATTAGCTAATATACATACACACACGCACACATAATACATATGTAAAATACGTGACATACTTTAATACAATCCTGGCACCTAAGTGCTCAATAACTTGGGGAGGTCACTGTAAAGATTAACTAGGTTAACTGATTTAAGAACATAGTAGGTGTTCAATAAACGTCAGTGATGACTGCCAGTTCCTGGATTGCTTCCTTTTCACTGCACACCCAGCACACAACTGCTGAACGGACAACGATTGATTGAACAACTGATGGTGGGAATGCGAGGCAAGGAGGGGAGATGGGGTAGGCCAAGACATAGGAAGGAAAAGGCCCTTTGTGCCCAAGATGCAGCTCTCTCTCCTCTCCTGGATTTGAGAGAGGATGGGAATGCACCGTCCTCGCCCTCCCTTCCTCTCCCACACAAGGGCACTACATCACAGGACTGGAACAGCTGGTGGAGTTTATTTGGGCAGTGCGAACGGGACCGACGTTTCACTTGTGCACACAAACACACACAGGCACACACAGCCTGAGCAGCGTCGCTCGAGGTTGACATCATCCGCTCTGGGTCCCCAGATTTCAGGCAGGTGTGGACCTCAGGAACCTGAGGAGGCCCAGGATACACAGAAACTGTGATGGGAAGAGTCCAGGAGCCCTCCCCTTGCCCACCAGGCCGTGGGAACCCATTTTCTTCTCCCCCCCTGAGTGCCAGAACCCCACTTCCATCCCTGCTCATCATCTCCCTCCTCCATAGAGGGCAGCCCCCGGCTTACCTGAAGGGAATCAGTGGGTGCTCCAGGTCCCCTTGTGGCTCCCTCCTCCGCATGCTGGTTCTGGCCCATCAGGATTATCCATGTTCTCGTAAGAATCTGCATCTGGTTAGGACCAGGGAGGAGTGAAACGCAGAGCTGGGAGGAGGCTGGGAGAGTAAGCCTCAGAGGACAGCAGGGGGCAGCAGCAGAAGCACCCACCTTCCTCATGACTGGGTCCAGGCTGGGCCCGAACGGAGCGGAGCTGGGGAGCTGCATACAGGATCCCCCTCATATCCTCATAGGACTGGGACCCTGTGTGGGCAGGAGATGGAGAGTTGGGGGTTTGGGAGCCATGCTGGGGGTTTGGGGAAGGAAAGTGCAGCCTAAGATATGGAGGGAGCCCGAGGGGCAGGGAGAGGTTGACCCATGATTTACTAGGAAGGAGTGATTAGGGTCAGCATCAGGTTCGGGGTCCTTGCTAATCTTAGGGTTCAGTCAGGTATGGGTTAGATCATGGTCATGGTCAGAGAAAGTCCAAGTTAGAGTCATGAGGAGAGAGCTGGGTCAAAACTAAGGTGTGGTGTCACAGTCCAGGCTGGAATTGGACTGGGACCAGGGTTGATGTTCGTGGTTAGGGATGGGGCAGATCCTGGCGTCAAGTTTAGGGGTGGGGGGGTGCTGAGGTTATAGGTAAGGCTCAAATCCAAGATCAGGATTGGGCTTGGGTTTGGGGTCAAAGCAAAGTCCAGGTTCTGCCTGGAATTAGAGCTGAGACCAGATCAACCCAGTCTGGGCAGGTCCTAAGCATTTCTCACCAAGGGATGCTGCCTCCCGGCTGGGGTCCCAGGCAGTCCCCGGGGGGCTCAGGAAGTCTGCAGAAGGAAGAGGGGAGTCACTATTGCTTCTGGCCTCCGAGTCACACACACCGCCGCCGCCGCCACCACTCACGCTCTCAGGACCGTGACCCTCCTCACACACACACACCTTTTGTCCTGGCCACTGGCTGGGCCAGCTCTTCATCCTCGTTCTCATACAACTCAGATGCTGCAGAAAAAAAGAGAATTGCAAGGACCTCTCCTGCCCTGTAGGAGCTCCGTGGCCCACCCCCCCAATCTCTGAGGCTCCAGGGGGACCTCAAATTACCATTGGAGAAGGAGTCTTCTTCCTCAGGACCCATGGCCTCGTCCTCCGGGTTCTCATAGCCGCTGCCATCTGGTGGAGAGGGAGGGGGTCCAGCGAGGGTCCACAGCCCCCGCTGAGGAGGT
>NW_006285798.1:972257-972488 GCF_000327345.1 Myotis davidii
TCCGGCTCCTCGTAGGCCTCCCCTTCTTCTTCGTCTGCGCCTGGGATTTGGGGAGAGGGGTGGGACCGCGTCACGGCGCCCCGTCTCCGGGCCCCAGTTAGCTATTCCTGCCACAGACAGAGGACTCCGACACCCCCACAGGTGAGTAAGGACCCCTGCACATCACCAGCTGCCCCCGTCGGGCTCCGGGACCCCGCAGCTCCGGCCTCCTGCACCTCGTTGTACGGGTTC
>NW_006285798.1:972849-976042 GCF_000327345.1 Myotis davidii
CGGGTGGGGGGCCCTAGCCCTGGAGACCCGGCCCGGCCTCCTACCCGTGCCAGCCGTGGGCGTGGAAAGCGACAGCACGTTCCCGTACTGGCTGTGGGCCCCGTTGCCCGGGGGAGGTGTCATTTTGAAGAACCTGGAGGAGGAAGGGGGGTTGCACGGAGGCCTGGCCTGGAGGGGCCTGGGAGACACACTCAGGATGCAGGCCAGGCCCTCAGAGATTAGAAGGTGGTCACTTGTAGTCAGCTCCTCGGTCCCAGGACAGCCCACAGAGCGGGCTCTGGGGTCACTGCAGCCTGAGAGCGGGCTCTGGGGTCACTGCAGCCTGAGAGCGGGCTCTGGGGTCACTGCAGCCTGAGAGCGGGCTCTGGGGTCACTGCAGCCTGAGAGCGGGCTCTGGGGTCACTGCAGCCTGAGAGCGGGCTCTGGGGTCACTGCAGCCTGAGAGCGGGCTCTGGGGTCACTGCAGCCTGAGAGCGGGCTCTGGGGTCACTGCAGCCTGAGAGCGGGCTCTGGGGTCACTGCAGCCTGAGAGCGGGCTCTGGGGTCACTGCAGCCTGAGAGCGGGCTCTGGGGTCACTGCAGCCTGAGAGCGGGCTCTGGGGTCACTGCAGCCTGAGAGCGGGCTCTGGGGTCACTGCAGCCTGAGAGCGGGCTCTGGGGTCACTGCAGCCTGAGAGCGGGCTCTGGGGTCACTGCAGCCTGAGAGCGGGCTCTGGGGTCACTGCAGCCTGAGAGCGGGCTCTGGGGTCACTGCAGCCTGAGAGCGGGCTCTGGGGTCACTGCAGCCTGAGAGCGGGCTCTGGGGTCACTGCAGCCTGAGAGCGGGCTCTGGGGTCACTGCAGCCTGAGAGCGGGCTCTGGGGTCACTGCAGCCTGAGAGCGGGCTCTGGGGTCACTGCAGCCTGAGAGCGGGCTCTGGGGTCACTGCAGCCTGAGAGCGGGCTCTGGGGTCACTGCAGCCTGAGAGCGGGCTCTGGGGTCACTGCAGCCTGAGAGCGGGCTCTGGGGTCACTGCAGCCTGAGAGCGGGCTCTGGGGTCACTGCAGCCTGAGAGCGGGCTCTGGGGTCACTGCAGCCTGAGAGCGGGCTCTGGGGTCACTGCAGCCTGAGAGCGGGCTCTGGGGTCACTGCAGCCTGAGAGCGGGCTCTGGGGTCACTGCAGCCTGAGAGCGGGCTCTGGGGTCACTGCAGCCTGAGAGCGGGCTCTGGGGTCACTGCAGCCTGAGAGCGGGCTCTGGGGTCACTGCAGCCTGAGAGCGGGCTCTGGGGTCACTGCAGCCTGAGAGCGGGCTCTGGGGTCACTGCAGCCTGAGAGCGGGCTCTGGGGTCACTGCAGCCTGAGAGCGGGCTCTGGGGTCACTGCAGCCTGAGAGCGGGCTCTGGGGTCACTGCAGCCTGAGAGCGGGCTCTGGGGTCACTGCAGCCTGAGAGCGGGCTCTGGGGTCACTGCAGCCTGAGAGCGGGCTCTGGGGTCACTGCAGCCTGAGAGCGGGCTCTGGGGTCACTGCAGCCTGAGAGCGGGCTCTGGGGTCACTGCAGCCTGAGAGCGGGCTCTGGGGTCACTGCAGCCTGAGAGCGGGCTCTGGGGTCACTGCAGCCTGAGAGCGGGCTCTGGGGTCACTGCAGCCTGAGAGCGGGCTCTGGGGTCACTGCAGCCTGAGAGCGGGCTCTGGGGTCACTGCAGCCTGAGAGCGGGCTCTGGGGTCACTGCAGCCTGAGAGCGGGCTCTGGGGTCACTGCAGCCTGAGAGCGGGCTCTGGGGTCACTGCAGCCTGAGAGCGGGCTCTGGGGTCACTGCAGCCTGAGAGAGGGCTCTGGGTCACTGCAGCGTGAGGGAGGGCTCTGGGTCACTGTGGCCTGAGAGCGGGCACTGTGGTCACTGCAGCCTGAGAGAGGGCTCTGGGGTCACTGCAGCCTGAGAGAGGGCTCTGGGGTCGTTGCAGCCTGAGAGAGGGCTCGGGGTCACTGCAGCCTGAGAGAGGGCCCTGGGGTCACTGCAGCCTGAGAGAGGGCCCTGGGGTCACTGCAGCCTGAGAGAGGGCCCTGGGGTCACTGCAGCCTGAGAGAGGGCCCTGGGGTCACTGCAGCCTGAGAGAGGGCCCTGGGGTCACTGCAGCCTGAGAGAGGGCCCTGGGGTCACTGCAGCCTGAGAGAGGGCCCTGGGGTCACTGCAGCCTGAGAGAGGGCCCTGGGGTCACTGCAGCCTGAGAGAGGGCCCTGGGGTCACTGCAGCCTGAGAGAGGGCCCTGGGGTCACTGCAGCCTGAGAGAGGGCCCTGGGGTCACTGCAGCCTGAGAGAGGGCCCTGGGGTCACTGCAGCCTGAGAGAGGGCCCTGGGGTCACTGCAGCCTGAGAGAGGGCCCTGGGGTCACTGCAGCCTGAGAGAGGGCCCTGGGGTCACTGCAGCCTGAGAGAGGGCCCTGGGGTCACTGCAGCCTGAGAGAGGGCCCTGGGGTCACTGCAGCCTGAGAGAGGGCCCTGGGGTCACTGCAGCCTGAGAGAGGGCCCTGGGGTCACTGCAGCCTGAGAGAGGGCCCTGGGGTCACTGCAGCCTGAGAGAGGGCCCTGGGGTCACTGCAGCCTGAGAGAGGGTTCTGGGTCACTGCAGCCTGAGAGAGGGCCCTGGGGTTACTGCAGCCTGAGAGAGGGCTCTGGTGTCACTGCAGCCTGAGAGCAGGCACTGGGGTCACTGCAGCCTGAGAGAGGGCTCTGGGTCACTGCAGCCTGAGAGCAGGCACTGGGGTCACTGCAGCCTGAGAGAGGGCTCTGGGTCACTGCAAGCCTGATAGAGGGCTCTGGGTCACTGCAGCCTGAGAGCGGGCACTGGGGTCACTGCAGCCTGAGAGAGGGCTCGGGGTCACTGCAGCCTGAGAGAGGGCTCTGGGGTCGTTGCAGCCTGAGAGAGGGCTCGGGGTGACTGCAGCCTGAGAGAGGGTTCTGAGTGACTGCAGCCTGAGAGAGGGCTCTGGGTCACTGCAGCCCGAGAGAGGGCTCTGGGGTCACTGCAGCCTGAGAGAGGGCTCTGGGTCACTGCAGTCCTAGAGAGGGCTCTGGGGTCACTGCAGCCTGAGAGAGGGCTCGGGGTCACTGCAGCCTGAGAGAGGGCTCGGGGTCACTGCAGCCTGAGAGAGGGCTCTGGGTCACTGCAGCCCGAGAGAGGGCTCTGGGGAAACTGCAGCCTGAGAGAGGGCTC
>NW_006285798.1:976094-979049 GCF_000327345.1 Myotis davidii
CACTGCGGCCTGAGAGCGGGCCCTGGGTCACTGCAGCCTGAAAGAGGGCTCTGGTGTCACTGCAGCCTGAGAGAGGGCTCTGGGTCACTGCAGCCTGAGAGCGGGCTCTGGGGTCACTGCAGCCCGCACAGAGGGCTCTGGGTCACTGCAGCCTGAGAGAGGGCTCTGGGGGCACTGCAGCCTGAGAGAGGGCTCTGGGGTCACTGCAGCCTGAGAGCGGGCACTGTGGTCACTGCAGCCCACAGAGCGGGCTCTGGGGGCACTGCAGCCTGAGAGAGGGCTCTGGGGTCACTGCAGCCTGAGAGCGGGCACTGTGGTCACTGCAGCCCACAGAGCGGGCTCTGGGGGCACTGCAGCCTGAGAGAGGGCTCTGGGGTCACTGCAGCCTGAGAGCGGGCTCTGGGGTCACTGCAGCCCGCACAGAGGGCTCTGGGTTCACCTCACAAAAGAGGTAGTTTTGGAGCTGGGGTTGGAAAGTTGGCAGCGTTTCCACCACAGAGATAAAGGCGCCCTCCGCAGAGGAAACAGCAAGCAAAGCACTGAGTGAAAGTGCAGGAGCCGGATACAGGGGGGGGGCGGGGGGTACCTGGTCATTACCTCCTGGTGGGATCAGTCATTCGCTGCCTTTTCCTCCTCCGGGTCAGGGCTGGTGGGAGTGAATGGAATGATCAGAGGAGAGCTCCTTGGCTGGGTGAAGATTTTGGGGGTGCTGGCTAGGGCACTTGGGCCAAGGGAGGAGCTGGGAGTTCAAATTCCAAGGGGCTGAGGAAGTCTGGAGGGCACTTAGAGGAGGATGGGGGGCAGGATTGTAGTCTGTGGGGGAGGAGGAGACGGTGTAAGACTGGCCAGTGTGGCTCTCCTGAGGGAGACGGTGTACATGACTCACCTCTTCGCAGATAGAGAAAGCTCGCCACCAACCCCATGCAGAAGATCAGGTAAACCAGTGTCGTGACAGGGACTCTCCAGCCACCAGCCTCCAGCAACCACTGCCGTATAGCTGGGGGGGAGGGGCTATGAGACCAGGACCAGGGCTGGCATCTTACTGCCCAGTCTCAGGACCTCAAAAGGCCATAAACCCGGGGGACGGGGCAGGACACCGACCCTGAGGTCCCATGCGACAAGGAGGGCTCCCCTCCTTCTCTCTGAAGCCGGGGCTGTGCCTCAGAGCCTGGCCCAGTGTCTAGTGAGTATCTCAGAAGCAAACCCTGAAATGTGAGGATCAGGTGATGAGGACCAGCTTCCTGCTGCAGGGAAGGACCGCCACACTCAAGGTGGAGGGCAGAGTTGAGTTCACAAAGTTGAAGGTGGGAGGCAGCAAGGTGCCGGGGTACGTTTGGAGTGGGAGTCGAGACGGAGTTTGAGAACTGTTTAGGGTAGCACGGTCGGATTGTATTAGGGAGGAAAACGGGCAGAACACCGTGACAAACTTGATGGGTGGGGTAAGGCAAAGGAAGGATGCCCAGACTCCTGGTTTTGGCATGTGGGCAAGGTGTAATGTGCTTCACTTCCACAGGGGCGCCCAGAAGACTCTGTGTGGGGAACACATTGCGTTTCATTTTTTTTGTACATGTGGAGCTACAGCGTCCACGGGACATCCAACGGCAACCCCAGGAGGTGGCTGGGGGTAGGGGTATGGAGCCTAGAAGCCAGTCACCAAGGCATGGTGGTCCAAGGAGCCAAGGGAGTAAAGGAGATCCACTAGGAAGAGTGTAGACAAGAACGAGAGAGTGTGAACAGGAATAAGAAGAGGGCTCAGGGCTCCCATGGTGGGGAGCGGGGGAGGAAGGCTCTACCAAAGCTGACGGGAGGAGCAGCCGGTGGGAGGAGGAGACCCCGAACAGCAGTATCTTGGAAGCAAGGAGCAAGGAGGTGGCGTCAGTGTTCAGGGTAGTGGTTGGGTCTCGGGCGCAGGTTGCACCAGCCAAGAGGAGCCAAGGTGGGCTGGCTTCCAGTTCTCCCCAATAGCCCTGCACACAGGCTGAGGACCCAGCAGGAAGCCAGTTGTAAGTGGCTCCACAATTGGGAGGACCCCTACCTGACTGGGCAGTGACTCTCAGCTGCATCTCGATGGTCGTGTTGCCATGGTAACAATGATAGGTGCCAGCATCTCGAGCTGTGGCCTGACGCAGCCACAGAGCGGCCCCTCCCCTGAGGGTGCCCGGGACCCACATCTCTCTGACGGGAGCCTCCTCACTCAGGTTGAGGCTCAGCAATGAGATGTTGGGCTTTCTGGGGTGCACGTGGATCCAGGAGATGGGTCCTCTGGCCTCGGAAGCAGAAGGCACCCCACAGGGCAGACAGAGTGTAGAGCCAGGGTTCACTGTGAGGTCTGGGGCAAGGAGAGCCAGGGCTAGTGTAGGCCTTTGAGTCTCCTCCCCCACAAACCAGCCCTCCAGTTCCCAATCACCATCCTCCATCCCTGGCCCCCTCACTTGCTGGCATTTCCCTAGCATCTTACCTTGGTTTGAACTGCGGTTAGGGGGAGCACAAGCAGGGTCTACCTCCCAACTCTCAGCGTGATCCGTGGCCCAGACATAGAGCTGGGAGCTTGTGAGGCCATCAGGGGAGGGCCTGGGGTCCTCTGAGGACCTGTTCCCCAGGTCGCAGCCTGGGCCGTCTAGGTTTGAAGCCTTCCAACGGAACAGCTCCCCTGGGAAGAGACCCAGAACCAGATGCGGAGACATCCAGGAGAGGCAGAGGAACCCAGAGACCCAGAAAGACAGAGGTAAATAGAAACAAAGATCCAGAGAGAGACAGAGGAGCAGCATCTCAGAGAGAAATGAGACAGGGAGATTCGGAGCAGTTCAGTGTTGAAGTCACAAAGCTGGAGGCATTTGCAGGAGCCACTTACAACTGGCTTCCTGCTGGGTCCTCAGGCCTTCCAGCCCCACCCTCCGGACCCTCTTCCGTCCATGCCGGGCTGCCCTCCTCTCATCCAGCCCCCCCTCCCCCCCG
>NW_006285798.1:979268-981517 GCF_000327345.1 Myotis davidii
GCTCGGAAGGGGGCCCCTGTTGGCACAGGTAGAAGCCCCCCATCTGGGCAGAGATGTCGGAGATGAGCAGCAGGATGCCCAGGGCCCCCACCTGGATGCCCAGGCCTGGCAGCCCTCGGCTCCGGCTCCGGCTCCGCTGTAACAGGCACGCCTCGTACCAGGCCAGCTGATCAGGGGGACCCCCCGAGGAAACGCAGGGCAGCACAGCACTGCCTCCCTCTATGGAAAGAGAGCGGGGTGGGGAGAGGAGCAGCTAGCCCCTTCACGCCTCACGCTGTGTGTTACAAACCCAATGACCCTTCAGCATCCTTCAGCCTGGCCTGAATTTTCCCATGAAGAAAATGGAGGCTCAGAGAGGGCAGGTTACTTGGCCAAGGGCATCCAGCCCGAGCCCAGGTGTCCGGCCCTGGCTCCTTCCATCCGTGCCCTTCGGTCATACCTTTAGCCTCCATCAGCTGTGATTTCTGGGGCCTGACTCCCACCGGAGTAAGGAAGAGGAGGAAGAAGAGGAGAGGAGGTGGCATGGTGGCTAGACTCTCCGAGGCACCCAGCTTCCCCGCGCAGGGGTTGCTGGGGCAAGTGGGGGGCTGGGGGGCACTGAACCATGGGTGTTTGCGGAGGCGGGTGGGCAGTCCCCTCCCCTCCCCTCGGGGAGGAAGGGGTGGTCACGCCTCAGGCCGCCTTCCCCATGCGCCTCTCCAGACCCACAAAAGTGCCCCCTCCCTGCCACACTGGTTCATTTCCATCCCACACTCACCACCAGTGAAATGAAGTGATCTGGAGTCCATCTGCTCACTTCCTGTTCCCCCGACTAGAGTCAGCCCCTGGCAGCAGACGCTGCCTTTTCACCACTGTAGCAGGGTGCCCTGAACAGTGCTGGGCACATTGAAGGTGCCCCATAAATGTTTGGTGAATGAGGGGCTCCCTCCTTCTTCCACTCCTCCCTCTGGCTCTAAATCAGCGGTTCTCAACCTGTGGGTCGCGACCCCTTTGGGGGTTGAATGACCCTTTCACAGGGGTCGCCCAAGACCATTGGAAAACGCATATATAATTACATACTGTTTTTGTGATTCATCACTATGCTTTCATTATGTTCCATTTGTAACAATGAAATTGGGGGTCACCACAACATGAGGAACTGTATTAAAGGGTCGTGGCATTAGGAAGGTTGAGAACCACTGCTCTAAATCCATTTCCCTTCACACACACACACACACACACTTCATTTACTCACTCAACCAATACTTCTTGGGCCACCGTCACTTCTATACATACAACCAGCCTGTCCAGAGATTGTGGGATCTGGCAGACCGGAGTTCGAATCCTCCACCTCTACTACTTGGTTAAATTTCTTCGTCTGACTAAGCCTCCGTTTCTCTCTGTAAACTGGAGGTGGTAATGTGCTATTGAGTGTGGTTTATGAAGATTAAGCGGACAATAGACACATGGCATTTCCAGCCGGCACCCAGTGAATGAGACAGCACCGATCGATGGCTGAGCTCAAGCCAGACTGCCCCTGTGGCTCCGCAGTGGCCTGAGAAGCGACCAATGATCGATCCCCTCCTCTCTCCCAGTTCTTTCCTAGGACGCCCCTGCTTCGGTTATGGAAGGAACCCGTTTAGAAATGAGACTGAGGCCCACAGAAGGCCAGGGTGCTGCCCAAGATCACCCACTGAACGCTAGAACCCAAGAGTCCTGGCTCTGAAATCTCTCTTGGTCCCCCATCTCTCTCTTTCATCCTCCTGCTCCCCCTCTTCTTTCCTTCTGCTTGTGTACCCCGCCCCCCTTCTCTGGGCAGGTGTACGTGTGTGCCTATCGGTGTCTCTCACGGCTGCAGTCACTCGGGGAAAGGGGCTAGGGACCCAGGAGACCTGCTTTCTCAGGGGCTGGTTCCCAGAGCCGCCTCACTGGGCTGTGACTTCCTGTTTGCCGAGGACAAACCCCAGGGGACCCTCCATCTGTCAGGGCCCCACTTCCCTTTGGCGGCTGGAGGGGGAAGAGTGGGCATTGGGGAATGGAGGGGGTGAGGAGGTGGGACTTTTTTTTTTTTTTTTTACTTTTTTGCCTTTCATTCAGCAGAATCTCTAATCCTGCCATTAGCTTCCCAGCTGCCTCAGAGGCAAAGTCTTGCTAGAGCACAACAGTCCTCTGCTTAGAACCCTGCAGTGGCTTCTCATCGACCTAAAAAACACTCGGAATCATGTCCCCCAAGGAAGAGCAAGGCTGCTCCACCTCCACTTCCACCACCT
>NW_006285798.1:981536-982660 GCF_000327345.1 Myotis davidii
TATAAAATAAATATCAAAATATAAGTCTTTGCTTTACTATGGTTGCAAACATCAAAAAATTTCTGTATGTGACACGGCATCAGAATTAAGTTAGGGTTTTTCAAAATGCTGAGACGCCGAGCTCCAAAGGTTCGCCATCACTGCATTAAGTAGACTACTAAAAGGCCTTTTAAAAACTTACATATAAACACCCTCTGCCCCTTTGAACAGCTCCTTTCTTTTTTTCTTAAAATATATTCTATTGATCTTACAGAGAAGAGGGAGAGGGATAGAGTTAGAAACATTAATGAGAGAGAAACATCGATCAGCTGTCTCCTGAATACTCCCTACTGGGGATGTGCCCGCAACCAAGGGACATGCCCTTGGCCGGAATTGAACCTGGGACCCTTCAGTCCGCAGGCTGACGCTCTTATCCACTGAGCCAAACCGGTTAGGGCTGAACAGCTCCTTTCCATCACTCAGTCTCAGTTCAAGTGTGGCTTTCTCTGAGAGGCTGTCCCTGACCGTTTATTTCCTTCCCAGCCTTCACCCCAATCCCAAAGTGTGTCTGTTAGTCTTCTAGGTGCCTCCTGCCCTGGCATGGCCCCTCTTCCACAACAGGGATCTTTACTGCCATCTAGAAGGTTTGTTGTATAAAGGAAGGAAGGTAGGAAGAGTGAAAGCAAACTTCCCTTTCTCTTCCCGCCATGCACTGTTACCAACGCTAGTCATTTCCTAGCCCAGCTATTTCTAGACCCAACTTTCTCCCCTTTTTGGACTCTTCCCTTCCCCACTAGAACCATTTCAAGGGCCTTTTATTGTGTATGTGTGTGTGTATGTGTGTGTGTGTGGGGGGGCGCTCTCTGTCTTCTACCTCTTTTGCTTCCCACCTACACGCCATAGAGAGAGCTTCCTTGGTCTTAGTCATACGCTTCCCCTGCTCAACAGACCTCAGTGACTCCAAGGGTCTCAGGATAAACTCCAAACCCCAAGCCTGATAGTTGACTGGAGCTTTATTTATAGTCATCACTAGAGGCCCTGTGCATGAAATTCATGCACAGGTACAGTCCCTAGGCCTGCCATCAGGGCCATCTTCCCTGGCTGCCCTCAGCCAGCCCTGTCCCTGCCACTACCCCCTCTCTCCA
>NW_006285798.1:983042-984716 GCF_000327345.1 Myotis davidii
AAAAGACCGAGAGGTGGTAAGTGCACCACAGGGGTGACTGGTCCAGCGGTCGTTCTGATCATTCCACCATTAGGGTCAATTTGCATATTAGCCCTTTATTATATAGGATTTCACCCCCTTCCCAAGAAACCATGCCACACACACAGGGAGTCCGGAGGACAAGAAGCTACTGAGGCAGTGTACTATTGGGGATTTATAAGCCAGGCATTGACCTGGCCAGATTTGCACTTTCTAAAAACTCCCCCTGGCCGCAGTGTGGAGGGGAATTGGAGGGAGACCTGAGAGATCAGAAAGGGGAGTGTTCATTCATTGATTCACCAGATGTGTATTTATCAGGCACTGTGCTAGGTGCTGGGGACACAAAAGACACGGTTCCTGATCTCCTGGAGCTTTGATTCAAGTTTTGGGGCCACAGAAGGGTAAAGGGGGACAGGTAATAAACAAGTTAACCAATAAATAATTTCAGGTGGTGAGAAGTCTCTAATGTAATCTAATGGTCCCCAGCTGATCGGGGATGGCTATTTTGGGTGGGGTGGTCAGGGAAGGCCTCCCGGAGGAGGTGACTTTTGAGCTGAGACCTTGCAGTTTAAAGCTTGGTGTTCACGTAAGGTCATGTTCAGTTTTGTTAGACACTGTCCTCCTGAGTGGCTATACCATTTCACATTCCCATCAGGAATCGATGAGAAACTCGGTTTCTCTATATACTTCCCAGCACTTGATATTATCACTGTCTTATTTTAGCCATCCCGGTCGATGTGTAGTGATGTCTACTTGTGGTTTAGTTTGCATTTCCCTAATGGCTAATAATGTTGAACATCTTTCCACGTGCCTTTATGCCATCTGTGACACCAGTGAAATGTCTATTCCTGTCCTTTGCCCACTTTCAAATTGGACTGAACTAGATTTTAAGCAGGGATGGGACACGATCTGTGTCACAAAGACGACTCTAGTTGCTGTGAGGACAATCAAGGAGCCAACAGGCCACAGGGGGGTACAGCTAGAAGGCATTTTGGAAGTTCAGGAGGGAGATGATCGCGACTGGGGCTGGGTTTTAGGCCTGGAGATGAAGAACAGGGGACTCATTCTGCTGCTCAGTCCTTTGGAGGTAGAGCTTACAGGCCCCTGGGTGTGCCGTACAGAGGGAGAAAGGGCTTGAGAGAAGGGGAATCAAAGCGCTGGACCTAAGTTTGAGTTTCTTGTTACCGTGCAAGGGGCGAGGTCACAGATCAGAGCTTGACCTGGGCAGTGGCAGAGGGAGGAGAGGAGGGACTTGAGGCACTGGACGGGAGGGGTATGAGCAGGAAGCGGTGAATGGCTGAACATCAAAGTGGGGCGGGGACCTCAAGAGCCGGACTGACACGACTGACTGACCTCGCGGGGACTCAGGCGCCCGGAAAAGTGGAGCCGCCCCAGCCCTGCCCCCCACGAGGGCGGAGGTGCAGGAGCCCTGGCCACAATGGCTGTATCGTGAGCCAGGCCCCAGCGGAAGGGCGGCAGGGGTCCAGCCAGGAGCCGGCTCCGGCTCGGGAGAGACCGCGGGAGCGTCGCCCGCCCGCGGCTGAGGCCGGCGGCATCTCCGAGGAGGTGCAATCGGAGCAGAGCTTCCAAGGCCACATGGAGACACTAGGAAGCTTCTGAAAAAAAGAACTTGGGGTTTGGGAGAACCAGCGTCTG
>NW_006285798.1:985129-1014511 GCF_000327345.1 Myotis davidii
GAAGAGGCGGGACTGTAAACTACAGGTTGAATTAGGTGAGAAGAAGGCGGGGCCCGGTAAGCGGGCGGGTCTGGGGAAGGGGCGGGGACCGTGGTTGCAGTATTACTAGGTCACTGGACTTTGGGGTTCGGTGGTCCCAGTTATTGGGGATCCTGGAGTAATGGGAAGAGAGGCTGATTCTTGTTCCCCACAGTGCTTGATCCCCAGCCCCAGGAGGGCGCAAAGGCTGAGGCTGAGGCCGAGTCAGGGGAACTCTGCCGACTTCGAGCCGAGCTGGCAGGCGCCCTGGCGGAAATGGAGACCATGAAGGCGGTGGCCGAGGTGAGCGAGAGCACGAAGGCCGAGGCTGTGGCTGCGGTGCAGCGGCAGTGCCAAGAGGAGGTGGCTTCCCTGCAGGCCATCCTGAAAGGTGAGTCAGGGTCTCTTCGCAGACTCTCCATCAGCCCCACAGAGGGGGTGCATGACCAGAAGAGGGTCAGGGGTCAGATCAGCTATCCGGGTGGTGTGGGGGTAGGTTAGCAGGGCTGCCTAGCCCAGGGCAGCCTGGCAGCAGCTCTGTCAGTTCCAGCTGAGTTTAGCTCTGAGCTCTTCCTGTCCCTTGGCCCCCTGTCATTTCTTGTCTCTCACTGATCAGCCCTGAAGATCAACCTTCTCAGTTCCCGGAAGCTCCTTCATTTGAGCCTCTGGGCTCCAGACTCAGCTTTGGGCCCTGCCTCTTTGGCGTCTAACCCTCTGGTTTCCTTCCCTCCCCAGCACCCTTACATCCGCACCGGCCCCCACCACACACTCGTGCATCGACTTCCCTGTATGTACTTAGGATGCAGCACCATCCATTGCCCCAGATCCCGTAGCTTCTTTTTCTGTTTCCCGCTTCTCCTCTAGTCAGAGGCCAAAGTCTCTGAAACAGCTTCCGGTCCTGTCGCCCACTCTGCTTTCACAGCCACTGCTGTAGTGAGGCTCTGGACAACTCCCCTGGACAGCCACCCCAGCTTCTCACAGGTCTCCCTCTGTAATCTGGCCTTGACATTGGCTTCCAGAGTACACTTTCTTTTTTTAAATACATTTTTATTGATTATATTGATTTCAGGGAGGAAGGGAGAGGGAGGTAGAAGCCTCAGTGATGAGAGAGAATCATTGAGTGGCTGCCTTTTGCACGCCTCCCGCTGGGGATTGAGCCCACAACCTGGGCATGTTCCCACACTGGGAATCAAACCGTGACCTCCTGCCTCATAGGTCAATGCTCAACCACTGAGCCACACCAGTTTGGTCAGAGCACGCTTTCTAAAATTCCCACCCCACCATGTCATTTACTTTTCTAACAGCTGCTCCACCTCCAGACTTCTGGGGCTGTATTTCCCACATCTCAGGCATCCACATACTATTTATGCAATGTGGTTCTCTCCTTGTATGACTTGCCCTGTTACCTGCTTAATATTTGTTCTTTAAATAGGTCCACTTTTTTAAAAAAGTACATACATTTGTTTTATTAATCCTTACCCGAGGATATTTTCCATTGGTTTTTATTTATTTCAAGGAAGCTTTTTTAAAATATATATATATTTTATTGATTTTTTACAGAGAAGAAAGGAGAGAGATAGAGAGTTAGAAACATCGATGAGAGAGAAACCTCGATCAGCTGCTTCCTGCACATCTCCTACTGGGGATGTGCCCACAACCCAGGTACATGCCCTTGGCCGGAATCGAACCTGGGACCCTTCAGTCCGCAGGCCGACGCTCTATCCACTGAGCCAAACCGGTTTCGGCTCAAGGAAGCTTTTTTTTTAAAGATTCTTTTTTTAAAATATTTTTTTATTGATTTCAGAGAGGAAGTGAGAGGGAGAATAGAAACATCAATGATGAAGAGAATCATTGATAAGCTGCTTCCTACTGGGGATTGAGCTCGCAACCCGGATATGTGCCCTTGACCGGAATCTAACCTAGGACCCTTCAAGCCACAGGCTGACACTCTATCCACTGAGCCAACCAGCTAGGGCTCCATTGATTTCTAGAGAAAGTGGAAGGGACTGGGGGAAACAGAGAGAGAGAGAGAAACATCAGTGTGAGAGTGACACATTGATTGGTTGCTTCCCACACGTACCCCAACCAGGGCTGGGGATCGAACCTGCAACCGAGTTACGTGCCCGCGACCAGAATTGAACCTGTGACTCTTCAGTCCACAGGCTGATGCTCTATCCACTGAGCCAAACAGGCTAGGGTTACATACATTTATTTTAAAGGAAATTTTCTGTCCCTATAAGAAAAACTACCCTAGATCATCATCATAACGACAATGATAATAATAATGGCAAACATTTATTGAACATATCATAACAACAACGTTTATAATAATGGCTAACACATATATGCCAGGTACTGAGCTAAGTGCTTTATGAGTATTTAACCTTTATTACAGTTTCTATGAAGTAGGAACTGTTATCTATCTCCATTTTGCAGAGGAAGCGCTGAGGCCCAAGGAGGTTAGATAATTTGCCCAAGGTTCTGCAGGTAGAAAGCCACAGATTTGAACCCGGGTGGTCTGGCAGCAAAACTTTTTTTTTAAGAGGATATATTATAAATTTATTCTTTTTTTACTCTTTATGATTTTAGAGAGAGGAGGGGAGAGGGAGAGAGAAATAGAAACCAATGATGAGAGAGAATCATCAATTGGCTGCCTGCTACACATCCCCGCTTGGGGTGCGACCCAACCGGGAATTGAACTGGGACCTCCTGGTTCATGGGTTGATGCTCGACCACTGAGCAACACTGGCCGGGCTCAGGATATATTACAGGTTGTTGTAGCGATAACTGAGTTCACACCATGCAATAAAAAGACATTAATAAAAGTAAGTAAAAGTACCAGTACATTAATCAAAATAAACAAGCTTTTGTAGGTTCCAACTGAAGGATGTTCTTTTTTCCCTGCAGCATTCTTAAAGCCTGAGGCACTTAAAATTTGTTAGCCTTTCACTCTAGCTGGTTTGGATAGAGCGTTGGCCTGCAGACAGAAGGGTCCCAGGTTCGATTCCGGTCAAGGGCACGTGCCTGGGTTGCGGGCTTGATCCTCAGTAGGGGGTGTGAAGGAGGCAGCTGATCAGTGATTCTCTCTCTCTCTCTCCCTTCCTCTCTGAAATCAGTAAAAATATATTCTACACAACAATGAAGAAGAAGGTTAAGAGACCAGTTATCTATTATGGATCATTCCAGCTTTGTTCAACCGTGACTGGAACTCTTCTCATATTCTCATTTGTTCTCCTGATAAAGTGTGCTGCCTGGCTATTGGCTGAACTTTGGATTTGGCAGAATATTTACTTCTGATGTTAGTACACACTGAAATAAGCATGAAAATAACAAATATATTAGATACGGATTTTTGTTGGTGTATGTTGACACGTGTCTGTACCTACTGTTATTGGTCTAAATGTGGACTGGGTATCGTATCCTCAGCCTTATGTGTAACGCCCTCCATATGTCATCTCCTTCGATCCTTTAGCAGCCCAGTGGGGTAGTCATCAGTGTCCCCGTTTTGCAGCTGAGGACACAGATGCGGAGAGGCTAACACTGTCCAGGCCATCTCTCCACAAGGCCCACCGTCTTAGTGTAGTCACTGTGGTAAATTGCCTCGCCCAGTGCATTAGTGTTGGGGAGCGCCCTGCTCACCCACAGTGGCGGGTGGGGGGCAAGCACTGACCCTTCCCCTCCTCCGCTTTCCTGCCCCGCCAGACTCCATCAGCAGCTACGAAGCCCAGATCACCTCTCTGAAGCAGGAGCGGCAGCAGCAGCAGCAGGACTGCGACGAGAAGGAGCGGGAGCTGGGCCGCCTGAAGCAGCTGCTGTCCCGCGCTCACCCCCTGGACTCCTTGGAGAAGCAGATGGAGAAGGTTGGGTGTGGGAGAGCCTCCTCCGGACCCCACTGGTGGCTGTCGGACAGAGGGGTGCTGGGGTGCTGCTCCCAGATCATTGGGAGCAGGGCACCCAGTCATCATTCTGGGTGTCGCATATGCTGGGTCCATACTGAGCAGGGTCTTGGCCTGCCACTTCCTAGTGGCTTCACTAGGTTCACTTACCTCCACAATGAAGGACAGTCATGGGGAAAGGGAGCTAACCCTCAAGGCTACCTCTCATGCACGAGGCACTCTGATAACTGCCTCACAGATTCAGGCTCCCTAGTCTTTCCCCTGAGAACGAGGTCCATTAGATCCATTTAACAGATGAGGAAGATGAGGCTTAGAGAAGTTCAGTAATTCTCCCCAGGTTTTGCACATGGAAAGGAGATTTGTGACTTAAAAATCAAAGCCATCTGGTTCTAAAATTCTTGTTCTGGAAATAGTATATCACTTCCTTTATTATTGTTTTCATTATTAATAATAGTAGGAAGCACATATTACCAAACTCTTCATCTTTCAAAGCAGGTTCACATCGT
Organism: Myotis davidii; assembly: GCF_000327345.1. Taxonomy (NCBI): domain Eukaryota; kingdom Metazoa; phylum Chordata; class Mammalia; order Chiroptera; family Vespertilionidae; genus Myotis; species Myotis davidii. Next base: position 989,550 of record NW_006285798.1, read on the forward strand.
TACCTCACTTGATCCTCACAGCAGCCCTGTGAGGTAGGTACTTAGCTCATTTTATGCATGAGGAGACCAAGGCCCAGGGAGAGCGAGTCAGTCGCCAGGCTAGACAGACAGAGGTCAAAACAGGAGCCCAAGAAAGGAAGGTGCCCAACCCACACCTTCCCAGCAGAGGCTGCGGCTTGCGTTGGGGTGTTCCTCTGGGAGCAGTCACCCAGGGCGGGAAGGAGAGGGCTCTGCTGAGGGGGAGCCACCTGGGATGGGGGAGGGGCGGCAGGCCTGGCCCAGCCCCTGCCTGTGGCCACGGTCAGGCCACAGCCTGGGATCTGCAGTGGATTCCAAGGCTTTGGATGGATCCAGAGTTTTGTTTGGGCCACACAGGCCTGCCCTGCCTGTTGCCATGGTTCACATAAGAGATTGGAGGGTTAGATTGAGCTGCTTGTTTTTTTAAAAAAAACCTTTTGATTGATTGATTGATTGAGTTGTTTTTTTAGAGAGAGAGAGACATCAGTGTGACAGAGAAACATCCATCGGTTGCCTTCCACACACACCCTGACAGGGGATCAGGTCCGCAGCCAGGGTATGTGCCCTGATTAGGTATCGAACCTGAGATCCTGTGGTCCGTGGGCCGATGCTGTAACCACTGACTCACACACCGGCCAGGGCCGCAGGGCCGTTCTTGCTGACCGAGCACTTGTGGGAGACGAGATGGCCTGGTGACGTGGTGAGGTTTGGCTGTCCTAGCCCAGAGGAGCCTGTTTCATCCTCCTGGAGACGTTATGTTCAGGAGGATCCCGAACTTGGAAAGAGACCAAAAAGAATTAGCCAGCGATCTGGTGGTGATTGGAATGTGGGAGGGCCCATCGGTTAGGATGAGGTGTGGAAACCCAGGTCAGCAGTGGCTTAAATAAGAGAGATGCTTACTTTCCTAAGGTCCAGAGGTAGACGTTTCCAAGACTGAAGTGGCAGCTCAGCTCTTAGGGAAGCTGCAAAACTGTTGTTCTCCAGAGCGACTGAGATCTTGCCCCCCGGTATTTGTCATCAGTTTGGCTCACATAAACGCCTATAGGAATTTTTTAACAAGTCGTTAGGAACTGGGGCTCCGTCTGTGTTGCTGTGTAGCCACAGGTAGCTTACTACCTCATGTCCCAGATGCCTGCTTGAGTGCCAGCCCTGCCCACATTCTAGCTGGTGAGGAGGAGGTGGAGGAGAGGAGGAACGCACACCCTTTAAGGAGTTGCCCTGAGGTTGCACATGGCACCTGCCTCCATCTCCTTTGCTGTAACTTCGTCACGTGGCCATGCTTAGTTACAGGGAAGCTGAGAAATGTGGATAGTATTCTAGAATATAGGCTGTGTGCCCAAGTTAAATGATAGTTTCTATGATAAAAGGGAAACTGGATGTTGGGGAAGAAATATGGTGAGCAGGTGGGAAGATAGTCGCGACTCTGGCCCCTTTCCCCCCTCTGTGATCTCCGATGGGGGTGGACAGGGCTTTCTTGGGAGGGTTCGAGGGGCTGATGTGCTGGGAAAGAAAGCTCTGAGCACACCTGAGGGGTCCTGCAGTTGGGAGGGCAACTGTCGCTGCCCAACCCCCCCTTCTTCAGGCCCACGAGGACTCGGAGAAGCTGCGAGAGATCGTGCTGCCCATGGAGCAGGAGATAGAGGAGCTGAAGGCCAAGTTGCTGAGAGCGGAGGAGCTGATTCAAGAGATCCAGGTGAGGGGAGGCCAGGGGGCACTGAGGGAAGAGGGCGTTGCAGGACCCTGTCCCCCAGCCTCTTCCCTGACCCCCTTCCCTAGAGACGTCCCCGGCACCCCCCTTCCCTGCATGGCTCCACGGAGTTGCTGCCTCTCTCCCGGGACCTGTCTCCCCCGCTGGAGCCTCTCGAGGAGCTGAGCGGAGATGGGGGTGCAGCGGCCGAGGCCTTCGCCCACAACTGTGATGACAGCGCCTCCATCTCCTCCTTCTCCCTCGGCGGCGGGCCCGGCAGCAGCACCTCCCTGCCCCGTGGCCGCCAGGGCCTGAGCCCCGAGCAGGAAGAGACAGCCTCTCTGGTGTCCACGGGCACCCTGGTCCCTGAGGGCATCTACCTGCCCCCTCCTGGTTACCAGCTTGTCCCAGACACCCAGTGGGAGCAGCTGCAAATGGAGGTGAGTAGAGTGGCAGGGTGCGTGTCTGCCTGCATGCGTCCACCTCTCCCTGCCCACGCCGAGCAGAGCTGGGGATCCACAGTGAAGAAAAAACTCCCTCCTGGCGCTTCCGCCAGTTAGGGAGCCAGGCCCACGCATGCACGTGGACACGGCACCTGCACACGGGCACGTGAGGAAGTCAGGGTCCCCGGTGAGGCCCAGGGGAAAGGAACAGGCCCTGCAGTGCCGGGGACTAACCCGAAGGTGACAGAGGCGCTCCTCGCAGAGTGGGGGCAGAAGGGACGCAAGTTCAAAGGCCCTGAGGATGGATAGACCGTGGTGTGTCTGAGGGAGGAGAGGGATGAGGTCAGAAAGGAAGGCAGGCCCGGGGGTCAGCTCAGTGCACGGGGGTTCAGACAAGGAGCAGTGGGAAGCCTCAGGGGTTTAAACCACCGAGAGGCCTGCTCTGCCTTAGGCTTCACATGACCACGTGGGCCTCGGTGCAGGAATGGGCTGGGGGAGGGGGTGCGGGCAACAGGAGAGGCGGTGGCTGGTTGGAGGTGCTTGACATCGTTTTTTGTGTCTGTTTGTTTGTTTCAGAGAGGAAGGGAGAGGGAGAGGTGCTTGACATCGTTTTGTTTTTGTGTCTGTTTGTTTGTTTTTATTGATTTCAGAGAGGAAGGGAGAGGGAGAGAGAAACATCAGTGATGAGAGAGAATCATTGATCGGCTGCCTCCTGCATGACCCCTCCTGGGGATCGAGCCCGCAACCCTGGCATGTGCCCTTGACGGGAATTCAACCTGGACCCTTCAGTCCGCAGGCCAATGCTCTAGCCACTGAGCCAAGCCAGCTAGGGCCCTGACATAGTTTAGAGCAGTGACGGCGAACCTATGACACGCGTGTTCTTTGTTTTACTATGGTTGCAAATATCAAAAAATTTCTATATGTGACACGGCACCAGAGTTAAGTTAGGGTTTTTCAAAATGCTGACACGCTGAGCTCAGAAGGTTTGCCATCACTGGTTTAGAAAAAGGTTGTGACTGGGACCAGGAGATGGCAGCAGAGATTAAGAGAAGTGGATGTGGAATCTACTTTGGGGGCAGATTGGCAGGGCCTGCTGGTGGTTGGACTTGGGGAGTGGAAAAAAGAGAAGGGTCAGCATCAATTCCTGGGCTTTGGGCTTGAGCAACTGTGAGGGTAATGGCACCATCTGCTGAGATGCCAAAAAACAAAGGGGGCGGGGGGTGCGAGGCATAAGAGACATGGTGAGGGGAGGCCTTCCCTGGAGGTTGAGTCTGAGGCCGGGTCTGTGGCAGGGGCGGCAGCTGCAAAAGGACCTGGAGAACATCAGCCGTGAGCGGGATGAGCTGCAAGAGGGCCTGAGGCGAAGCAATGAGGACTGTGCCAAGCAGGTGGGTGCAGCCTCTGCCCCAGCCCAGCAGGGCCTCTGGCTGCATGTCTCCTCCCAGGCCCCAGCCTCACCCTTGCCCCCTGCCACCCACAGATGCAGGTGCTCCTGGCACAGGTCCAGAACTCAGAGCAGCTGCTGCAGACCCTGCAGGGGACCGTGAGCCAGGCTCAGGAGCGGGTTCAGCTGCAGATGGTGAGGGCTTGGGGGCTGGGGCAGGAGGGATGGGAACTGGTTGAGGGGGGGCACATGGAAGGTCGAGGCGCGGGCTGCACCTGAAGTTGGTGCCAAGTGGGTGAAAGGGTTTCCCGGGTACCTGGCACTGTGGCCAGGGCAGGGGCTTGTGTGCAGAGCGAGCCCACGGCGCACCTGCTGCGGGGTCTGGAGCTGATCCCACAGGCTGGGAGCCGCAGCCCTGCCGCGGTGAAATTGAGACAGTGGGACCCAGCTCAGAGTCGTGAAGAGTAAAAGCAGGGATGGAGAGACCAGATACGTCCCAGCCCAGACAAGAGCTGTAGACGATTAGATTGGGCCAGGTGCCAGGTGCGAGGTGCGAGGCAGGAAGGGGCAACCTGGGAGGCCGAGCGATGGTGCGCAGGGGGCCACTGCCCTGGACTCTGCCCTGTGGGAATCGAGCTCAGTGCTGCCAGGTTTTCTGTTTGTCAAGAGAAGCCAGAAAACTAGGTATTTGTGTGTCGTCTACCAATTTTTAGACTTAGCAACTAATTTAAAGTAAAAACAAACAACATGTACCAAATAAAGCAGCCGACATGGTTGGTGGCTGCCACTGTGTGACCCCCAAGTCACTGAGAAGGCTGAAGGAAGAGGGGTTGGGGTGTGGCTCCCAGGGGCCTGGAGACCCCTGGTCCCCTCATCGCGCACTAACTCTTCCTCCCCAGGCAGAGCTGGCCGCCTCCCACAAGGGCCTGAGCCACGAGGTGAAGCGGCTGACGGAGGAAAACCGAGGGCTCCGGGCCGAGCAGCCACCGTCGTCAGCCCCCCGGGTCCTGGAGCAGGAGGGCCAGGAAGAGTCAATGCCCAGCTCCGTCCCGGTAAGGGGGGTGCAGGCACCGGAGCCTGGGGTCCACCCTGGTGGCACCTCCTCCCTGTGGTGTGGGGGACAGATCCAGGCTGCTGTGTTTTCACTGCGTCACCGTGGCCGGCTCACTTGGCTTTGCTGAGGCTGTTTCCTCACCTGAGAACGGGACCAAACCCCCCTGCCAGCGTCGCATGAGGAGAAAATGAGTGCACAGAATGCTCGATGTGAGAGAGCGGTGATTTGGTTTATTTTTAAGTGACACGAGACCCACAGCGTTGAATTCATCACAATCTTTGGTTCATAGCAGCTATCATCATTGGTCTGTGCATGGTCTCTGTTGATTTGTTAAAAATATGAAGGTCGCCCTGGCTGGGTGGCTCAGTGGCTCGAAGCATCATCCCGTTCACCAAAAAGGTTGTGGGTTTGATTCCTGGTCAGGACATACACCCAGGTGGCGGGTTCCATCCCCGATCGGGGTGCATAAGCGAGGCAACAAATTGGTGTTTCTCTTTCACATCAGTGTTTCTCTCTATTAATCAATGAAACCTCTTCAGGTGAGGATTTTAACAAGAAGTGGAGGTCACCGGGCGCCCTTGCCCGTCCTGAAAATACAACTGTGTCTCCTCATGGACCCTTATGCTTGGCTCTGCTTCCACCTTCTTGAATCTGAGCGCCCCCTGCTCTTTCTCGGTGCCAGTTTTATGATAAGCACATGCCTCCCTCGCAGTGGCGTGCTGACCTGTTCATTGCTTCTGAGCGGGAGGAAAGGGTGTCTTGCTCGGGGTAATCCGGAACTTGGCACCATTCCTCACAGCCTCGGCCGGGACGTGCGCTTGCTGTGCAGCGCTCACTGCTGGGTCATGTACTGTCTCCTCGGCCCGTGACGGGCTGTCCCCACTTCTAACAGAGTCCTCCCTCCCTCCCCTCCCCACGCTCCCGTGTGACTGGTGACCCCTGCTGCCTTGGCCCGGCTGCCACACCCAGCAGGTGCTTTGCCCTTCCAGGAGCTGAAGCAGCTGGTGCTCCGCATGGGGCAGGAGGCCAGGGCGCACCAGCGGGCCCGGGAGCACGAGGCCGAACGCCTTCGCATCGAGATCGTGACGCTGCGGGAGGCGCTGGAGGAAGAGACGGCGGCGAGGGCCAGCCTGGAGGGGCAGCTGAGGGGGCAGCGGGAGGAGACAGGTGAGAGGAGAGATGAGCTCCCTCACTCCTGCTCTCGGGGGTTTGGCCTCCCCACAGGGGACCACCTGGGTGCCAGGTGGGGAGAGAGGGAGTGAGAACAAGCCTTGACCTCTCTCTTTCCTTCCCACACAGAGGTGTTAGAGGGTGAGTATGGGCTGGAGCCGGCGGGGCCGGGGCTGGGGCCGGGAAAGGAGGCGGGCGTGGGCCTGACGGCTTGTCCCTGCCTGACTTCCTAGCCTCCTTGTGCAGCCTCAGGACGGAGATGGAGCGGATCCATCAGGAACAGAGCAAGGTGAGGCCGTCAGGCCAGGCGGGATGAGGGGCAGGGGTGGCAGTGTGGAGGAGCCCCTAACCGGGCCCTCTGCCCTCTGTCTGCCTCAGGCCAGGCGGCAGGAAGCCCCGAAGCAGCCACCAGGGTCAGGCCCCACAGAAGAGGTCAGTGAGGGCTGGTGTAGAGGGACCCTCCCGTGGCCGCCCTCTCCCGCCTGGCCCAAGGCTCCAGCCTCGTCCTGTCCCCAGGCTCAGCTCACAGACCTCCTCTCGGAACAGAGGGCAAAGGTGCTGCGGCTGCAGGCCGAGCTGGAGACCAGCGAGCAGGTGCAGAGGGACTTCGTGCGCCTGTCCCAGGCCCTGCAGGTATGGCCGGCCCCCCCACCAGGCTGCACGACTCCAGGTGACGTGTCCTGGGTCAGGCAAGGACAGTCTCCAGTTAGAGCAGTCCTCTTCCTCCTCCCGGGCTGGTGTTTTCCTGAGCGACTGCTCCAGACGTTAAAGCTCTGTGTGTCCATCTCTGTCCTCGTGGGCAGCTCAGGCCCAGGCCCACGGCCGTGCTGGGTGCCATTTATCACCTGCCCTGCCCGCTTCCTCAGGCTGCCCTTCCAGGACCCCTTCCTTGAACCTGGTCTCACTACGGGATGGGGAGGCGGGGCTACATTTGCCCACCAGGGCCTCTGCTTGCCTCACTGGCCCGCAGGTGCGCCTGGAGCAGATCCGCCAGGCGGAGAGTCTGGAGCAGGTGCGCAGCCTCTTGGACGAGGCGCCGCTCAGGGACATCGGGGACGTGAAGGACAGCTGAGGGCCAGCCCCACCCCTCGGGGAGACCGCCTTCTCCACTGCAGAACCAGGAGGCCTACGCTTCGGGGCTCTCAGGATGAGTCCTTCTCTCAGCCTGGGGGGAGTGGCTGGGCCTTCTGCTCCCAAGGATGACACTGGGTGAGGGTCCCAGCTCCCTCCTGAACCAAAGGTGCAGGCTCAGCCCTGCGGCTCTCTGGCTGCTATGCTGCCTCCTGGGTCCCACCTGGTGCCCCCGTCCCCCAACCAGGCTGCCGGCCCCGCCCCTGCTCCCTTCCCTAATCCCAGCCAAGCTGTGGGTGGTGGCGTGGAGCCTCCCTCCACATGTGCGTCCTGGACAGACAGCTGCTTTCTGGGCTGCATGACACTAAGATGCTTGTCCCCAGGGGCTCGACCAGGCCCAAGATGTGCATGGAGGCAAGGCCAGACTTTTCTGTCATTTATTTTCAATAAATAAGCAGCTCAGCTCAGTCGGTCGCCTTGTCCCTGCAGCCCCACGTGGCTGGGGAAGGGAGGTTTTTACAGGGTAAAGGGAAGGTGGGTGGCTGGGTGGGGAGGCAAAGGGAAGGGGACATTGTGTTTATAAACAAGAATGTCGAGGGGGAGGGGGTGTGGGGCCTGTGCCACAGCTCTGGCTAAAGGTGTGTCACTATCAGGATGGGGAAGAAGGGGCAAAAGGACTGGTTACTTCCTTCTTTCATCTTCTGGATCTGGAAGGAGAAAAGGAAGGGTTGAAGCAGAGTCCCTCCCAGGCTCCAGGCTCCCGCCCCCTGCAGACTCACCTGGAGGGTCGCTCAGCAACCCCCGTACCCACCTGTATCCCCAGATCCCACTCCCAACCACTGCAGCCCCAGCGGCAGACAGCGCAGCGCCCAGCCAGCGCAACGCAGCGCAGCCCAGCAGACAGTGTGCCCAGAGGCAGGGCAGTGCGAGCCCGCAGAGTAAGGGCAGCAGCGTACCCCTGCTTGGAAGCGCGGCAGTGGCAGTGTGCGAGCGCAGTGACCTCGGAGGCCACCCAAGGGGGAGAGGGGTCAGGTGGGGGCACAGCAGCTGGGGGCAAGGACAAGAAGGGGGGCGATACCTGTGACACGGTTCAAAGAGATGGAGGAGGGGGAACGGGTTATCCTATGGCCAGAGAGGACAGAGAGACAGCCGTTATTGGGGGAGGGTGGGCGTGGAGGGCCTAGAGGGCTGAGGACGTCGGGGCACCAAGGAGGAGGTGTCTGCACCAGACATGGAGGGAGGAGGGGAGGAAGGGCCTGGGTGCGCCTCCCTGGTGGACAGCGGTCCTGCCGGGACCGAGAACACGCCCACCTGCAAAGGAAGAGGGTGGGGGCGGGCGCCTTCGCAGCGCAGAGGGAGGGGCTGTGCTCAGGGCCCGGGGCTGACAGGGCACAGAGGAGGGAAGCCGCTTACCCTCCAGGTAGTTCCGAGCGACGAACTTCAGGAGCTCGTCGAGCCCGATGACGGGCAATGAGATCTTGAGGACCATGAGCCACTGGGTCACGTCCAAGGCCCGGAGCTTGAAGATCATCTGAGGGGGGTCAGAGACAGTGAGGACAAGTGTCCCCCTGAGGACCCAGCACTGCCCAGCCTCCTTCCCTTTGTGGGCTCTCACAGTCACACAGGCGCCCGGGGGAACGGGTGCCTGGCCAGGGGAGCTCACCGGCAGAGGGTCCACGTAGAGAATGAGGAAATGGAGGGACATGGAGAGGCAGATGGAGCCCAGCAGCCAGATGTTCACCCAGGGCGGCATCCGCACCAGGGACTGGTTCTCAGAGAGGCTGCCAGCGGGTGGCGGGCGGAAGCAAGGGTGGGAGACACGAGAGAGGTGAGGCAAGAGGAGGGGTGGAGGGCAAAGGTGTGTGTGTGGGGGGACAGGTCCTACCTGTTGAGAGCATTGCACATCTCGATGGTGACCAGCACGGACAAGGCCATGGTCATGGGCTCAGGGGCCTCAAAGATCTCACACTCCACACCCTCAAAGTCAGGATTGTCCTCGGTGCACTGCATGAAGTGAGTCTGCAGGGGGAGGGGAGGAACTGGGGTCCCACAGAAGCCTCGGGGCCACCCTTCTGCTCCCCGTCCACCTCCGTCCTCCCTCTTCAGCCTCCCTACCAGCTGGCTGTAGGTGACGTGAGGCCCGTCCTCTGCGTACAGGAACCACCAGGCAGCCGCTCCCACAGTGGCCGCACCCACGTAGCCTGCGGAGGGGAAGATGGGGGGTTGGGGGTCAGGGCTGGGGAGATGGGAGGCATCAGGATGACCGATGGCTGTGAACAGCTGGCAGAGAAGGAGCAACGGGGCAGCTGCCCTGGAGGGGCTGGCGTCCCAGAGATGGAAGGTTGGAAAGGATTGTGGGGGTCTCATTCTACTCACCCCCAATTGCCATGTAGCGGAAGAAGAGCCAGCCACTGATGAGGGGCTCCTTGGGGCTCCGGGGGGGCCTGTCCATGATGTCCAGGTCCGGTGGGTTGAAGCCCAGGGCTGTGGCCGGGAGCCCGTCAGTCACCAGGTTCACCCACAGCAGCTGCACAGGGATCAGGGCCTCAGGCAGCCCCAAGGCGGCTGTCAGGAAGATGCTGCCAGAAGGAGGAGGTCATGTCGTCCTGCTCCCAGACCTTTGGCCCTCCCCTACCCGGCTGGGTCCTCCTGGCCGCTGCCCCTGGCCGCTCACCAGACCACCTCGCCCACGTTGGAGGAGATGAGGTAGCGGATGAACTGCTTCATGTTGTTGTAGATAGCCCGGCCCTCCTCCACGGCAGCCACGATGGTGGAGAAGTTGTCGTCAGCCAGCACCATCTCGGAGGCGGTCTTGGCCACGGCGGTGCCAGAGCCCATGGCGATGCCGATCTCAGCCTTCTTCAGAGCAGGGGCGTCGTTGACCCCATCGCCTGTCTGCGGGGAGAGAGAAGGTGGGACCTGGCCCCTCCCACCCCCTCCTGCATGTGACCAGGGCCCTCACTCAGCTCCTCCCTCCCAGGCTCCTAGCTCCTGAAGACAATGTCTCAATGGACCCTCTGCAGACGGCCCCATGCCAGGCTCCACGGGCCCCGCCTGGGCAGGCCTGTTGGTCTCCTCACCATAGCGGTGATCTCATCGTAAGACTGCAGATACTCCACAATCTTCGACTTATGGGCAGGCTCCACGCGGGCAAAGCAGCAGGCGCGACGGCAGGCCTCCCGCTGCTCGCCCAGGGGCAGGTCATCGAACTCCCGGCCAGTGTAGGCTCGGTCTGTCACCTCCTCGTTCTCCCCAAAGATGCCAATTCGCCGGCAGATGGCAATGGCTGTGCCCTTGTTGTCCCCAGTAATCATGATCACCCGGATTCCGGCGTCACGGCACAGCTGGATAGAGCCTGTGACCTCCTTTCGGGGAGGGTCCAACATGCCGACCACGCCAACGAATGTCAGGTCCATCTGGGGAGGCGGCAGAGAGGACAGATCGGTGAGGGGCTCGGGAAGTGAGCCGGGAGGAAGCGCTCGGAGCTGGGCAGAAAGGTCTGAGCTGGGGAGAGCTGCCTGGGCCTAGTGTTAACCCTCAGCGGGCAGGAAACCTTCCCTGCTTACACGTCTGCCTGCACGCTTGGCAGTGCCAAGCCCATTGTAAGTGGCAGACTGTGTCTTTCACCGAAGAACTTGAGCTGGGGGTGAGGGTGGTGGTTTCGGCTTTCTGAAGGGCCATTCGCTTGGTCTACAACTTGGAGCAAATCTGTGCGAACGGCCATGCCGGAGTCCCCTTCATAGGTGAAGGGCGTGGACCAGTGCTCTTCAGAGAGCCGATCCACTAGAAAAAAGGAGCCTGTGCCGGAATGCAGGCCGCTGTGCTGCTGCTTGCATCAAGAAAGCCATGATGGGCCCTAACCGGCGTGGCTCAGTGGATAGAGCGTCAGCCTGCAGGCTCAAGAGTCCCGGGTTCGATTCCGGTCAAGGGCATGTACCTTGGTTGCGGGCACATCCCCATGGGGGCTGTGCAGGAGGCAGCTGATCGATGTTTCTCTCTCATCGATGTTTCTAACACTCTATCTCTCTCCCTTCCTCTCTGTAAAAAATCAATAAAATATATTTAAAAAAATAAATAAATAAAAAATAAAAAAAGAAAGCCACGATGGAAATGTGTCAGCTGCCCCGAGTGTGTGCGCTGACTTCTGCTCTGTGTGCTCACCGCCTTACCTCATCACGGACAGGCGCACGGTCACACGCAAAGCAGCACTAAGGTTCTTTCAGACTCTAACCTCCTGTGATTCCAGGCCCCGGGACAAAGTAGGAGAGGACAGGGTGGAGGAGGGGGCGAGGCAGATGACGCTGGGACCATGGAGTCCATCTGCTCACCTCGTAGTCCATGAACTTGGTGGAGTCTTCCAGGATCATGTCCTCTCGCTTCGGGGGGGTGTCCCGGGTGGCCAGAGCCAGACAGCGCAGGGTGTCCCGGCCAGTGCCCCACTCCTTGATCACCGTCATGATCTTCTCCTTCATCGGCCCTGTCATGGGCACCCGGGTGGTGCCGACGCGCACGTAGGTACAACGGTCGATGACCCCCTCGGGGGCACCCTAGGAGACCAGACCAGCATTCAGAGAGGACTGTCTTCTTTCCAGGGCACAGTAAGAGGGCGGATCGGAGAGGGGCTCAGGCCCAGACAGCAAAGTCTGGGGCACATTCTGATTTCTGACCTTGACAAACATCTTGTTGCCCACGGCAGCCCGGGATTTGGCTGGAGAGCAATAGACAGACATGGACTTTCTGTCTCGGGAGAACTCCAGGGTGAACTCCTTCTTCATGAGCTGGCGGATCACCTGTTGAGAGGAGACGGGAAGCGGGAGGCAGACATGAGGCTGGAGGAAAAGAGCGCTGATGCTGTGCTAGAGGGAGGAGCCCCGGCATAATCGAAAGGCTGTGGCAGTCGCACGGACCCCAGATTGTCAGCTGAGTGGCACCCACGGCACCCCAGGTGAGAATTCCGCAGCCACTGCGGCCACTGCGTTACCGTGTCCGGCTTAAAGCACAGCAGAAACAAGGTGGCAGTGTGGCACTGCCCACTGAACTCTCAGTGATGGTGGCATGTTCTAGGCTAGGAACGACTGAGCGTGGGACATGTGGCTGATGCAACTGCAGAGCCGAGTTTTCACTTATATTTTTAATTAATTTACATTTAAACAAACACATGTGCTTCTAGAGACATGTGCTTGGGCCAGTGCAGACCTAGTGCCTGGCATGAAATAGTAAGTGTTCCAAAAAAATGAGTGAGAGCCTGTCACCAAATGCATCATGGATATTTCTCCATAAAATAAAACAAAACTTGCCGAAACCGGTTTGGCTCAGTGGATAGAGCGTCGGCCTGCGGACTGAAGGGTCCCAGGTTCGATTCCGGTCAAGGGCATGTACCTGGGTTACGGGCACATCCTCAGTAGGAGATGTGCAGGAGGCAGCTGATCGATGTTTCTAACTCTCTATCTCTCTCCCTTCCTCTCTGTAAAAAATCAATAAAATATATTTAAAAAAAAAATAAAAAAAAACACAAACAAACAAAAAAAAACAAAACTAAAGATAACAATAATAAAATTAAAATAAGTTGATGTTTACTTCATCATTTGTGAATTTAAAAAATATTATCATTTGTAAATGATTAAAATAGGTATCAAGCCGAAACTGGTTTGGCTCAGTGGATAGAGCGTCGGCCTGCGGACTGAAGGGTCCCAGGTTCGATTCCGGTCAAGGGCATGTACCTGGGTTGCGCGCACTTCCCCAGTGGGAGATGTGCAGGAGGCAGCTGATCGATGTTTCTCTCTCATCGATGTTTCTAACTCTCTATCTCTATCTCTCTCCTTTCCTCTCTGTAAAAAGTCAATAAAATATATTTAAAAAAAAAATAGGTATCAAGTATCTAGTGAAACAAAAATAGATCCAGAGACGTAGAAGCATCGAATAGACCATCCAACCTCAGAGGGAAGGCAGGGGAGGGGGATTGGATAAGAGATCAACCAAAGGACTTGTACGCATGCATATAAGCATAACCCATGGACACAGAGAGTAGGGGGGTGAGGGCATGTGCTGGGGGGTGGGAATGGCCGGGGAGAGGTCAACGGGGAAAATGAGACATATGTAATACTTTAAACAATAGAGAAATTTAAAAAAAGAGATAGTGGTGATGGTTGCACATCATGAATGTATTAGAAGCCCCTGAAATGTACACTTTAATGGTTAAAATGGTGAATTTTATGTTAAGTGAATTTACCTCAATAAGACAAAAGCACAAAGTTAAAAAAATATGTCTACTGACATATATATGAGCATCTCGCATATGAGACGGTGCTGTGGGGAGCATAACATCCCAGAGGAATTCAATGTTTCACTGAGTAAATATTAACAGGAAGAACTCAAGGGCGAGGAAAACAGACCAAGGGGAAGTGAAAGGATGGGCAGTGGCCACATTTCGCAAACCCTAAATCAGGTCTCGGGATATAATTAAAACAAGTGTGTTTCTGGAGGCAAAGGGGTAATAACTGCAGGCGGGGCTGCCCCAGGCGGTGTCTGGGTCCAGCTCTTTGCCTTTTCAACTAGGGAGGGGCAGGAGGAAGTGATCTTAACCGAAGGCAGGGATGCTGCAGCTTCAGCGGAGAGAGCACTCCTAGTCCAGGGGCAGCGGGTCCTTTTCAAAGTCAGCCTGACCCAGAGAAGGTGAGGTGTGGCCACCGGCCTATACTGGTTGGGGTGCCAGCATGGGACACGAGGGCCTCCCCAGCCCGACAGGGGCCTCTGCTTCCTGACGTTCCTGGGGTCCTGCCTGGCCCAGGCGATGGGGGTGAAGGACCCCGTGGGCGGGAGCAGCCAGACTCACCGAGTTGCAGGCGTTGGCCCTCTCCACCTTGGAGAGGCTTCTCACATCCGTGTTGAATACATTCATCTTCTCTACGAGGGTGGTGAGTGCCGTCTCGGTGGCCTCACCGACTTTCTCATAAACACCTTTGGCCTGAGAGGGTAGAGGAGGAAGACGAAGTAGGTGCCCTGGGCTCCTGGCCCCTTGCTCCCACCAATCCCACCCGCCTTCCGCCTAGAAAGGGAAGGAGCAAGTCACTCCCTTCCCCTTACACGAGGAAAGGACTTGGTACCAAGGACCCCCTTCCCGTGCCCCTGCCTTGTGACCCGGTGAGGATGCCTGCACCTGAGCCAGCTGGCAGGGGAAGGAGGGCTGCTTTGGGAGGGTCGGGGTTACCTCGTTGAAGTCCAAGGAGGAGTCATTGCAGAGGGCACAGATGGTGGCCAGCTCCACCAGCCCATCGTACTGCCCCGCCCGGATTGGCTTATCATTCTTCAAGCTGGCAGCGGGGTGGGGGAAGGAAGGAAAAGAGACAAGTGGAGAAGAATAGGGAGTGAGACGCAGAGAGAGCAAGGGGACAGCAGTGAGGCGCCGTCGGGGCAATGACAATCCACTTGGAGATCAGGTGGGACAGAGAACAAGGTCAGGGAAGGAAGAAGAGAGAGAAAGGAAGACAACTGGAGGGAGGCCCCGGGAGGAAGGTGGGCGTGCGGAGGGCGAGGAGCTGAGGCGCGGGGGACTTACACCTCTCCTTCGGGAGCGTAAGTGGAACCAGTGATGGAGAACTTGTTCAGCACGCAGGAGTCTCCTTCCACCTTGTCGATGACAAACATCTGCGGGAGAGAGAGGGGTCTGTGTTGACGCCTGGCTCCCTTCCCCTGAAGGCACCGAGGGCCCAGGCTCCGATGTCCCTCTGCCCGCCACCTGCACAAACCAAGTGAACTTCCTACCACCCTCCGACTCGCCGCTTTTCTCTCCCTGCATCCCCCCTCTCCCTCCACACCCCTGCAATCTTCTCTGATTGGCTACTGGCCTTAGCACAGAAGTGAAGACGTGCAGTAAGGGGTGGGGCAGGGGCTACAGGACCCAGAGGCAGCTCCAGCCACCGGGGCCAGATCTTCTAGTTCTGCAGGAACAGCTAGAAATTCCGGGTTTTTTCCTATGAAATCTCTGGACTTTGAATTTGGGCAGTGAATTCATTTTTATGAAACAAGACAGGGGCCGGGCTGCACAAGCCTGTGGCCTGGCTCTGAAGCCGGTGCCGTGGAAGGAGCAGCATCTGCAGCGCTCTGAGGGGAGCACCCCCTGAACCAGAGCAAGTGCGGAAGGGACGGCGTTAAGACATGTCCGAGACAAAGCGGTCTGTGGTCCAGTAAGTTTGGGAAGCTCTGGGCTAAACACAGTGAAATCCACCCTCTTTACAGTCGGCCTTCTCGGAGGCTTTCAAATGCCAGGAGGCAGGTGGCCTCCCCAAGGGGCCAAGGGTACAGCCCTTCCTCCCCTGGTCTGACCACAGAGTCCCCAAGTCCCAGAACAACAATTTCCATTTAATGGACATGCTATTCCAAGAGCTCCATTTAGGTCGGGGATTCCTGGCCAGGGGTCTGTGAACTTCGATGGCAAAAAAAAAAAAAAAAAGACAAGCCCTGGCCAGTATCTCAGCTGGTTACAACATCGTCCTGATACGCCAAGGCTTCAGGTTCGATCCCGGTCAAGGCACATACGAGAATCAACCACTGAATGCATTGGAACAGCAAAGCAACGACTCTCTCTCTCTCTCTCTCTCTCTCTCTCTCTCCCAATCAATTAAAAAATGCTCATACTTACAAATAAAGAAAAAGAAATAAAAGAAGACATCTTTTGCTTTCTCTCTAACTGACATTTAGCATTTCCTTCCAATTATGAATGCAGGCAATGAACCACAGCTTCAACATTACGGTAGTTCTTAGACCCACTGCCAGGCTTGCTACTTAAATGCGTTAATCAAGAAGCAGAAGTGTTACCAAATTGCAAATCTGTTTTTAAAGTATTTTGATAACTGTGCTTAAATCATTGGTTTCCTCTGTGATCTGCTCTATTTTTAAAACAGAATCCTAAGTATTTATTTTATTTATTTTTAAAATATATTTTTATTGATTTCAGAGAGGAAGGGAGAGGGAGGGAGAGAGAGAAACATCAATGATGGGAGAGAATCATTGATCAGCTGCCTCCTGCACGTCCCCTACTGGGGATCGAGCCCACAACCCGGGCATGTGCCCTTGACGGGAATCAAACCTGGGACTCTTCAGGCTACCAGCAGATGCTCTCTCCACTGAGCTAAACCAGCTCGGGCCCTAAGTATTTATTTTACACATTTCAAATATTATGCTGAGAAGAAGTCCAGACTGCCGGAGAGCCTGAGGCACAGGGAGATGGAGAGCCCTGGTTTGGGAAATGCTGCTGGAGATGGTGGCCGGTTCCCAGGGCCCTGCTGTGGATGACCATTCTGGAAGGCAGGCTAGTGCACAGGCAGGGGCTCTGGGCCAGACAGACTTGGGTTTGAAACTCAATTCTGCTACCTCTTAACTGGGCACTGAGTTTTCCAGAGTCTCAGTCTCTTCCTCTGGAAGGTGGGGTAAGTGAGACCTTTCCCCGTTGGGGCTGCTGTGGGGGATTAGAGATAACGCAGGGCAATGTCTGGCTGGGGCAGAGGGGCCTCTCGGACCCCCTCCAGAGCTTGCAGGATGGCACTCCATCCGCCCTCTGAGCATTTCTCTCCAGGCCAATAAGAAGCGGTGAGTGATGAAGGGCAACCCTATCTGGGGAGGCTCCCTGCACAGGGCGGTCCCTGAGCGGCGGTCCTGTGCTTCTCTGACCTTGCAGACAGACATCTGGTTGGTGGTGAGGGTGCCTGTCTTGTCGGAACAGATGACAGAGGTGCAGCCCAGAGTCTCGACAGAGGGCAAGCTCCTCACGATAGCGTTTTTCTTTGCCATCCGGCGGGTGCCCAAGGCCAGGCAGGTGGTGATGACTGCAGGCAGGCCTGTGGGGGGAAGCAGTCGGAGTGAGGGAGCGATAATAGAGATGGGAAGGAACGGCGCCCAAAGATATCAGGCCCTGTCCCTGGAACCTGCGGATGTTACCTTATTTGGAAAAAGAGTCCCTATTGACGAGATTGGCAAACGGGGCGAGAGACCGCCGTACCTTCTGGGATCGCAGCCACAGCCAGGGCCACAGCGATCTTAAAGTAGTAGATGGCGCCACGGAACCAGGAGCCCCCGTGGACGGGGTCGTTGAAGTGGCCAATGTTGATGAGCCACACGGCCACGCAGATGAGAGAGATGACCTTGGAGAGCTGCTCCCCAAACTCGTCCAGCTTCTGCTGCAGAGGGGTCTTGTCCTGCTCGGTGGCGGCCATTTGGTCTCGGATCTTCCCAATCTCGGTGCTCACACCAGTCGTGGCCACGATGCCGATGGCCTTGCCAGCTGCGATGTTGGTGCCCTGGGAAGGCGCAGGGAAGGCAAGGCATCAGGCAAAGCACTGCAACTGTGAGACTCGTTCCCTTTCTTTCTTGTTTTTTTTTAAGGATAAAGAGAACCTTTATAGTTAAGGATGGAAATGATTATTTGGAAATTTAAACAGCTAGATTATACAAGATCTTTTTTTTTAAAGAAATAGTGTATATATATATGTGTGTGTATATATATATATATATACACACACATATATATATATAAATCTTTTTTTAAATCGATGTCAGAGAGGAAGGGAGGGGGAGAGAGAGAAACATCAATGATGAAAGAGAATCATTGACTGGCTGCCTCCTGCACGCCCCCTACTGGGGATCAAGCCCACAACCCTGGCATGTGCCCTTGACCACAATCGACCCCGGGACCCTTCAGTCCGCAGGCTGATGCTCTATCCACTGAGTCAAACCGGCGAGGGCGGGACTCATTTCTTCCCCCACGGCCACAGCTCACCCAGACCAGCTGGCCCCGCATGGCTCACCGAGAAGAGCATGTTCTTCTTATCCTGGTTGACGGCTCGGGGGTCAGGAACAGGCTCTGTGTGCTTGATGACAGAAACGGACTCGCCTGTGGAGAAGGGGGTCTTCAGAGGACACCCCCACTCCCGGCCCTAATGCCCCCTGCGCACAGCACAGGCCTGGTAAGGACCGAGCAGTGACCTGGAGGAAGTCTGGACTCTGGGAGCAGACACCGGCGGCAAACGGGGAACTCACTGCCCTTAGAGTAAGAAGACCTGGACCCACACCTCAGCTTCACCACTTAAAGCTGCCTGTCTTAGGCTCATCCACCTGTTCGCTCCTCTGTAAGCAGGGAGGGTAACAGGTCCCCTTAGAAAAGGTCCTGGTGAAGTCAGTCAGCTGACTCGGTGACTGTGCACTGCCCACAGGGGGGCGCAGTCTCCTGGGAGGGAGCCCCCCCCCACCCCCTAGTTTAAGTACTTGAATGTCACAATGTATGACAAAGATTGGACCTTGCCTCCTGGCTGTGGGAACCCGCCCTGGCTCTTCACCACCTTCTGTCCCAGAGGAGACCCAGAAGCAAGTGCTTTAAGTGCATCTGAACCTTGTCTTGTCCTAGAACCTATGGTTCCTGACTCGCAGGCTTTTGCGGAGGCAGGATAGTTCCCTGGGTGAGTGTGTCCGTCTGTCTGTGGAAGGGACGGATCGGCGGCCGCCGGGAGAATGGGCACAAGTGTTGCCCTCTCCCACATCCTTGTGTTTGAGTTTTGCAACCGTGAACAAAGCTGAGCAGTGCTGAGCGGAAGGGCCCTGGGGCTGGGTGAAAAAGTCAGGATGGACTGGTCAACCCGGAGGGTGGTGGATTTGATGGAGAGGATGCGGATGTCTGCAGGGACCTTGTCCCCCACTGTGGAGAGAGTAGAGAAGACTGAAGTTAGTTGGGAAAGTGTTTTCCTTCCTTCCTAAAAAAGCGCAATTTTTGTCCAACTACCTCACCTCATCCGTCAGGTCTTGGCGAAGTCACCCCGGCTGGGTGCCCACCCTGGGCTTGAGTCAGGCCCTCAGCATGTGCTCCTGTAGCCCCAGGATCTCCCTCTTAACACTCATGCCACTGTCCCCCTCGCTGAAAGCTTTTCTCCCCACCGGGCTGTGAGCCCTGTGAAGGGAGGCCTGGCAGCTGAATACATTTATGTTGAATGACTGAAGGGAGAACGAACGGGAGACAGCACAACAGAGAGCGAGGCAAGTGAGAAAGGCGAGGAGGGAAAGGCAAGCAAAGAACTAAAGGAAACAGGGCGAGTTGGAGAGACGTATGTCAGGGAAGAGGACGGAGTGGAACAGCCAGGGCAGGTAGGAAGAGACAGGAGAAAACGTGGGAACTGAGAAAAATCAGTTCCACCAACCAAGACTGAGGGTGGAGCGAGAAGCAGGGGAGAGTGAGTGAGAGGCGAGTGTGGGGAGGGAAGGCACAGGGGGAGAGAGGAGTTGCTGAGGCAGAGGGCACAGTCCATTGCAGCAGACGCACATCCACAACGTGCTGTCCAGTCTGAGCATGTGAGCGAGGGAAGGGGTGAGTGAGCCGGGAGATGGCGGAAGAGAAGGGGAGGTCTGCAAGGAGCGAGGAGAGGGGGGCTGAGAAGTTGTGGGGGGGCCAGAGGAATGGGTCAGTCCAGGAAGCCCACTGGGGGCGGCTGCAAGCGGATGCCCCACCAGACTCGAGACCTTTGAGGAGGCTAAGTGCCTCCTAGGCCCTCTGCCTGATCCTGCCTGGTCCTAAGGATGGTTCTGGGGACGGGGTTCGAGTGCGTTCCTCCCCTTGTTTCCGAGGTTCCTCCTCCTGTGCCAGAGGAAGCTGATGGAGGAGGGACGGGGTTGGCCATGGAGTTGGGCGGGACACACTGTCACCCAAGTCGAAGCGATATTTATAGACATTCATGGCACAGACTCCAAACTGTCACCATAGCAGGACAGCGATGGGGCAGCAGGGTCTTCAGCCTGCCCTCCCTCCCTCTCTCCAAGTTTCCCATGGTGGCAACGTGGGTGTCTGGGAGGGAAGCCCACTGAGAAAGATACGCTCCCCTCTGCCAGGGGCCTGGAGATGTGGGGAGGCCTGTGCAGGGCAAATATAAAAACCGCTGAAGGGGGCAGAATCCCAGTAATCTTAGCCACCCAGCCCCCACCCCTCCCCGTCGGGCATTAAGTGTCCCTCTGCACAGAGGCGGGGCCCTCCTTGAGCTCCCCTCCCAGGTCCCGTGTTCTCTGCTGGGGCTGAGTTTCCCTTACATGGCCGGGGGCTTGAGCCTTTGGCCCCGCTTCCTCCCTTCAACCCTCGCTCCTTCCCCTTTGAGAGGCCTCAAGGGCACAGAGAGGTCAAGATTTAAGGCTGACCAAGCTTGGGGGTGGTGGAAGGAGGGGGAAGCCAGGCCTCGGGAGGGGGTGGAGATGGGACCATTGGCAGGGACTGGGCTCCACCTGTTGCTTGCAAGTACTGGGTGAGAGGCGGGGGGAAGGGGGTCTGCCTGCAGCTTCAGGGACAGGACTGGCTGTTCCTAAAAAAACATGGCCCTGGTGGCCTCCTGAGGAGTCTGGAAGGAGAAGCAAAGACTCCACCACCCTGGCTACCTCCTGGACCCAGATCAGGGAGTGACCAGTCCTTGCCCTCAACATATACATCTTCTTGGCCTCGAACCCAAGGCCTCCGACTCTGGACCACTCAGTCTCATCACTCACCAGCCACCTCCACGATGTCCCCGGGGACAATGTCCCGAGCCTTGATCCTCTGCACTGACTTCCGGTCAGCCCGATAGACTTTCCCCATCTCGGGCTCATATTCCTTCAGGGCCTCAATGGCGTTCTCTGCATTACGTTCCTGGGGTGCAGGGCGGAGGGCAGGAGGAGAATCAGAGGGAGAAAGGTGGTGGGAGGGGAGGGGACTGCCTGGGGAGGGCTGGGGGGCGGAGTGTAGAGATGGTGGAGCAGGGGCCAGAGTCCTGGGGGCAGTGGGATCCACAGAGGAAGAGGAGGTTCTGCAGCCCCGCTCCTGGCACAGGGAAGCAGATAAACCCGTGTGTGTGAGGGAACTGTCACTTAGAGCTGCACACAGTTAAGGGGCTTTTCGGGAGAAAAGAGAATCAAAGAGAATCCGAAAGCAGGGGACAGGACAAGTAGAGGGTAGTAAGGTCAGAGAAAGAAGAAACTCAAAACTATTATTTACTGAACTCCCTCTACATGCCAGGCACAGGGCCAGGCACTTCTGCACTCATCACCTGGTGACGTGTCTCCACTCCGGGGGCAGGACTACTAGCCCCGTTTTATGGATGAGGAAACTGAGGTTCAGGAAGATGAAGGCACTTGTCCAGGGCTATACAGCCAGCAAGTGACAGTAGGAGCAGGTCGCCCCCACTTTCCAACACCCCGTCCCATGTGCAAAGGCAGCGATAGGACCAGAGAACAAGGCCAGCCCAGGGGAGGCGATGCGGGAGGTGGGGGGAGGCTGGCCGCCTGCTCAGTGTCAGGAGGGGACGCAGTGGGGTGGGGTCAAGGCTAACCTGCCAAACCCCCACGATGGCGTTGGCAATAAGGATCAGGAGGATGACAAAGGGCTCCACAAAGGCAGTGACGGTCTCCTCACCTTCCTCAAACCAGGCCAGCACCTGGGGAGCAGGGAGAGGGAGGATGACAGGAGCTGGAGCCCCTCCGACAGGCACAGAAAGCCCAGGAGGTGAGGACACGGCAGGAGCGAGCGCGGGTCCACAGGGGTGCCTGCTGATGCTCGCGGCACAGGGGGCACGGGGGCACAGGGGGCAGACACCACCACCCAGGGCCTGGCAAGGACGCTTTCAGCTTTCCCTGGCTGGGTTGTTGGCTTGTAAGCGAAGCTCAGGGGACACCCAGGCCAAGGACTCCCACGGCCACATCCATCTCCTGGGAGCCAAACCCCGAGGAAAAACCCCCTGGTCCCGACGGCGCCGGCCCACCCACACCCCTCCCCCAGCCGGGCTGGGAGGTCGGGTTTCAGGAGGGAGCAGGAGGGGGGATAGAGTTACCGCCTCCTGTACACACCCCACCCCAGCTGTTTCCTCTGCCAGGCAAAGGCGACAGCCACAGGCAAATGTCAAGGAGCAAATCTGAGAAGGGAGAGGGCGGCCCTGCCAGCTAGTGCTCGGTGGCCCGGAGGCCTCCATCGAGGAGCCGGGGACAGGGAGGCCTGTGGCCACAGTCCTCCTCCCATGGGGACTGAGTCCACCCCTCACATGCAGGTGGACTGCTGGGAAGGAGGGTGCCGGGGCCCTGGGGAGGGGTCTCAGGAGCCCCAGCCCTGATGGGGCGGGGAGGCCAGAGGCAGGTGAGGGGTCACCCTCGCACCAGCAGCTCTTTCCCGCCTCTCGGAGGGAATCTGCCTCAACCAATCAGCGCCAGGGGGCGGGCCAGGGGCGCGAGGCTGCTCGGGGATTGGTGGAGTGGCCCGTGGGCCCAGGGCAGGGAGCAGTGGTGCCCGGGGTGGCAGCAGTCTCCGAGCTGGGGAGCCCTGCGCTCAGGGGGTAACCCGAGCCTCCAGAGCCCTTGAAGCTTCGGGGATGGCTTAGCTTCAGTGTTTTGGCTGAGAACACCCTTAAAGCTTAAAATAAAACCTGCCTGCGGGGTGTGGGAAGGACAGAGGACGCACACCAGCCCCACCCCACCCCCTCAGTGCTGGTCTGCAGAATAGGATGCGGAGGGCTGGGACTGGAGCAGCCTCTGATTCCAGCCAACACCCAGCACGCTCCCCAGATCTCCCCCCCGCCCCCCCACTCGCCATCCCCCATGCCCTCCCACACTTACAAAGGAAATGCAGGCGGCCAGGAGGAGGATCCGCACAAGAAGGTCTTCAAACTGCTCTACCACCAGCTCCCACAGGGACTTCCCTGGGGGGAGGCAAGGCGAGGCCTGGGGTTAAGGTCTAGCGGATGAACCACCGCTGGGACTCTGGGTGCAAGCAGGGGTCCAGGGACTGGGAGCGCCCTGACTTCCAGCCTGGAGCTGTGAGGTTCCGGGGTGATGGGCAGGCCACTTGGCTCTTAGAGAAGGGCGGAGGGAGCTTGCCAGGGCTCCAAAAGCAGGCTCCTTCCTCCAAGCGGTGGGCAGCTGTTCAAGGGCTGGATGCCTCAAGGAGAAAGTGCCTGGAAACTTCTGCCCCCAGCCAAGCTCCCACCCTTGGGGAGGGGTATTTGCCCCAGGAGTGAGTAGGGAGCAGGCAGGGAGAAGGGAGTGGGACCCAGAGGGGAGAGGGAGTCCAGTAACTTACCTTCCTCGGCAGGGAGCTCTACCCAGGGAAAAGAAAAAAAGGACATATTCATTTGGGGTTCAGTCTAATGCCCCCACACCCTGGGATCTGTGACTAAGGTAGGAGAATCAGGCCATCAACAGGGCATCTGAGGTTCCCCAAGGTCACCCATAAAACCTCCCAAACTCCGGGTCTCAGGGCCCCTGTCTGCCAGTGTCCTCTCCCCCCTGTAGTCATTGGACCAGGGCCCAGCTCTTCCCTAAGTCCCCTGGAGGGAGAGGCTCCCACGCGAGTGTGAGTGTGTGTGCGCGTGCGTGTGCTTGTGTGAGTGGGTGCTGCAGGGCTGCGAGAGGCCATTGCCAGCCTCTCCAAAGGACACTTACCATTGGGGCCGTATTTCTCTATGTGCCGCTTAACTTGGTCCGGGGTGAGGCCTGTGGTCTCGCTCACCCCAAAATAGGCCAGACATTCTTCTGTGCTCTTGGAGTGTGCAGCCTCCATTGTGCTCCCTTCCTGGGGGCCAGGGGGCGGTGTTCCTTCTGGGGGCGTTCCACGTGTGGGGGGCCTTCCTCAGTGTGTTCACCTGCCTGTTTGTCTGGGTTTCTTCCTTTTTGTCTCCTGCCCCCCCCAGATTTTTCTTCCCTCCAGGAAGCTCTGACCCCCGTCCCACTTGCAGCAGCTGGCCACCCCCCCAGCCCCCAGCTGGTCCTTATGAGGGAGTAGGGGGGGGCAGGCTCCCCCCTCCCCCAGATCAGGGATTGGCTGGCAGAGGCTCCAGCAGGAGGGGTCAGAAGAGAGATATTTCTGCTGACAGAGGGGGAACAGTGGGGCTGCAGCCCGAGGTGTCACTCAGAGGGAAGCTGAGGTGGCCCAGCCACAGGAGAGGGGGTAGGGAGGGACTTCACTTCTGTCTTCGGCTGCTGACCCTCCCCCAGTTGCCTCAATTTCCTCAGTGGCACTGAATCTCCTATTCCAAACTCACCCCCCCAGGTCTTTCCTGCGGCCCACTCCTCCTCTGTCCTTCACCTTTCCCGTCCCTCACCCGCTTCCGTCTCATCCACCCTGACCCAGTGTCTCCTGCCAGTCTCCTTCCTCACCTCGTTTGCTTAAAGGCCAGCAGACACTCCGACCTTAGGGGGACCGAAGAGGGGAGACATCCTTTGGGGGCTAGAGGAAGTCGCTCTGGGGGAACAAGGGAAGCAGGGAGGGGAGAGGGTCAAGGGGACAGAGCAGAAGATGGTAACCCTACCCCAGGGAGGGGTTGCTGCAGCCATCAACAAGGGATTTAGTGTCCAGGGCCTGGTGAGCAAAGCCAGGACTGCCTGTCTCTCCCCTAAACTCCCCCCACCCCCATCGCTCTAACCAAGCCTCTGGGAACATTGCCTCCAGGCCCCTCCCCATCCCTAATAGTGAATCCCCTCCCAAGAAAATGGGATACCCAGGCAGCAAGGTAACCCAAGAGGCTGCAGAATGTGCTGATGGCAGAGGGGGATAAGTGTTTCGGGATGGGGGTCACCCCAAGTCATGGAATAAGGGTTACCTTATCCCACACTGCTCTCTTTAACCCGAGGGGTTTACCTGGGAGACCTCAGAGAGCCGTGGTCTGCACTCCACCTGGCCCTGAAGTGTCTGTCCTCACAGGGAGGGAGGCCGCTCTGTGCTCAGGCTCAGGCCACCCCATTGGAAGAGGCCTGAGAGAAGCGCATCAAAGCAGCAGGACAGGGGCCTGGGGAAGCTGGATAAATAAAGCAGAGGCGCCCTAACCGGTTTGGCTCAGTGGATAGAGCGTCAGCCTGCGGACTCAAGGGTCCCAGGTTCGATTCCGGTCAAGGGCATGTACCTTGGTTGCGGGCGCAGACCCAGTGGGGAGTGTGCAGGAGGCAGCTGATCGATGTTTCTAACTCTCTATTCCTCTCCCTTCCTCTCTGTTAAAAATCAATAAAATATATATTTAAAAAAATAAATAAATAAAGCAGAGGCTCCAGACCAAAGGCGTGGGGAGGGCAGATGGATGCGGACAGGTCCAGGGGAAATAAGGACAGAACAGAGCTGCGGTGGCAGAGACAGAGCTGCCAGGGTCAGAGGGAAGTCTGAGG
>NW_006285798.1:1014569-1015259 GCF_000327345.1 Myotis davidii
AGGGCGGGGTGCAAAGCCACAAGTTGTTGCTGAGCGGCTGGCCTTGGCGTCAGCTTCCTCAGAGAAGCAGCTGCTCTGAGCCCCCGACCCCCACCCCGGCTCTGGAGGAGCAGGAGGGCAGCATGGGTGTGAGTGGGGAAAGGGCGGAGAGAGGCTTAATGGTGCAAGGTCAGGGAGGGGAAGCAGCCTCATGACCCCGACCTCCAGTCCTTCCTTGCTCTAGGCCTCACTTTCCTGAAACACAGGACTACCGACTACTGCTGGGTTCTGGCTGCTTCCGTCTGGTGCTCAGTCCCTGACAGTGGGGTGGGGGTCACAATGACATCGGAGGCAGCGAGGCATAGGAAAGGGAAGCCCCACTTTCGGGGAGCGGGTAGGCCAGCAGGAGTGGGTTAGGTCCCCCACACTCATCCCTTCCTCCCCCCCTCCAAGGTGAGTTAAGGACATGGTGCTCTCTTCCCCCGCCCCCCTTTCATGGTCCCAACAAACTCTCCCTCCAGGCAGAACCCTGCTGTGACCAGGGGACGGGGCTCAAACAATGGGCTGTGAGTGTTCACCAACAGGCACCTCCACCTGGCCCACCACCACCCACCTCAGGCCAGCCAGGTCCAGCACCTGCCAAGCCTTTGGCGCTGGCTGCCTTCTCCCCACCACTACCTGGAGGAGTGACAGGAGCACTGTCTTAAAGGA
>NW_006285798.1:1015304-1026654 GCF_000327345.1 Myotis davidii
AAGGGGGAGAGACTGATCACAGCTTCAAGGGAGTTGAGAGCTGAGGAAAGGAGGCAGGCTTTACAGGATGCTGCTGCCAACAGGGCCCTTTAAGGTTAGTCATTTCTAGCTCCCTCCACTTCCCAGAGGGGGGGGACTGCAGCCAGAGAGGGAAAGCCACCAGCCAAGAGCCGCAAGGGATCATCATCGGGGTGTGAACAGGGATGGAGGACGGCTGAGCAATGAGGCACTGGCTCTTGGATTCCTCCCACTGGGGTCTCCAAGCCGAGCTGGTTCTCCCTTCCTATGTCGGATGCTTAGAATGGGAGAGGTCCAATTCTGAAGGATGTGGAGATAGAGCCTGGCCACTCCCTGACCAGTTCTGAACTCGAGTGGAACCATCCAGAAAGGCTTACAGGGAAATCGTCTCTTAGGTTCCTCCAGCCAAAACATGCAAATCTTGGGGTATAGGAGGGGTCCATGTACCCCTCCTCACCCACCTTCAGAAGACAAGTCCCAGAGGCTGCCAGAGTTTAGAGGGAGGGGGAGCCTCGCAGCACCAGTTGCTGCTAGATTAGGAGGGGATCAGGCCCTACACTGCCTACACTGGGGTGCCAGTCTTTCCTCACCATCTCACTTTTAGAATACATAGCACCTAGATCCCCAAACCATCCTCACCTTTACAAGGCCAAGTCTATCCCCATTCTCCTAAGGCCAAGGTTTGGGGGAGTCCCAGGGATTAGATAGAACGGGGAGAGCCAGCAGGCTTCCCCCGGCTAGCCCAAAGCCGGGTGGCCTGTGAGCCCAGCTGTCTCCTGTCCATCTCCCGACAGGACACAGGCCCAGAATAGCAAGGTCATAAGCATGGAAAGGGCCAGGAGGTGGGGGCAGAGGCTGAGGGGCGTGAAAGGAAAAGGGAGAGGCAGAATGATAAGAGGCAGTGCTGGATGGAGGCGGGGAGGGGAGAGGGCCAAGCAAAATAGGTAAGAGTCTGCCATGGCTGGTGAGCTCAGTGGTTAGAGTGTTGGCCCTCTCACCGAAAGGTCTCGGGTTCGATTCCCCATCAAGGGCATGTACTTGGGATGCGGGTTCAATTCCCAGCCCCAGCTGGGGCATGTGGGAGAGGCAACCAGTCAGTGTCTCTCTCACATCAATGTTTCTCTCTCCCCCTCCCTTCCACTGTCTAAAAATCAATGTGGGATGAGGATTAACAACAAATAGGTGAGTCTTCAGAATCTGGCCCTTCCTTGTTGGCACCCACCACCCGCAGAGCCAGGAAGCCCAGGGGTGCCTTCCACTGGAGGGCACAGTGCAGCCCAGAGAGCAGAGCCTGGGCTAGAGAAGGACTTGGCTGGGAGTGGAGGGACTCGAGGAGGGCGGGAGCTGTTGCAGACTCAATACCCACAGGGAAGGCACATCATGTGAGTGGTCTGCGGGGATGAGATGCGGAAGGTGGACCAACTGCATGAAGCTGGATCATCTGATTTTCAAGAAAAGCCAATCATCTGAACTTTTATGTGAAATTTCAATGGAAACATTATCCAGGTCAAGCAAGCAATGTCAGTAGCTCCCGCCTAGACGCAACCTCCTATTTTAGATGAGGACACTGAGGCCGGGAGGGGCTACACACTGCCAAGGCCACACAGCAAGCGAGAGGCAAAGCCAATGTCCTTTGCCATCTTCCTCCACCTCCCAGCTTGGCTCTGGGAAGGGGAGCGTCAGCCTGGCCTTGGGCCCCTCTGCAGCCAGACTGTGTGTGAAGTCTCTCCCAGCACAGCCCCACGCCCAGCCCAGCCCCATGGCCTCTCTGCCAGCTTGCTCCCTGAGGAGGGAGCCGTACTGAAGAATTCTGAGCAGGAAGGGTCCTTGGAGATCGTTGGTCCTGCGGCTCACTGTCTTGTCTCGTTAGGAGAACGTGCCTGGAGACCCCGAGAAGCACTGTTTGGCTCAACACACACGGCAGTCCCAAGAAGCAAAGGACAGAAAGTGCAGGACTAGGGAGCAAAGGGACTTCATCGGACCAGCCGCTCAGCTCTGGGGCTCACAACTCAAGTGGGCTACTTTCCTGACCCCGTCCCAGCCCTCATGGCAAACACTGGCCACAGTCACCACGATGAACTGAGATAAACCCTTTATTTATTTATGCTTCTCCATTTTGTTTAAAACAACAACAACAACCACCTTAATATTAACTGACAGCCCTTCCCCCTCACCCCTCCTTGGGCTGGGGGTAGATAATGGGGAAATGGCCCCCAGGGGCGGGGCTGACCATAGAGCCCCTTGGAGAGGTAATGGAGCCCAAATCCCCTCCCCAGGGGACGGGGCACCTGTAG
The DNA here is from genome assembly GCF_000327345.1 of Myotis davidii. Lineage (NCBI taxonomy): Eukaryota > Metazoa > Chordata > Mammalia > Chiroptera > Vespertilionidae > Myotis > Myotis davidii. The sequence goes on from NW_006285798.1 coordinate 1,017,617, forward strand.
TGTATGAACTGGGGAGTTAACGGGACTCTTGAACCTCTTCTTGTACCAACATATATGCCCTTGGCCATCAAGGGTAAGGAAGCATATGGGGAGGGGATTCCTACCGCTCCTCTATGTCCCTGCTCAGCCCCCGTCTCAGGAACTGAGGGCTGAAAGAAAATGGAAAGGGTGGGGGTAGGGTGTCACACAAAGGAGTACTGGTTATTAATGGCTCTGGGGTGGCCCCCTTCTTCTCCATCGCCCCCTAGTGGTAACTGCTGGAGCTGCACCATCGGTGTTGCTTCGGGGACCCCACCAGATCCAGGGCCTCCCCGGACCTCCATGCCTGGTGTCAAGGCCTCTTCCAATTCAACCACGGGGACCAGCTCAACCACGGGGACCAGCTCTTCCTGGATCCCTCCACTGCCCACTTTCTCTTTCTCTTGCCTCTCTTTGGCTGCTGTGGCTGTTGCTGCTGCCACTTCTGACATCCCCGACGCCTCTTCTGCCCCAGGATGTGGGGGATCTGTCCATGAAGGGGGTTCAGGGGGTGGGGGTGGGTCGTGGGAGGTGTTCGGTTCTGGATAGGAATGGTAAGAAGACAGACTAATTGTGGAGGGTGGCAAGCTCTTGCAGCAGCCTCCCCTTCACTATCCCCCCCAGGAGCCATGTGCTATCTCCCCACATCCCATCTTCTGAGCAACCCCCCAATCCATGGAAGATGGATCATGGGCGGAGGTGAGAGGAGGACCACACTTACACACAGTCACTCGCTCCGAAGGGCATGAGGGTGGAGGAGGCATCGGGGTAGCATCGATCTCCCTCGCACACCCCTGCATGGTTCCCGGCCTGCTCTCGGCCTGGGGGGGAGGGGCAACGTGGGGACAGATGGGACGTGGGGGTAGGGAAAAGGGAGAGATCAGACAGGGACATCAAACATTAAGGGAAGAGGGAGGGGGATCAAACAGAGCATTCCCCAAAAGGGCAGGCCCAAGGCAAGGTGATGAGGAAGGGCAAAGACATGGGGCGGTGTATCTAGGAGACAGACAAATGATGGAACAGAGGAGTCTGATGGAATGGGAATGCACCAACCCACTCTCAACTTCCTCCCAGCTCCAGCAGGAGCCCTCTGCCTTCCTACCTCCTCGGCATACATTTTTCCCTTTGAAACCCCAACACACAGGCCCCTGTTCTCCCCATCAAAGCCTCTCCTCTTCACAGGCCCCCACCCCACCTTTCTGGCGCACACACCTCCTCACTTCTTGGGTGCACGGGCACCTCCTCCCCTGCAGACCTGCTCTGCTCACCCTGCTGCCGCTGGGAGGACACAACATAGCTGCCAAGGACAACATCACTGGGGCCTCCAGACTCCAGAGGGATGGGGTGCACCCGGAAATGCTTGAGCATATCAAAAATGGACTGGAACCACAGGTGCTGGACCCGGCACTGGCCCTCCTCATTCAGCGACAGACGCAGGTGCTGAGGGCAGGATGAGCGAGGTGAAGCAGGAGCCCAAGCCCCTGCCAATACGGAACACTTCTCCCTGATGGCAATGTCCCCACTCCGCCCGCCAGCTCCCTGTGGAGAACAGGCCTTTTCCTCAGTCACTCACCTTGGCCTTGCCCTGGAAGTTGAAAGTGAGGACATATTCGCCCCGCCTCGTCTCACTCTGACGTACCAGGAAAACACCATGGGAGTCGGTGCCTCCGGCCAGTACTAACTGGGCAGCCTTGAGTCGAGAGAGCATCCCGTGGAACCAAGGATACCCTGAGAGGGGCTGCTCCCCCTCACCTCCCTCTGATTCCCCCTGGAACAGGAATGACCCTTCAGGAAGGAGAGAGGGAGGGAAAGCTGGGTGTCAAGGAAGCCTCCCCCATCCTGGGAGAAGAGCCTGGCTTCCCCTTCCTGTGTCACTTCCCTCCCCTGGGTCAGCTCCCTCAGGAGCCCAGGACAAGGTTCAGGGAGGTGGGCAACCATGCCTGCACAGACCACACCCACAACTCTGGTACCTGTGGCTGTTTCTGGAGTGTCCAGGGATGGGTAGGGGGTTGAGAGGGGATGAACTGTCCCAGCTGGGGGTTCCTCTTCAATGGGGATGCGGGGTGGCAACTCTGGGGGAAGCAGTTCCATTGAGTCAAAATGGGAGGCAGCAATGGAGGCGGAACTAGGAGAGATGGATGCTGAAGGGCGGTCTGAGAGGCCCCCATATGCCCCTGGAAAAAAATAGGAGGGCAAAGTTGAGAACTGGAGAAGCTACTTTTAAAATTATATATACACACACACACACACACACACACACTCTTATATATGTTATTGATTTCAGAGAGGAAGGGAGAGGGAGAGACAGATAGAAACCTTCTATATAAAAGGCTAATTGTAAACTGTTCCTTCAACCCCGAGTTTGACCAGTGGGCGGGACCGGCTGGCCCCTCCCCCCACCAGGCCAATAGGGTCGGCCGGCCAGACCCCACCCATGCACTAATTCATGCACAGGGCCTCTAGTCAGTGATGAGAATCATTGGTTTGCTGCCTCCTGCACACCCCCTACTAGGGACTGAGCCAGCAACCCAGGCATGTGCCCTTGACTGGAATCAAACTTAGGACCCTTCAGCCCACAGGCCAACACTCTATCCACTGAGCCACACCAGCTAGGGCTAGAGAAGCTACTCTTTGACAGGAGTGGTCTGCCTGGGCCACCTCCCACTAGTCCGCCCTGTGTGGACTGGCAGGGTCAGGTGGCTGAAATGTTGGATCCTTCTCCAGGCAGAGACCCTGATATTTTTCCACCAATAGCTACCTTAGATTTCATACACTGCTCAGGGGTTACAGTTACTGAAAGGAGGTCCTAGAATCCAAAAGTGCCTCTGCCTTTTTTGTTGTTGCTTTTAATCCTCACCCAAAGATATCTTTCCATTTATTTTTATTGTTTTTTTAAATCCTCACCCTAGGATATTTTTTCCATTAATTTCTAGAGTGGAAAGGAGGGAGGGAGATGAGAAGGAAGGAGGAGGGGTGAGGGGGAGAAAAAGAGAAAGAGAGCCGAAACCGGTTTGGCTTAGTGGATGGAGCACTGGTCTGCAGACTGAAAGGTCCCAGGTTCGATTCCAGTCAAGGGCATGTACCTTGGTTGCGGGCACATCCCCAGTGGGAGTGTGTAGGAGGCAGCTGATCGATGTTTCTGGCTCGCTCTCTCTCTCCCCTCCTCTCTGTGAAAAATCAATAAAATATATCTTAAAAAAAAGAGAAAGAGAGAGAGAAACATTGACATGAGACATTGATTGGTTGCCTCCAGCATGTGTCCCTACCGGGGCTGGGGAATCTGCAACCAAGGTACATGCCCTGGACCAGGAATCGAACCCGAGACCCTTCGGTCCCCAGGCCAACCCTCTAACCATTGAGCCAAACAGGCCAGGGCTCCACTGATTTTTAGAAAGTGGAAGGGAAGGAAGGAAAGGGAGAAAGAAACATGGATGTGAGAGACACATCAATTAGCTGCCTCCTGCACGTGTCCTGACCAGGACAGGGGACCAAACCTGCAATTCAGGTATGTGTCCTTAACTGGAAATCGAAACCCTAACCCTCTGGTGTGAGGTCTGATGGTCTGACCACTAAGACACACTAGCCATGGAGCCACTATCTTTTGAACTGACAGCAGAAATGGAGACAAATATTTTTGCATTAAAAAGGGGTCCCTCGCCCCAGCTGGTTTGGCTCAGTAGACAGAGTGTCAGCTTGCAGACTGAAGGGTCTTGGTTCAATTCCAGTCAAGGGCATGTACCTAGATTGCAGGCTGAATGCCTGGCCTTGGTCAGGGCGTGTGTGGGAGGCTACCAATTGATGTATATCTCTCACATCGATGTTTCTCTCTCTCTCTCTTCTCCTCCCTTCCACTCTCTCTAAAATCAATGGAAAAATATCCTCAGGTGAGGATTAACAAAACAAAAATTTTTTAAAAAGGGGGTCTCAACTTGACTGGCCCTTGTGGCTCAGTGGTTGAGCATCAACCCATGAACCCCAGGAGGTCATGGATAGATTCCCATCAGGGCACATGTCCAGTTGCAGGCTCCAGCCCTGGTAGGGGACATGCAGGAGGCAGCCAATCAATGAGTCTCTCTCATCATTAATGTTTCTATCTGTCTCTCCTTCTCCCTTCCTCTCTGAAATCAATAAAAACATTTTTCTTTAAATGGGGGTCCTGCCCAGGCCCTGGCAAAATAAAAAAGGGGGGGGGTCCTTTTTTTGGTCAATAGGACAAAGCCAACTCTCAGAGGCATCAAAGATCCTCCTTCTATGCCCTGGCCAGTTTGGCTCAGTAGATAGAGCATCGGCCTGCGGACCAAAGGGTCCCAGGTTCAATTCCAGTCAGGGCGCATGCCTGGGTTGCAGGCTCGGTCAACAAGCAGGAGGCAGCCAATCAATGATTTCCTCTCATTATTGATGTTTCTGTCTCTCTTCCTCTCTCAAATCAATGAAAAAAAAAAAAATTTAAATCCTCCTTCTAGCCCTGATTCTCTTCCTCCTCTGAGCTCCCAAGGCACTTTTTTCTTGCTTGTGCCGCTCAGAGAACGCTAAGCACAAACTCTCCATTTTAAAGCCCTGCTTTTTAGAAGTCTTGTCTGCTCAGCTAGACTGTGAGCCCATGGAGGGCAAGGAGCTAATTTCAGGCATGCCTGCACCCCCACCTTGCCCGAGCCTAGCAAAGAGCCAGGCAGGTACCAGGGCATTCCCGAATATCTGCCGAGTGGCAGGCGGGCATGTTGCACACGGTCACCGCTCAGATGAGTATGTGTGCAGGGTGGAGCGCAGTGGCTCAGGCATCAAGCTGGCATAGCCCATCTTTGTTAGTGACGCTCAGGTGACACTGGGAAAGCCATTTCTCTTCCCTGGTGTTAGCTGCCTAAGAACAGAGGGAATTAGAACTGATGGCTTGTAGGGTCTGTTCTAGCTTTAAGATTCTATCATTCGTTTTACTCATCGAACACAGCCTTTAGTTATATGCTAGGCACTGTGACCCTGAAACTCAGAATAGAGGGTCATGAGGAAAGGGTGTAGTGGAGTGTGGAAAGGTGAGCTGGGTCAGGCAGATTTACAAGTCTGTGTTTATGTGTGTGGGTAAGGGTATGCACGTGCTTAGTCCGGCTAAGAAGTACAATTAAAGAACATTGGTATCGTTGACACATGCACAGAGACACAGAGAGCAAAACAAAGATGTGTACAAAGTGTTCTGGAAGCTAGGAGACGAGAAGCGTATCTGCAGCCAGAGTGGTGGTCTGCACAGGCTCACGGGAAAGGTGGCAAGGCTGGGCAGAGAAGGCAGGCTAGGAGTTTCCTTGCAGCTTGTGTGGGGCGGTGATGCTGATGGTCCTAAATGGCAAACTGTGGCTTAGCATGTTCTGGGACAAAAGACAAACATTTGGTGGGTGGGGGCGGGTAGCTGAGAGGCAGGAAAGGGTTTACGCTGGAGAGAGGGCCTGGAGCCCCAAAGCAGGGGGTCTTACATGGCGGGTCTGAGGTTCACAGCTCTCTAAGGCGCTCATGCCCCCGGGGACAGGCGGTCGTTGCTCTCGCTGGGTCCCAGCAGTAGATCCTGGCTGGGCAGACTCTCTGAGTGATTCAGGCAGGGCAGTTCCAGGCTGTCTGTGTTCTCTCTTGTAAGAAATGAGGCCCCAGGGGCCAGTGGGAGGGTCATGGGGTGGGGACTGGTAGCAGGGCAGGGCCTGCAGAGACAGGGAAAATGGTGCTGGTAGGAATGTCACCAGGTGAGAGGACAGGCTGCTCCCACCCCAGCCCCTGGTTTCCTCACCCCGGGCTCAGGCATTCTTGGATGTCGGACACCCAGGCCTTCACATGTAGAGCATCAGCTGTCTCCAGGATATACTCTGAGGAGCCTTCCACCTATGGGACAAGGGCAGGTCCATCGGCATTGCCAGTTCCTAGGGCCTAAGGCACCCCTAATGAGAACAAAAACATCCTGCCTCCCCCCTGCTCCCAGAAGGGCTGTAGCTTCAGGGTTCTGTACTGAATGCTTTCTCCCCAACAGGGGGCAGGGGAGCTCACGGCTCCCACCTTAACCACAAATGTGTTCTCCCGATCAGGCATCTCCAGCGCTGTGGTCGCCCGCACATCCGTGATGGTAGAGCAGGGAATGCTGAGCCGAGGCCGAGATGCCTAGGTTGGAAGAGAACAAGACCCAGACCTTTGGTGGGTAAAGACCATCTTTCCCTTCCCTCCAGAGATCCACCTTTCCTTCTACACCCTAAGGGAATTAGGCAAAAGGAGTAACACTACTCCTTCAGTCCTGCCCACAGCTCCTAGCTCAGAGTCAGGAGCTAGCTTTAAAATCCAAAGCCCGGCCAGTCTGGCTCAGTGGCTGAGCATCAACCTGTGAACCAGGAGGTCATGGTTGGATCTGGGTCAGGGCACATGCCTCGTTTGTGGGCCCCATCCCCAGTAGGGGGCGTGCAGGAGGCAGCTGATCAATGATTCTCATCATTGATGCTTCTACCTCTCTCTCCCTCTCTGAAATCAATAAAAACATAAAAGACAAACAAACAAACGAAAAAACAAAGTAAGCATGTGGGCGATGACCACTTTGGCAGTTCAACCGTTCACTCCCAGCCACCCCTCCTCCGGGTCTCACCTTGGGTGGTACAAAGAACTCCAGGCGACTTCCTCCGCCTCCTTCTCCTTCACTTCGAAGCAGGAAGCGGCACTTTTGCCACTGAGGCTGCCCTCCTCCCCCGGAGGTGGGCCCCGCTGCCCCTCCTCCCCGGCCCACTCCGGCTGGGTCGGGGGCCGCCTCTTCCGCCCCCATGAAGCTCAGCAGCTCTTCCCTCTGCACCATCCCTGCCCCATCCTTCAAGGTCCCTCCTCCCCGACTGAGTCTCAGCCTCTCAAAACGGTGAGTCCATCTGTCCCCCGGGGATGGTCCATCACTAACCAGCCCCCTGCCAACGGTCCCAGTCCCACCAGAGGAGTTGGAGGTGCGGTTTCCACCTAACACAGGGGGCCTGACGAGGTCTCCAGGGGCCCGGCTGGGGAGGGAGGGTCCATGGTCCCCCGCCACTGCAGGATGCCGCGGGCCGAACCTCGGACAGAGCGACCCACTGAACGGAGGGAGAAGCGTTTCTTTAGCTTCGGCTTCGAGGAGGAGGTTGTAGAAGAGGAAGAGACCGAGGAAGGGAGGGGGCCGGCCAGGTCCTCAGATGATCGAGAAGGGCCCAGCACAGCCAGAGGCCCGCCCGCCCTGCAGCTCTCAAGGGACAGGTCATGTGGCGGGATCTCCACACCAGGACTCAGAGGGGCCGGGATGGGTGGTGAGAGGGAGCCAGAGGCCCGGGCCACCTCGGCTTCAAAATGCTGCAGGAAGAGCTCAGCGAAACGGCGGGAGAAGGCAGCCTCGGCCCAGGGCCCTGCATACTGGGGGTGGGAGGCCAGGTACAGGCGAAAACGGCGGGCAAAATCCAGGGCAGCGGCCCGGGCATGGGACTCACAGAACTCCCGCCAACTGGGGGGAGGGGGCGGTGGCAAGGGAGGAGGAGAGGGGAAGGCCCCGTCCTCCAGGGAAGGGGCACCATTCATGACGGTCCCCAGGAGGTGCAGAGGGGGAGCCTGTGGGGAGGGGCAGCAAAGAGGGAAGCGGCCAGAAGACACGGGGTGAGCGGCAGCAGCTGCAGGAGAAAGAGAGGCACATACACCGAGTCACCGCTGAGGTGGGACTGGGGGCGGAGCCCCACCCGAGCCAGACTCCCCGCTCTGGCCTAGACTCATCAGAGAGCAATGGGGAAGGGCAGCAACTGCTTCCCTACCCTTTCCAAAACCCTCGCACCCCACAAGCCCCAGCCAGCAGGCTCCCCGAGGTCTAGCTGCACCCACCCTGCTGCCTTCCCAACCCACTTTCCCAGGCGTTGGTTCCAGGAGCGATAAAGGGCTGTCTAAAAAGTCATCTCCCTTCTCTACAACAGACCCTCCGATGTGTACCATATGCTTCGCAAGTGCCGTTCTTACCTTTCCCCGTGGGAGCCTTAATAACCTCTATAACAGACGCGGACACGGAGGCCCAGAAAGGTTTCAGGGGCTCGCTGGACCGACCTCAGCCACAGCCTCACTGCCCCAGCTCTAGGAGGAGCTAGGCCTACAGAGCTCGGAGACCCTGCCTCACGTGTCCCCAAGTCCAGCTCTCAGGGAGGTTGCTCATTGAGGAGGGTGGACGGATGATGGATTGAAACAGCAACTGTCTGGGAAGCTGACCCCAGGGCCCAGCACCCAAGGCCTGTGTGAAGAAGGCCTGCAATGGTCACAGCCCACTTCTTTGCTGCCCCTTCAGTCTGGAGCTCAGAGGCAGCAGCACCAGGTGAGGAAAGGCTAGGAGGTCGGGTCAGGGCAAGTGTTTGCTGGTCACAAACTAAATAAAAGGTATCAGGGAGGGGGGGATCCTCGGCCTTTCCACCTCCCTCTTCTCACTGGGGAGTGTGCCCTAAAGGCTGGCTAGCCTGCTGGTTAAGGCCACGGCTTATGGAGTCAGGCCTGGGGTGAAATCCAACCTCTGACACCTATTAGCTGTGTAATCTTGAACAAATTATATGTCCTCTCTGAGCTTCAGTTTTTGTATCTCGCTTGACACAAAGTAAGCACAAAATAAAGGACCATCATTATTGCTATCTTTGTGGGTTCCAATCTTCTAAAAGAGAAATTAGAGAAGGAAGAGATTTCCCGAGGTCTTACAACTGGCAAACGGCAGAGCTGGGCATGGAATTTAGCGCTCCTCCCCCCTATTACACTGGAAAAATGAGCGGCACCAGGACTGGGGTGAAGGTAGCTCGGGAAAGTCTCCCCAAAACCTCAGCCTCCTATTGAGACCCACAGGCAGCACCCCCACCCCTTCCTCCCCGGCCCAGGCCCTGCACACTCAGGTGCTCCAAGCACAGGGACCATCCCCAACCAACGCGAAGCCAGGAGATGCCGGAGTCATGGAGCACAGGGGCCCGAGCCAAGAGGTGCGGACACAGAAGAGAAACCGATCTCCAGGCAGAGGCCACCTCCGCGCACAGGCCCACCCC
>NW_006285798.1:1026850-1034394 GCF_000327345.1 Myotis davidii
TCGCGGAGAGGAAAGGAGGACTGGGAGAGGGGGGTTCCGGTTCCGGTCCCACCTGCATCTCGGTCCCCGCGGTTAGCTCCGGCGGCGGCGGCAGCTCCCGCTCCCTGCCCCTCCCCCCACCCCGCGGCGGCCTCCCAGCCCGGCTCTGCGCAGGCTCCGGGACCCCTCTCCCGTCACCGGAGGCAGCAACCATAGAGAGGAGCGGGCGGGAAGGGCACCTTCACGCTCACTTCCGCCGCCCTCCCGCCCCGCGGAGCGCGGAGGCCGAGGAGGTGCGCTTCCGGTGGCCTCGGGGACGGAGCGGCCGAGGGGCGGCTGCGTCCCCAGCGGGAGGCCGGGGCCGAGGAGAGGAGTCGGCCTTCAGAGAAGCCACTTGAGGGGGTGGCGTCGCGAGGGGACGCCGGGGCCGGCAGCAGCGAGCGGAGGAGGCGTTTTGACGGCGCGCGGCAGCCTAGGCGTCCGCGCCGCCGCCGCCCGGAGGAGCTGGTCCCGGGAAGACGGGGGTGACCTCGGTAAGGCCCCGCGAGGAGGCGGAGCCTGGACCGGCGGCCTTGGCTCCTCGAGGAAACGGCGAGACGTTGGACGAGGCTCGCTCTCCGACCCGGGAATAAAGGCAGGGGCGGGGAGGGAGCCAGGAATAACGCCCCTTTGGGCCGTGTCGGTGGACTTGGGAGGCGGCGGACGTTCAGTCCGGGGCTCAGGAGAGCCATCAAGGCCGGAGACAGAACCTGAGGAGCGTGAGGGTGCAGAGGATGGCTCACACCGAGCGCAGAGACCTGTCAGTCCGGTTCCTCTGACCGCCCCGACTACCCCGCGCAGTAGGGGAACTGCTTGCTCGAGCGGCTGAAAACCCCGGAGTGGGCTCGCTTCCTCAGGACGACCCACCGGAATCAGAGGCCGAGAGGTGCCAGGAGCCCGTGCGCACCTCCTCCCGGCTCCCGGCTCTCCCCGGCCCCAAACGCTGCATCCTCGCAGCTCAACGCCTCCAGCAGGAGCATGCCTCTCCAGTGAGGTGCGCCATGGTCCCAGAACTGACTTTAGCTTTCCTGTCTGGATTCAGTGCTCATCCTGGAACACGGAGGCAAGGACCCAGGAGCGTGGCGATGGGGAAAAGCCTGAACTCACACACGCACGTTGGTGCAAGGCCGAAGCTGCCTGGCGCCGTTGGGCACATCCACTGTGGCCTGGCCAGCCTTGGTGCCCCCGGCCTGCGCTCTAACCGGACATCAGCGCACAGATAGCCTTGGTTAATGGCTCCGTCCATCTTCGTCCACCCATCTTCCCGGTTCAGAGAAAGATATCGATGGAAAAGAGTTTAGTTCTGTGGTCGCCTTCTCCCTGGTACCCGGACACTCACCTTCTCTGGGCCTGGAGCTGAGACATAACTCAGGCATAGATATTATCTCTAGAGAGGAAAGGTTAGGGGTCCAAACCCCATGGCCAGAGAGATGCTAGGGGAGGAAAGGTCATCGGGGGAGCAGGGTCCCACCCTTCAATGGATTGTCTGTTGTGACATCCAGGCACCTGGGGCTTTCCACCCTGGTGACCTGCACCTGGCCCATTGCCCTTGCTCTGCTCATGTCTGTTTAATGGCCTGTCACAAAGAGCATGTGGCTAGTGACTATTGTATTAGTCCAGGAGGTGTCTGGCCAACCAAGTGGAGCTCTTCAGCAGAGATGGATCAATGGTCTGAACTGCACAGGGCAGTTTAGTGGTGATCAGACATGATAGTGGTTGAAACCATGGATATGAATGACATTGTCCAGGTAATATATGTAGAAAGAGGAGGGCCAGAGCCTAATTCGGGGAATGAGACAAAGAAAGAGGAGTAAAAAAAATTGCAGGGATGATGTCTTCTTCCCAGAAGCAGACCCTGAGATGAGGATTTGTGTGCAAGTTCTTTATTTAAAATGTGCTACAAGAAGAAACCAGTAAGGGAGCGGGGAAAGCAGGAGAGAAAACCAAGCAAGCATGTGATCTCAGGCAGCTTTACCATGGGGGAGCTCTGGATGTTAAGTTATGCCTCAGATTTGTCAGGAAATGAGGGAACTGGGCCTTACATATACCAACATCCCTTACCTGTTGACCAAGGGTTGCCCCAGGAGATGTCAATTCCAAGGCCAAGCCTCCAACATTCCTCAAACGAAAAACAAAAACAGAAAAACCACCTGGAAGTTCTATTAGAAACCCCACACCAAAGACCAGGGTGGGTGGGAGTATAGAGTGTATATGGGGGGAGGGGCAAAAACAAATGATAAACAGAGATCCATAATACTGCTATCGTCTTCTATAATGACTACCATTGCTCAGTGACCTTGGTGAGAATAATTTTAGGGACATGGTGGAAGCAGAAGCCAAATGGAAGAGGACTGAAGAACAAATGGAAGGCGAGTAAGTGGGAGGAGGGATGTGGAGAACTATCTCACAGTTTGACCAAAAGGAAGGAAAGAGAGATGGCGGGCTGTAGTTTGAAAGGGAAGAAAAGATTTGCCTGTGTATATCCCAAGGAAGACCTAATTATGTCAAAAGTCTAAGGAGAAAGGAGCCAGTAGGAAGGATGGTAACTGAAGGAATGAGTTTTGGGGAAGGTGGGAAGGATGGGATCCAGGGCCCACGTTAAGCCAAGATTGATAAGGAAGTGAGAAACATGTCTTCCTCAGTAAGAGGGCATGTACTTCTCAAGATGCTTTCAGCTACAATGGAAACTCCAATTTAAGGTTGATTGAACATAAAAAGAGGGGGAGTTTGTTGGTTCACAAATTTGAAAAATCGAAGATAGAATGACTTTAGGCATGCTTAGAGCCAAAAGCTCAAAGTCCATTTGAACTTGGTCTCTTTCTCTTGGTTCTGCTTTTTTTCTGGACTATCTTCATTCTCAGGCAGATTGTACCCTCAGAGGTAGCAATATGGCTACCTGCAGCTGCAAGCTTACCCAAGTAACAACCCTAGCGGAAAAAGATCCTGGCTTTCCCAACAGCTCCAACAAATGCAGTCGGGTTGAATTTCATCAGCTCAGCTTGGGTCACCCAATAAACATCTGTTGTATAATAAAAAATTTGTCTGATCTTTGTCCCATGTTCCTGGCACAGAGGATTAAAAGTACGTGGTAATTCCAGAGTGATAGAAGTGTCTGTTATTCATGAGCCCCTTAGGTGACTCATGGCAAGCCCCTAAATATCTTCAGGATGGGGGCTGGTCACCACAAAGACCAACGTTGTGATAAGAGGGTTGGGATTTTGAGCCAGCTCAGCATCCAAGGAGGGCAGGGAGGGGGCCTGGAGATTGTGTTCAGTCACATGGTAATGATTTAATCAATCATGCCTAAATAATGAAGCCCCAATAACTATTCTGGACAGTGAAGCCCAACCAGTTCTTCCTGGTTGGTGAATGCATTGATGTTCCAGGAGGATGATATGTTGATTCCATGGGGAGAGTGGATGGATGCTCTGTTTTTGGACCCTCCCAGACCTCACCCTATGTGTCTCTTCATCTGGCTGTTCCTGACTTGTATCCTTGATTATAAAACTATAAGCATGAACCATAGCGCTTTCCTGCATTCTGAGTTGTCCTAGCAAATTATCAAACAGGGAGTGGGGGTCATGGGGAACTCCCACATCTGTAGCCAGTTGGTCCGAAGTGCAGGTGGCTGGGGGACTCCACTTGCAGCTGGCACTTGAGGTGGGGGCAGTCTTGTCAAGGACTGAGCCCTTAACTCGTGTCTATGCTAACTTTGGGCAGTTAGTGCCAGAACTGAACTTGGTTAGTACGTCAGTTGGGGTAGAAACAGAATACTAACCCTGAACCAATACTTGCAACCAGGAGGGATAGAGTATGCTAATTTGTAAGCTGGATCGTGGACCCATCTGAGATTGGGGTGGCTGAGCATGGCAGAAGGTGGTGCTTTAAAGGAAAAACAGGGTCCGACTGAAGGGAAGTGGTTGCTTGTGGGATTCTTCTGGAGGTCATCCTGACCCTCCCTCACCCCAAGAGAAGGGGCTTTCTGGCATTTTGTCTTCTTTCCTGGATGTCACAATCAGCCTTGGTGCTTTGGCCTAGACCTCCTGGTCCTCCAAGTCTTAATCGGTTCTGTCGGCAGTTTGACGGCCCAAAGAACTCCGGCTTTACTTCGGCTCTGCCTCTGAACAACACACACCGTCTCCCTCACTGCTGTCCATCTTCTTCCCTTCGGTGTCAGGGAAGGGTGTACCCCTCCAGGAAGCCAGGTGTGGCCGAACCGCCTGGGCCATCTCTCAAGTGCCTTTTACTTGGCAGCTGTTGGGTGCCATTCACTACGTGTTTTCAATTAGAATGTCTCCAGTCACATCTGAGTGATATGGGTATGATCAAAGTTCTGTGTTTGGAAGGGCATTCAGGTCCAGCATGGGCCTGGGGCTTGGGGCTGGAAGCAGAGAGGAGACTGTTGCAGTGTCTGGGAGAGCTGATGCTGACCTGGCCAGGGTAGTGCAGTGGGGTTATACCAAGAAGAATGTCCAGAGCAGCCGTGGGCAAACTACGGCCCGCGGGCTGGATTTGGCCCGTTTGAAATGAATAAAACAAAACAAAAAAAATTCCGGCCCTCCGGTCCAGTTTAAGAACCCATTGTGGCCCTCGAGTCAAAAAGTTTGCCCACCCCTGGTCCAGAGAGATCTCTGAGGAAGCACTGCCAGGCTGGCTGGTGGGGAGAAGAGTGAAGGATGGCCTTGAGCTTCCCAAAAGTCTGTTCAGTGACTCTGAGGACAAAGCTCTGGGTCCTGGTCCATTAAGTTGCTGGCCAGCCCAGTACTCATTTCAATTACAACCTCCTGTTAGAAGTCAGGGTTACAATAAAGCTAAGAAACCATACAGTTTAACCTTGCCACTCCATCCCCATTGTATAGATAACAGAGGCTTGAAGTTAGTGACTCATCTTTATTTTATTTTATTAAATATATTTTTATTGATTTCAGAGAGGAAGGAAGAAATAGAAACATCAATGATGAGAGAGAGTCATTGATCGGCTGCCTCATGCATGTCCCCTACTGGGGATCGAGCCCACAACCTGGGCATGTGCCCTTGATTGGAATCGAACCTGGGACCCTTCAGTCTGCAGGTTGACGCTCTATCCACTGAGCCAAACTAGCTAGGGCGACTCATCTTTATTTTTAAAATGAATGTGAATACAAAATTTGCTTTCTATTGAAAACATCAGAAAACTTAACAAGCCCAACACAAATACTCAACTGATACGATTCAACACATAATTCCTTCAACAAATACTTCTTCACCTGTTAGGCACTGTACTTAAAAGTAAAAAATAAGTTATTTCATGAGCTGGTGAGACAGAAAAAACAACAACCAAGCAAACTTTATAATTTTGAATATTTAGGTGCAATGACGAAAATCAATGGGGACAATTGATAACAGGATGACCTGGTGTTACTTTAGATACAAGAGGTGAGACCTGAATGAGGAGAAAGAACAAGCCATGGGGAAAGCTACAGGAAAAACATCAAAGCCCTTGCTGGTTTGGCTCAGTGTGGCTGGGAGGGAGGGAGAGGAAACTCATACTAGATGGGTGAAAGAGGTAGGCAGGGGCCAGATCATGCAGGTCTGTAGACCACAGGAGTTTGGATTCTTTAATAACAGCTTTATTGTGATAAAATTTACCTGCCTACAGTTCATCCATTTCAAGTAGGAGTTTGGTTTTTATGCTAAGTGTCATAAGGAGTCATTGAAGGGGGATTAATTTTTCACCCATATTTTAAAGACTGATGTAGCTGCTGAGTGGAGGATGGATTTGACAGGTATTGAGAATAAGAGTAGAAGCTGATGCCTGACCAGCGTGGCTCAGTGGACACCTATGAACCAGGAAGTCACGGTTCAATTCCCCATCAGGGTACATGCCTAGGTTGTGGGCTGGATCCCCATTGGGGGGCATGTGGGAGGCAGCCAACCAATGATTCCTTCTCATCGTTGATGTTTCTAACTCTCCCTCTCCCTCTCTAAAATCAATAAAAATTATTATTATTATTTTTAAAGAGTAGAAGCTGAGAGGCCCATTGGAGAACCTACAAGGTGACCTAGATGAGAGATGATCCCATATTGAACCACAGTGTCCACAGTTGAGCTAGGAAGACATGGTCACATTCAGGATATATTTTGGAGCAAGAACCAGCAGGACTGGGTACTGGGTTAGGTGTGGAGTGAGGGGAAGGGTGAGTGGTGATGCTGCTTATTAGGTGTGGGAGGACAGTGTGGGAGAGAACTGAGAACGTGTTTTAGATGTGTTAAGTCTGGGGCACCACATAGAGGCACCCTTCAGTTTGGAAGGCTCATTAATTCAAAGCAAACATTCTCAGAGGGCTGCAGTGGCCGGGCACAGAGGATATGGAGATAAAGAAAGCCCAGGCCTGGCCTATTCAAGTCACTGTCTCACACGAGTGAAACCAAGAAGTATGTCTCAGGGGACAAGCACTATAATCTGTTAGGATTTGGCTGCAAATAACAGACAACTCTGACACAGTCTGGGTTAAATGATAAGAACACTGTCATTACATGCCACAAGGAGCCCAGCCTTCTAAGATCCTCTTTACTTCGCTCTCTTCTGGATTTTGGCTGCATTATTGCCTGGGAACAAAATGGGCACAGGAGTTCTGGGCTTCCCATCCAGACAAGGACCACTCAGAATCAGAAGGTCCATTTCTTCGGTGTTTCCTTCTTAAGAATAAGGAATCCCCCATAAGCAGACCTCTTACTAATCCTTGGCCCCACAGGAGTAGCAACCAACCCTAAACTAACCGCCTGGCCAGGAGAATAGGACCATGAAAGTGGACCAGACCTGTTAGGGTTTATCCCCGGAACAGGAGAAGGGCCACTCTGAACAAAATCAGAGCCCTGCCTACAGGAAGATGGAAAATGGTTATTAGCAGGAACTCAGTGTCTCCCATACAGCAGAATGAATGGACTGTTGGGGGTGGGGGCAGGGCAGAAGGGCATGTGATTTCAAGAGCATCTTATTAAAGAGTTCAAGATTCTACATAAAAAACTTTTCTTTTTTAATTATAATCACATGAAATGTTTGAAAGAGAGAACAATCTCTCTCCTTAAGCAAATTCAGTCTCCTAAAGACATAATTGTTTTCGACTTCCTTTGTCTCTCACCCTACCTTATATGCATGCTATCTACACTAATAAAAGAGAAACATGGTAATTAGTGTCACTCCGCTACCCTTCCCATTGGCTAATCCCCCTGTCACTCACAGAGTAGGGCCGAGATATGCTCATTAACTGGCAGCCAAGATGGCGGCCAGCAGCCAGGCAGCTGATGCGAACAGGGAGGCTTGCTTGCTTCAGTGACAGAGAACTCCAACGTTCCCCGCCTGACTTGCTGGCCTCTCAGCTGCAACTCTAAGCAACTATGTTGCGAATAAAGAAGCTAAAAAAACCCCAGAAACCTGCTTTACTCAGCAGAGCTTCAGCCAGCCGGACCGCAACATTGTATCAAATACAGACAGTAAACAAAGACAAGAAACCTGTTTTCAGCAGCTGAGGCCTCAGCGCTAAAGA
>NW_006285798.1:1036963-1044580 GCF_000327345.1 Myotis davidii
TGGCCTCAGCCATCTCCCCTGAGTACCAACTCATGAAAGACGCACCTCAAACTAAATTTGGACTTCATGCCTTTCATCTCCCCTGGCCTGGAATAATAGTTTAGTTCATCTATCATGGCTTTGGAGCATTTTTATTGGCTTATTAAGAGGTATTATTCTGGCCCTCCCCCTGTTGCCTCAGTGGATAGAGCATCAGCCTGCAGACTAATGGGTCCCAGGTTCCATTCTGGTCAAGGGCATGTGCCTGGGTTGCGGGCACATCCCCAGTGGGGAGCGTGCAGGAGGCAGCTAATCGATGTTTCTCTCTCATCGATGTTTCTAACTCTCTATCTCTCTCTCGTCCTCTCTGTGAAAAATCAATAAAATATATTTAAAATAAAAAAGAAAAGAAGAAGAATAGGATATTTTAGTTGATGCAGCAGAGTTGTCAGTGCCACCAGCAGTAGCTGTTGCAGAGAAGTCTAAGTCCTGGCATTTAGTGTTTGGTGGCAGTGGCAACAGTTCCTCCAGCCCATCCCACAGTTCTATAAGCTGCCTAATACTATCCTGAAGCAGAGTTGTCAGTGCCACCAGCAGTAGCTGTTGCAGAGAAGTCTAAGTCCTGGCATTTAGTGTTTGGTGGCAGTGGCAACAGTTCCTCCAGCCCATCCCACAGTTCTATAAGCTGCCTAATACTATCCTGAAACAAATCCCTTTTCACTTCAGTCAGCCAATGCAAAGTCTGTCACCTGTAAATCAAAACTCCTGACTATTACAGAGGCTGCTACATCAACAGCTCTATAAGAATTTTTCTCCCTTTGGACGTTTGTGAGCACTGATCCTCGAATTTCAGGGATCAAAAGTTGTTTGATCCCTGGTCAGGGTTGCAGAGTTGCAACTGCCTCACTTACAGTCCCTGACTCCTGTTGCGGCTGCTGACGGGCCCAGCACTGACCCTACCTTCCACAAAATTTGTCATCTATTCATATCACCCATAATGTTATCTATCAAGTATTATTTCAAAAACTGATTCATTTTTAACAGTATTTACTTATGTCAGTCTTTTTTCAAGCTAATTAAAAAAATTAAAATTGATTTAGCAACACTAAAACACATTAAAATTGATACAGCAACACTAAAAAGGAAAGTATTGTTCCTTTAAGAAGTTTACCATCCCCCCCAAATCTCACAATTCAGTAGTGGTCAATAGTGTCATGGGATAGATTTCCAGGAATGGAGTGACTAAGGAACAAAAAAAATGGCTTTTTATACTGTACCAGCCCCTTCCTAAGCAAATGAGGTTGGAGAATCAGGACATAAGTCTTAGCAAATTTCTCATTTTATCATTAACACTAGAGGCCCAGTGCACGGGATTCGTGCACTTCGGGGCGGGGGGGAATTGTCCCTCAGCCCAGCCTGCGCCCTCTCTGCAGTCTGCATTCTGGGAGCCCTCGGGGGATGTCCAACTGATGGCTTAGGCCTGCTCCCTGGCAACTGGACATCCTTAGTGCTGCTGTGGAGAAGCCATGAGCCCGGCTTCTGGCTGAGCAGCACTCCCCCTGTGGGAGTGCACTGACCACCAGGTGCAGCTCCTGCGTTGAGCCTCCCGGTGGTCAGTGCGCATCATAGTGACTGGTCGTTCTGCAGTTCGGTCAATTTGCATATTACCCTTTTATTATATAGGATGACGCATATATAGTACAGTGCAGTAGTTAAGTGCACACTTTGGAGTTTAGTTATACTGGGTTCCTTAATCACCCCGGTGCTCTTTTCTCACCTGTAAAATGGAGGCAATACCAGCTCCTGCTGATAACCGGAATGGTGAGTTGAGGTTTTTTTCCCAGGGTTGTCTCTCTCAATGCTGAAGAATGAGCTCCGAGGACCAGAAGATTTAAGCAAAAGTGTGGAAAATTTATTACAAGCAGACTTAGACTCCCCGCATGGGGAGGGGGGCCCAATAATGGCTGCCCATGAGCCTTGTAGTCCAGGGGAATATATTTGCTACAAGCCTGCTTTATATCTACCTGTGTCACCACCTGATTTCTTTGTTCAGGCCCAGCAATGGACCTGAACTTGCTGTTTCTATGTATTTGCACACTTTTTTTGCTGCAGGTCCTCCCTTGGTTTCCCATACCTCCCGTTCTGTGTCCAAAAACATTCTATTATTTCAGCATGGTTGTTTTTTGTGATTAGGCTTGCTCAAACTGCTGTGTCTGTCCCTGCCTACATTCCACTTGCCTTTGTTTCACACTGGACCCCTGCCCTATCTGCCTGCGTTCAAGCTAACTTCTCTCACTACCACACACGGTAATACTGAGAAGGGTGTGTGTGTGTATGTGTAATAAATAAATATGGCCCTGACCAGTTTGGCTCAGTGGATAGAGCATTGGCCTGCAGACTGAAGGATCCCAGGTTCAATTCCGGTCAGGGGCATGTAACTTGGTTGCATGCACATCCCCAGTAGGGAGTGTGCAGGAAGCAGCTTAATCGATGTTTCTCTCTCACCGATGTTTCTAACTCTCTAGTCCTCTCCTTCTCCCTTCCTTTCTGTAAAAAAAAAAATCAATAAAATATATTTAAAAACAAATAAATAAATTGGTTTCCCTTTCTGTGCCAGACCCTACTGAACATAATTTAGAGAGGGGATTCAGGAAATCTTTTTGAAATATAGTTAATTGAGTCGTAGGATCTGATGCATTTTGGAAACATTAACCAGGGTTAAAACTAAGCATCTGCTATTATCATTCCAGGGTGATGAGATGAGGGATGTGAAAGTTAAAGGTTGTATACTCTCCTTGAACTCATTCATTCAGTTAACAGACATCTACTGAGCACTCACTGGGTGCCCCGCCCTGTGTTAGCTGCTGGGGACAAGCGGGAATAAGAAAGACTCAAGCTGCTCTCTCTCTTTTTTAAAATGTATTTTTATTGATTTCAGAGAGGAAGCGAGAGCAAGATAGAAATATCAGTGATGAGAGAGTATCACTGATAGGCTAGACCCCTGAACACCCCACACTGGGGATGGAACCTGCAACCCAGCAAGTGCCCCTACAGGAAATAAGCCGCCACTGGGAGTCCAACTGTTACCTGTGTTAACATACAAACATTCAAACCTGTAAAGAATTCTTGTGAGTTTATTTGAGCCAAACTGTAGACAACTGCTGAGAAGCAGAACCTCAACGGATTGAGATAATGCTCCGGAGAATGGCGGGTTACGTCTGTATTTATACACTAGAGGCCCGGTGCATGGATTTGTGCCCTGGTGGGGTCCCTTGGACCCGCCTGCAGGGATTGGGCTGAAACCGGCTCTCTGACACCCCCTGAGGGGTCTCAGATTGTAAGAGGGCACAGGCCAGGCTGAGGAGCCCCACCGGTGCATGAATCCAGGCCCCAGGCCTCTAGTATGCATATAAGAGCTTTGGTTAGCCCTAGCTGGTTTGGCTCCATGGGTAGAGAGCATCAGCCTGCGGACTGAAGGGTCCCAGGTTTGATTCCAGTCAAGGGCACATGCCCAGGTTGTAGGTTTGATCCCCAGCAGGGGGTGTGCAGGAGGCAGCCAATCAATGATTCTCTCTCATCATTGGTGTTTCTATTTCTCCCTTCCTCTCTGAAATGAACAAAAATATATTAAAAAAAATCTTTGGTTAATCTCTTCCCGCCCTCCCCTCTCCCTCTCCCCTCTGAGATTCATCAGCCTGTTCCATGTTTCCAAGCCTGTGATTTCCGTTCCTGAGTTGAGCATCTGCCCCTGGTGGTCAGTGCGCATCATAGCCACCAGGTGGACGGCTGGTCGCTTAGGCTTTTATATATATAGACTGCAATCAAAGGAAGGGATGTAGGTGGGTTATATGAAATCCAATGGTGATAGACTAGAGGCAGGAAAAAGCAAAGCGGGGAAACCCCTGGGATTGGATAAAAAGTAAAATGATAAACACATACTTAGGTGGGTGCAGGAACAATTAACATGATAATAATGAAGGAATTTGTGATATCTGTCCTGGTGTCCTGGTTGTGCCCTGAGGGCACATACCCCAGACACTTCAAGGGTATGTTATTATAGATGCAAAAAGACAGGCTCAGTTAAGGTAAAGGTTGACCTTGTCAGTGAAGATACTGGTCTAGGATGTAACCACCCACCATAACTTTAATTTCCGACCATCCTTTGTGGTTACTATAGTTCTCTGAGTTTGCAAGATCGTCATGCAGGCCTCCCCTGAGCTCGTCAGGTTAGCACGTGGTCCCTTTTGTCCACACCTGGTTCATAGGTCAATGCTCAACCATCCCACCAGGCCAGCTGGGCTCAAGCTGCTCTTAATGGTACCTGAGGCTGGTCCACAGGTCCTCCGGGCGCTGGTGCATCGTGGGAGGCTCACATCGCCCTCTGGCGGCGTCGGAGAGAACTGCGTGCTCCCTCCTCCCGCGGGGCCCGAGTGGGTGTGGAAACCTCCATCCTCCCCCGCCCCCGCGCTACAGTATTTACTTTCCTTGATGTCTTCCGGCCCGCGCCCGGAAGTTGGCGGAGATGACCATAGAAACTGGTTGCTAGAGGTGCCCGGATTTGCCCTCTTGGTCCTCACTTCCGCCGGAAGTAACCTCCAGTCGCAATTGCCCTCTCTGCACGCGCGGGCATCGGGTACCTTGCACCGGTACTCGGGGCGTGAGTACGACCACAATGGCCGTCACCACCTTGCTGCGCGCGACGCCCCTCTTCAGCGGTGAGGAGGCGGGGAGGGCGATGACACGTGGGGGTCCGGGGACACGTGGGGGTCGTCGGGAGTGGCCGAGCTCCGACCCGCGCCCTGACTGCACGCCTCTGCCCCGGCAGGTCTCGGCGCCGGCCCGACCCCACTCCTGCAGGGCCTGTTGCGGCCGCTGACGGCCCCGGCACTGACCCTCTTGTGCCGCGGCCTGGCCGTGGAGGCCAAGAAGACCTATGTGCGCGACAAGCCCCATGTGAACGTGGGCACCATCGGCCATGTGGACCACGGCAAGACCACACTGACCGCGGCCATCACGAAAAGTAAGCGGGTTGCAGAGGGGGCATCGGGCAGCGCCCGCTCTGCAAGCGGGACCTGCAGCCCGGGAGGCGGGGCCCGCACAGTGGCCGCTGGAGGTGTTTAGTGTAGCCCCAGGAGCCAGAACTCCAGTGGGTGGGGGGTGGGGCTGGAAGATTTCTGTTCGGGAGACAGATTTCCCCTGAACAGAAGAACTTTGTGGTGCATAAATTGGGGGACCCTCAATGGCCTCCCTCTAGCCATAGGGACCGCCCTGTAAGCGGAGGCTTTACCCTAGAACATCGGTTCTCAACCTGTGGGTCACGACCCCTTTGGCGGTCGAACGACCCTTTCACAGGGGTCGCCTAAGACTATCCTGCATATCAGGTATTTACATGACGATTCATCACAGTAGCAACGTTACAGTTATGAAGTAGCAACGAAAATAATTTTATGGTTGGGTCACAACACGAGGAACTGTATTTAAAGGGCCAGAAGGTTGAGAACCACTGCTCTAGAAAGTCGCTAAACATGACCTTCAGGCCTTTCTTTCTGACTGGTGATCTCTGCAGAAGTTGAGGGAGGGTCCATCCCCAGGCTGTCCCATTAAGGTTGTGTAAGTGGGAGGGACCTAGGCATGTGCCCTGAGCCCCGCCTCTACCTCTGGAACTATAGCTGAGAGCTGTGTTCTCTTGCCTTCCCCCTTAGTTTTAGCGGAGGGCGGTGGGGCCAAGTTTAAGAAGTATGAAGAGATTGACAATGCCCCGGAGGAGCGAGCCCGCGGCATCACCATCAATGCAGCTCATGTGGAGTACAGCACTGCTGCCCGCCACTATGCCCACACAGACTGTCCCGGTCACGCAGATTACGTTAAGGTGAGAGCATTGCTGGGACAGGCCAGGAGCTGCCTCGTCAGGAGAACCGTTAGGCTTGTGGGAGGAGCTTAAGATACTCAAGATGTTTAGGTTTAAGATCATGGACTTGTGGGCATGGCTGATCAAAGTGGGTGGTGAGATGGCAGAGAAAGGTGAGCCTCAGTTCCTAACGGCTGTGCTTGGCTAGATGGATGTGGAGCTGAGGTCACTGAACGAGGCTGCGTTTCCTCCCCTACCCAGAATATGATCACAGGCACTGCCCCCCTTGACGGCTGCATCCTGGTGGTGGCAGCCAATGATGGCCCCATGCCCCAGACCCGAGAGCACTTACTACTGGCCAAACAGGTATGCGGCGCCTGGGTAGGAGTGGAAAGAGGAAGCGTGGGGAGTTGGGCCACTAAGGACACCATCTCCCTCTTTCCCATCTGCAGATTGGAGTAGAGCATGTTGTGGTGTATGTGAACAAGGCAGATGCTGTCCAGGACTCTGAGATGGTGGAGCTAGTCGAGCTGGAGATCCGGGAACTGCTCACTGAGTTTGGCTACAAAGGGGAGGAGACCCCGGTCATCGTAGGCTCTGCCCTCTGTGCCCTTGAGGTGAAGGCAGGGTCAGGCAGGGGCTGCTGTGGCAGAGGATGGGGCGGGATAGGCATCCGGAGCTGTGCTCTGAGTCTGGGGGGTAGTAGTAGTTCTTGGTAAGCAGAATGGGAACTTCAGAGTCCTGTCATACCCCTCCCCCACCCCTTCCAGCAACGTGACCCCGAGTTAGGCCTGAAGTCTGTGCAGAAGCTGCTGGATGCTGTGGACACTCACATCCCAGTGCCCACCCGGGACCTAGAGAAGCCTTTTCTGCTGCCTGTAGAGTCAGTTTACTCGATCCCTGGTGAGGACCCTGCTCATTTGCATTCTCTCCCCCTAACGAGAGCCTTGCCCAAGGTCCCTAATGTCCTTTCTTGTTCCCTCCCAGGCCGGGGCACGGTGGTGACAGGTACGCTAGAACGTGGAATTTTGAAGAAGGGCGATGAGTGTGAGTTCCTGGGACATAACAAGAACATCCGCACTGTGGTAACAGGTATGGGCAGAAAGCCTGAGACCCAGGGGCTGGCTCCAGGATGACCTCCTGCCTTGCAGACCGTGCCTTCCCTCTGCTCCAGATGGTCCTCCCTTTCTCCTCTTCCCCCCTCCTAGGAATTGAGATGTTCCACAAGAGCCTGGAGAGGGCAGAGGCAGGCGATAATCTTGGGGCCCTGGTTCGAGGCTTGAAGCGGGAGGACCTGAGACGTGGCCTGGTTATGGCCAAACCAGGTTCCATCCAGCCCCACCAGAAGGTGGAGGCACAGGTGAGGCTTGGGCATAGGACAGGGCTGGCTGAGACGGATTGTCCCCTAGAGGCAGTGCTTCTAGCCACTTGCTCTCTTTTCCAGGTTTACATCCTCACCAAAGAGGAAGGTGGCCGCCACAAGCCCTTTGTATCCCACTTCATGCCTGTCATGTTCTCCCTGACTTGGGACATGTCCTGTCGTATCATCTTGCCTCCAGGGAAGGTATGGTGGGTACAGGGATGGGATGTGAAGGAGCGCTCTTCATATTAGGCCTGCGTCACTTACAGTTCCAAAGATGTGACAATGCGGGTGACTTTTCCTTGGGTGAAGAGAAGCTGGCTGATAATGTAGATCAGTGGTTCTCAACCTTCTGGCCCTTTCCTTGGATGAAGAGAAGCTGGCTGATAATGTAGATCTGTGGTTCTCAACCTTCTGGCCCTTTCAATAC
>NW_006285798.1:1044613-1048145 GCF_000327345.1 Myotis davidii
AGTGTCAGTCCATTCCTTTAGGACAGTGGTTCTCAACCCTTCTGGCCTTTAAATACAGTTCCTCATCTTGTGACCCAACCATAAAATTATTTTCGTTGCTACTTCATAACAGTAATGTTGCTACTGTTATGAATCGCAATGTAAATATCTGATATGCAGGATGGTCTTAGGCGACACCTGTGAAAGGGTCGTTCGACCGCCAAAGGGGTCGCGACCCACAGGTTGAGAACCGCTGATGTAGATGAACTTAGTAATGGAAGGGTCTGGACCAATGGGTTTTGGAGGAGTGAGTCCTCATCACTATTCTCTAGGCCAGTGGTCGGCTCTTTGGCCCCTTGAGTGTGGCTCTTACACAAAATACCGACTTCTACGCATGGGCCACGAAGTTTCAATCTCATTGTACATGCACCCGCACATGGTATTTTGTGGAAGAGCTACATTCAAGGGGCCAAATAGCAGCATGTGGCTCGCGAGCCACAGTTTGCCGACCACTGCCCTAGGCTGAAGTAGTTGAAAAACTTAGTTTTATTACCATTTACCCAGAGACTTCTATACGTACGGCTTAGAGAAGTTCCTAAGAGACCTACGTAGCCCAACATTTCAACATTTTCCCTTAAGAACGTACCTTAGGAATACTGATCAGTGGACCTTTTTTTTTTTGCCTTTGCATCTGCCTGGCAGCTGGGATGAAGCTGTTCCCAGAAATCACCATCAGGCTGCATTCCCCACAGTCAGTCACTTGGTAGCCAGCAGACAGTTGGAATAAAGACGTCTTGGAGGCCAAGCATGACCCGTTTCTGTCCCCTCTAGGAGCTTGCTATGCCCGGGGAGGACCTGAAGCTTAGCCTAATCTTGCGGCAACCAATGATCTTAGAAAAAGGCCAGCGTTTTACTCTGCGAGATGGCAACCGGACCATCGGCACTGGCCTCGTCACTGACACACCAGCCATGACTGAGGAGGACAAGAACATCAAGTGGAGTTGAGTGCGGACCTCTGCTCAGGCTCTTGTATGCAGGGTTGTGCTGGCCAGTGTTCTGTTTCTCATGCCCCCTTCCCAGGGCATAGGCTGCAACCCAGCAGAGTTGCAACTAGACCATCCCTTCTCCTGGCCAGAAGGGCCACACGGCCTGCCAGGTGAGGTAGGTCAATAAACTGTTCTGTGAATAGTAAGTTAGCCTGGGTCTGTGTCCTTTGTATAAGTTGGAAGGATGGAGGAATATAAAAAGGGAGCCAGAGCCAGGCTGGCGTGGCTCAATGAACCAGGTCATGGTTCAATTTCTGGTCGGGGCATATACCTGGGCTTGATCCCAGTGGGGAGACATGAAGGAGGCAGCCTATCAATGATTTTCTCTCATCACTGATGTTCCTCTCCCTCTCCTCTGAAATCAATAAAAGTATCTTTTAAAAGGTGGGGGAGCCAAAACCGGTTTGGCTCAGTGGATGGAGCGTTGGCCTGCAGACTGAAAGGTCCCAGGTTCGATTCCGGTCAAGGGCATGTACCTGGGTTGTGGGCACATCCCCAGTGGGAGCTGTGCAGGGGGCAGCTGATCGATGTTACTCTCTCATCGATGTTTCTAACTCTCTATCTCTCTCCCTTCCTCTCTGTAAAAAATCAATAAAATATATTAAAAAAAAAAAGGTGGGGGAGCCACAACATGCCCAGGAGGTGCCCTGGAGCCGGCTATTTTAACCGACTTCTCTCTCTAGCCTTCTCATCTCAATGAAAGCTCCCCTTTGGTGGCAACTGGAGAGAAGCCAAAGGGCTGAAAGCTCGTCTTGTGAGCTTTGTATGCTACCGAATATTAGCGGATGTCTTTTTGGGAGACAGTGGGAAAGGATTTATCACTTGGAGCCAGCATGGGCTCAGCTCATTTCCTCCTTGTGTAGGCACTGACATTAATGTCTAGCTCTCCTTGTTTAAGCTCTGATATGTATCTTACCTCTGGAACCAGCACCCATATGGTCTGTGCTTGATGGGTTATTACTGTGGTCACCAATTCCAAATAGGCTTGAGAAGATGTAGAATGAAGGTTTCGCTTTTCAACGTTTGAGAAAAATGCTGTATCAAATAATCAGAATAAAATGCCGAGGTTTTTAAAAAATTGAGGCCCTAACTGGGTAGTTAAGTGGGTTAGAGAGGAATCTTGATGCACCAAGGTTATGTGATTGATTCCTGGTCGGGGCACATAAAAGAATCAACCAGTGAATGCATACCAAAGTGGAACAGCAAATCAATGTCTCTCTAAAATCAATTTTAAAAAGAAAAAAAAAATTGGGCCAATCTGCACTTCTTAACACATCAAAAGGACTAGTAGGGTCCTGGCTGGTGTGGCTGTTAAGTGTCCCATTCACCAAAAGGCCACCAGTTTGATTCCCAGTCAGGCACATCCCTAGGTTGTGAGTTCGATCCCCAGTTCAGGTGTGTATGGGAGGCAACCAATAGATGTTTCTCTACAAAATCTTTAAAAAATTGAAGTACTACTACTTGCCCTAGGTGGTTTGGCTCAGTGGATAGAGTTTACTACTTGCCCTAGGTGGTTTGGCCTGCGGAGTGAAGGGTCCCGGGTTAGATTCCAGTCAAGGGCACATGCCCAGGTTGCAGGCTCGATCCCTAGTAGGCCCTGTGCAGGAGGCAGCCAATCAGTGATTCTCATCATTAATGTTTCTCACTCTCTGAAGTCAAAAATACATTATTAAAAAAAAAGTACTAGTTAACACCTGCAATTAAATCACTCAGTACTAGAGACCTGCACTTCAAACATCCTCAGGCCTGCCCAGCCAGTGTGCTTTAGTGGTTGTCTCAACCTATGAACCAAGGGTTCAAGTTTGATTCCTGGTCAGGGCATATGCCCAGGTTGCTGGTTGGCTAGGGCACATGCCCAGGTTGTGGGCTTGATCCCCAGTGGGAGTGTGGAAGAGGCCCTATTGCTGTCACTCTCTCTCCCTCTCAGAAAGGTTTTCCTGCTTCTTCCATCATTGCCCCACAACCCCAACTGACATCCCCTAGAGAGCTCTTTAATTTGGGACCTCAAAACTTACCCTCCCTCCCCAACCCCATGCCCACCACGTTTCAATCCTGGGAGTTCTTTCCCAATAGCTCATCTTCATTCTTCCTGTCCCAGTCCCAGCCAATTGTCTCTGGCTTTGCTCAGAGCTAAAAGTCCCCTGCCTACAATTAAGCACCACTCCTTACAATTCCCTAAGGGTGAAATAATCTCTATTTCACAGACAAAACCAAGGCCAGGTCAAAAAAAGAATTCTTACTGCTGCCTGGAACAAAAAACCCCAAACCCCTGAAGCCCGATTTTTCTTTTTTTAAATTAAATCTTTATTGTTCAGATTATTACATTTGTTCCTCTTTCCCCCCCATAACTTCCCTCCTCCCAGTTCCCGCCCCACCCTCTCCACCCACTGTCCTCATCCATAGGTGCATGGTTTTTGTCCAGTCTTCCCGCATCTCCCACACCCCTTTCCCCCCAAAGAATAGTCAGTCAAGTCCCTTTCTATGTCCCTGATTCTATTATAATCACG
>NW_006285798.1:1050595-1058482 GCF_000327345.1 Myotis davidii
TTGGGGAGCTGGGACTGGTCCGAGCTGCTGGGGGAAGAGACATAGAGATCACTCCTCCCTCCACTCATGGAGGTCTCAGGTCGCGGCCAGGACAATCTTCAGTTCCCCGGGGGGTGGAAGGGGAGCTGCTGGGAGGGATGAGATTGAACTGGTTGGAGGGGAAAGAGAAGAGAGCAGGAGCATTAGAACCCAAGCAGCTGTCCCTTCATCCAATGCCGTCCAGTGTGGGGTGTGGGGGGAGTGGGTAGGAGCGGCCTCCTCAAGGTGTCTCATGGGGCTGTCAGAAGCACAAATCAAACACTGTTTCCCAGTGAGCCAGAGCCCTTCCTCGTGTGCCCAGCTCAGCCCCCCACACCCCAGCCTGGCCCTGTCTGCTGCGCTGCCCTTACCTCGGCTAAGTCAGGAGACAGTCGGGGTCACTGAGAGCTGGGGAGGCAGTGGGGAGGGGGGCTGCTGGATCACAACTGAGCGAGGACGGAGGGAAGCAAAGGACAGAGCCAGGAGCAAGCCCCTGGCGGCGGCGACTGTGGCTTCTGCCCACCCTACATACTTCACAGACAGGTGCAGGTCGGCAGGCGCCCTGTGGGACAGCCCTGCCTCCAAGACCCCTCACTCCCCACCCAGAACCCGTGCATCCTGCCCCACCTGCAGCCCATCAGCTCTTCCATGCCAAATTCCCCCAGCTAACGAGAACTCACGAATCCTGTCATCGGCTCCTCCTGGAAATCCAGGCGCCTGGCCAGGCTGCTCACCTTGGGGGTGTCCGATGTAGGGGTAGGGTGAGGGTGTGGAAGCTGAGAGTGCAGGCACCCCACTCTGGGGCACTGCGCCTTGGGGGGGTCCCCCATGGCTCTGGGGTGGGTGCAGCAGCATCACCTGGGGCGGGTGGGGAGCCCCAGGGTGAGGGGGCGGGGCTGCTGTGATTCCAGTTTGGACATGGGCCTGCAGAAAACAGAGAGTGGTTAGCACCCCAGAAGCCTGACAAAGGCGCCGAGAATCCTAGTGTCAGGACCATGACGTGGAGGCAGCACGGCACCAGGGACTCAGGAGTTGGACAGTCTCGTGGCCCAGGTCCTCATGGCAAAACAGACCCAGACAAAGCAGGTTCCTGGAGTTCTTACCTGGGTAACATGGGCCATGTTGGTGAAGCCGTGGGGCAGCTGCTGGTGGGCATGGATGGCATACACAGCAGCTGGTTGGGGGAAGCTGCTCTGAGGGGACTGGGCAGAAGGTCCCGGTGGCAGAGAAGGAGGCGTGCCTGTCAGGGCCCCTGGGTGGTACAGATTCTGCTGTGGCTGTCCACTGCCCAGGTGTGGGGCCTGCCCTGCCTGGTGCTGTAGGTGAAGGGGAAGGTTAAGCGCCACTCACTGCTCTGATACCCAGGCCTTCTAACCCTAATCCACCCTGCTGGGGAAATACCCCAAACTCTACTGCTCTCCCTCAGCCACCCACTCCTGCCCCGACCACTCAGCTCCCCCAAGGCAAGCACCTGGACAGGACTGGGGGCCGCATGCTGGGACTGGGGCTGGCTCCCCGTAGGCGTGGTGGCCGGCTGCGGCTGGTGGGCATGGAGCTGCGTGGCATGGTGTGGATAGGACTGGTGAACAGTGGCTACAGATGGAAGGAGAGAGATAATCAGTGCTGAGTACATGGAGGGGACTGAGGAGCACAGCCTGGAGGGAGGGTCCAGCAGAACTCACCATAAAGGGCTTGGGGGGTGGGCTGCTCTGCTGAAGGGTACTGGGGGGTGGAGGACGACACAATGGCCTGGGGATGGCTCCCCGATGTCAGCATGCGTGGGTTGCTTTGAAGCATGGGGGCAAACACCGGCTGGAGTGGCAGAGAGAAATGGTCAGCACAGGACTTGGAAGGCATAACCTCTGCACAGCAATGCTCTGGCCTTGTCACAACTACCTTGTTGGACATTCACAAATAACCTAACTACATAGATGCTATTTTACTGACACTTTAGTCAAGGCTTGGGTGATGGCTGGTTTTTAATTTTTATTTCATTTGTCTGGGGCTTGGGTCTTTAGGTGCCTTGCAACACTGAATCCCCAGCCTGGCACCACCACCCAGAACACTGCCTGCCTCTCTCACCAGCTCCTCTGTGTCTGGGAGGGGGAGATGGGAGCCTAGCAAGGCCCCTGTACCCCATGTCCCTCCCGTGCTTCAGTCACCTGTGAGGGGTAGTGGGCCATGGGCTGCATCATGGCGGGCTGGCCCGGGAACTGCTGTGGGTTGTAGGGTATGTAGGAAGAATAAGGGGTGGCAGCCACCAGAGGTGGGCCAGCAGCAGCGGCAGCCTGCATCATCGGAGGGGCTGAGGCAGGCTGGTGTTGGTCCGAGCGCTGGGGAGGCAGGGAGCCTGGGGGCAGAGGAAAAACAGTGCAGAGCTCAAGCTCCATCTGCCAGGAGGCACCGGGCAGCCCTGACTGCCCCTCCCAACCCTGCTCACCTTTTGCTCCCCGGTACTTGCCCTGCTGTCCAGGCACTGAGTTGGATACAGGATATGGATACATCTGAGGTGCCTAGGGACAGGAATGCAGAGAAGGCTGAGTGACTTGCATACAAATGCCCAGAACAGGTCTGACCTGGTCCCTCAGCCAGCCCAACCAAACCTCTTACCCTGGGCCCACGGAGCCCCTTCTCTTACCTGAACAGCTGGTCCCATGTGGATCTGAGGTATGTAGGAAATGTACTGGGGGCTATACAGCCCACTCTGGCCTGCTGTAAGCACCGGGATGGAGGGAGTCGAATGAGTCCGGGGCCCCGGAGAAGTTGGGGTACTGGTGGATTTATTCTGTAAGAGACAAGGGAGGATGTGTTTAACGTATCTTACGATTTTTCTATTACCCATAACAACCCCCTTGCCTATACAGCAACAGCATTTAGAGGGAGTATTGTGCCCCAAACACATTCTACACTCTATTTTGGTTAAGCCTCATGTCAACCCTATGAGGTGGACACACTCGAGTTGTAGCTGATAGTACTGAGGCAGAGGTAGGTTAAGTGGCTTGTCCAAGATCACAAAGCTTATAAATAAGTACAGGGGGTTAAGCCAAGTCAGTGAGTCTAAATCAGCCATGGGCAAACTACGGCCCGCAGGCCGGCTGGATCCGGCCCGTTTGAAATGAATAAAACTAAAAAAAAAAAAAAAGACCGTACCCTTTTATGTAATGATGTTTACTTTGAATTTATATTAGTTCACACAAACACTCCATCCATGCCTTTGTTCCGGCCCTCCGGTCCAGTTTAAGAACCCATTGTGGCCCTCGAGTCAAAAAGTTTGCCCACCCCTGGTCTAAATGAAGCTCATGCTCTTAACTACCACACTCAGACACTCCCTGAGCCAAATGCTAAGTACCAGAGAGAAACCCATCAATACTTGTCGGACATACCACAATCCTTTGCCACCCAGCCCTGAACTCGGTCTGTTTTCCCCAAACCAGCCTACACGCTTTCACCCGTCTTCTCTCTGCCTAGTGGCAAGCACTCCCCCCTCCAGCGATTCTACCCCGTTCCCAGCCTCCTTTATGGAAGGTGCTCCCTCTCTCACCACAGACAGCAGAGGCTTTGCAGGATTGAACTCCTTGGCATTAGGATTCAATGTGGACTTCTTCACTTGTCTGTGAGAGAAGAACAAAGTAAGTCCGCGTGGCTTGCCCCTCATCACCCCGACACCCACCCACCTCCCCACCCAACTCACTCGGCAACAGGGCCCTCATCCTTGTCATCTCCCTTGATGAGGCCCACTGGGGGGCTGCCAGTTTGGCTTGGGCAAGGTGGTGGGAGCTGATCTGGCCCCTCCGTGCCTCCTGCTGGTGGCAGGGGCGGTTTGTCCTCCTTATCCAGTAAGGACTCGGTCTTGGAGATCGGGGACCCCATGGGCTCTGAAGTCAATAGACCATCAACTTCCTTCTCCTTCCCTTTGGCCTCCTCCTTTAAGATCCGAGGAGGAAAAGGATCCAGGCAGGTCTCCGGAGAGCTACTGGGCTGCAGCTGGAAGGAGAAATCACACATCAGCACTGGTCCAGACCCAAGGCCTCGCTTCCTTCGTCACCCTGCTCTCATCTCTTCTGCCCCAGCCAGTCCTGTGCCTCTGTAAGCTGCCCAGACCCACTTCACCTTCACCCCGTGAGCATCCTAGAGCTCATTCCCACACTTTCTCACCTTAAACTGGGCCCCAAACTTTCTCAGTTCTTCCAGCTGAAAGCGTTTCTGTTCATTCTGAAGGCCAGGGACTATGAGAAACAGTTAAGAGAGAAAATATACATTTCTTTGTTCAAAGGTGGCTACACAGTGCCAGGAGCCCACAGTACAAAAATCTAAAAAACAGAAGAAGAACCCAAGGCCTAATAGACTGTTTTCGTTTTGTTTTGAATAGACATTGTTTTTGAATTCCAACAACTTTCTAACCGAAATGCTCTCCTAATCAAAGGGGCATTATACTTTGGCAGAAAAAAAACCAATCCTTACTTTTCCCAGATATCCGGGACAGCTCCTGGGATTCCAGAGTTCTTCCAGGGTCCTTGGCCACGAGTTCTTTTACTGAGCAAGAGACAGACAGATGGACACCTGAAGGTCTTCTTTCCCAGAACCACACTTCACATGGTCCACAGCCCTGAACCATCTGGCTCTTACCATCCGTGGGGGCCAGTGAGATCTTTGGAGAAGCTGGGGAAATGGAACCTACTCCAGGATCCACAACTGATGACGTCACAGGGATGGAAGCTGAAGAGGTTGGTACTGCCGAGCCAATGGGAGGCTCAGGACAGGAGGCTGAGGCTGGGGCAGGGGCAGCCGACTTGGGAGAGCGTGGGGGGTACATCCGTCCCACTGGAAGAAAAGGGAAAGCTGCACAATGGTTACTGCTGGCCAATTATCAATGGGTACAAAGGACTTACTAAAAACACCAAGAAAAGTTTATCCACTTTTTTATATACAAGTTCACAAACCTAAATGCCTAGAAGGGCAAAGCAGGTAAAATGGCCTCATGGGCACCACGAAAGACTCAAAAAGGGCAGCCATGACTCAGTCCCAGACAACTGAAGCTATGCAGCGAGAGAGGTCAGTGTTGCCTTAGCCGTCTGGCTCAGTGGACAGAGCATCGGCCTGCAGACCTAAGGGTCCCAGGTTCAATACTGGTCAAGGGCACATACCTTGGTTGCAAACTCAATCCCCAGCCCAGTCAGGGTGTGTGTGGGAGGCAACCAATTGTGTCTCTCTCACATTGATGTTTCTCTTTGGTTCTCTTCCCCTCCCTTCCACTCTCTCTAAAAATCAAAGGAAAACTATCCTTGGGTGAGGATTAACAACAACAAAAAACAAGTCAGTGTTGGCAGAACTTCCTGTATTTCAATAAAATTAGAAATTGTCTGATTTCTCCTATTTTAAAGTGCTGGCAACTAATTTAAACAAAGTTATCTGCCAGCCAGACACACCCACAAATCCAGACACACCCACAAACCACTATATTGGGGTTTCTGCATGAGGGAAACTGAAAAATTCTTTGCTAAAAAGCATAAACCCAAACCTTTCAAAATACTTTTTACATCTTGAAACTGTCTCCCAGCCCAGTGTTCCAACAACCGACATTTATATTTCTACAACTTCCTGTGACATGCTGAACTTTACCTGCAGGAGGCGGCGGAACAGAAGCTTCTCCAGGCCTACTGCTAGGTGAAGACAGTGTCTTGGCACCTCTCACAGGCCGCTGTGCCTTAGGGGACATGCGGGAAGGGCCTATTTTTTTTTAAAGGTGGGAAAAAAAGAGGGAGAGTACCTGCTAGTACATTACCACAAATCCATCCTCCTTCCAACCCATTCCTTTCAATTATCCTTCCCTGTCCCCCACAAGTCTGCTTCACAACTCACCTCCATTAATACCACGTGTCTCAGAACCTGGGCCAGGGCTGCTATTGTCAAGGTGGTGAGGGCCACGGGGTGGCAAAGAGCTAAGGCCAGGTCGGCCGCCCCGAGAACTACTGCATCGAACTCCTCCCCGGGGACCTTCCCGAACTCGTTGGGGTAGAGGGATATACTTTCCTTCCCTGGGGGTGGAGGGAAGAGTTCAAATGAGGTCAAGTAGCCACAAAATCCACACATTTTGGAAAGATGAAGCCCTTCCTTTTAAAGTCCACCTTCCACCCAAGACACACACACACACACACACACACACACACACACACACACACACACACACACTCTCTCTCTCTCTCTCTCTCTCTCTCTCTCTCTCTCTCTCTCTCCCTGGCTCCAGCTTTTTGCACTATCCCGCTTGAAGATCTGTCCTAGTTAAATGTTCTGTGGCAACAGGCTCATGACCTTACATTTTGTCAACCCTAACCCGACCAACCAGGCTAATATCCCATAATTCTACCACCCCTGTTTGATTCTATTTTCACAAAGGGAGTAATAAGAGATGCATACAGATCAGCAGTTCTCAACCTGTGGGTCGCGACCCTGAAAAATACATCCTGCATATCAGATATTTACATTATGATTCGTAACAGTAGCAAAATTACAGTTATTAAAAGTAGCAACGAAAATAATTTTATGGTTGGGGGTCACCACAACATGAGGAACTGTATTAAAGGGTCGCGGCATTAGGAAGGTTGAGAACCACTGAATAGATGAATATGCAGAGAAAAAAGAGAAAGAATATATATCAAAATTCTGAATCTTTTTTTCTAACTTTAGTCTTGTTACTATGGGTAAAGCACTTAACCACTCTAGATTTCAACCTCCTAAAATAGTAATTGGGAATAACTATTTATTAACCTACATCTCATATGGCTGTGAGGCTCAAACAAGAGTGTACAAAACTCTTGGCTCATTCAGTGAGCCCCAAACATACCAGGCTGCCCCCAGGACTTACCTAGACACCAAACTGGGGCTCTCCCGTCCTGAACCCTGCCGCTGGACTGCACTGTGCTTCTCCTCTTCAGTTCGTCCATCATCGTTCTCCATGGCAATCCGCAGGCGGTACTGGGGGCTGGATTCAATCTCCCGAGCCAACTGGGCTGCACGCAGCTCCCGCTGACGAAACTCTTCTGAGTTGTCCTTCTCTAAGGGCACCCTGAGAAGACCACCAGAGACCACCACCATCCCAGTGCCAGGGGACAAAAGGGAACAAAAAGAAAAACATTTCTATCAGTCCTATCACAACCCAGCATTATTTAATGGACATCTACTAAAGTGTCCCAGGCAGAGCAGCAAGGCAGCTCTGATTCTGGGGGGACACTTAAAACACATGTTTAAGTACATTTTAAGTTCTAGAGGAAAAGTATGGACAAATGGGCAAGCAATTAATTTTACCTGTGAGGTGGCCTGGAATCAAGATTAAAAGCATATTTTTGAAAGCAGTTCACAAGGCATAACAGGAGTGGAGAGAGGGCAATCTGAACACCCAGAAAAGCATGAAAAAAGCCATGTTCCACCTAAAGACCTGCCCCTCTGTTGGTGACCCCATGCCTCAAACTGCACCACATGTGGAGTACCAAGACACTCACGTGTAAGATGAGAGACTGCTATCATAGGTGGTCTTTACACCATAGTTCTCCTCATTGAACTTGAACATTTCATTGGGGTCCCATCCATTGGACTAGGAGGAAGGAGGGAGAATGTTTTAACACCCAGCGAGGAAAGCAACAATAACCTATCATTTTCTGTCAGACTGAAAAATTGAAAAATCTGACCATACCAAAAACTGGAACACCACTGGTGAGAATATCAACTAGAACTATCAACTGCACAAACTGGCAGTAACTAGTAAAACTGAAGTCATATAACCTAAGAACTCCATTTTCAGGTTTATATCACAGGGAAATTTTGGTATATGTGTATGTTCTAAAAATTCAATAAGGCAACTATGACAAAAAAAGC
>NW_006285798.1:1058539-1062135 GCF_000327345.1 Myotis davidii
GATAGGTTCATAAGTAGAACAGTACACAACAGTTAAAAGCAATAAACTACATCTACGGGGCAACACGAAACATTCAAAAACAGGCAAAAAAGGAAATTGTTGTACAAATTAAAGAGTAATTCTCACTTATGAGAATTTTAAATGATTCAAAGTATAGTAGCTGTTTTTTTGGAAGAGAAATGTGCCTACACAGTATTCACTCGTCTAGACTTTGTGTTAAGTTGAAAAAAATGACTTGAAGCAAACATTAACAATTGTCAATCATAGTCAGTGAGAGAACAGGTATTTCTGTTTTGTTACTTTCTGTGCCTTTCCAGTTGGAATCTGATTTCATGAACAGGCGAGAGTAAATGATCCCCCCACCCTCCCCAGAAGCAACTCAGTTCCAAGAATGACAGTGGTGTCAATAACCCACACTCTGGCAGCAGAGCTGCCCAGCTCTAAGGGTCTCAGGGAAGGAGACTGTACCATATCAGAATCGAGGTCGTAATCATCACTGTTGCTGTCACCACCCTCCCAGCGCTGAAGCACCTTCTCTTTGTGTTCCCCATTCACCTTCGAGTTCATGGCAATGGCCGAATCAGTGAACTTGTCTGTGGGCACAGAGATGAAGATCAGGAATCATGTGATATCTCACAGGCTTTCCCCCAATGCCCCCCCTTCCCATAAATTGTTTAGAAGCAAAGAAAAGTTTATGTGTGCCATGGTTTGGGGGTTGGGTAGGCACAGCATAAAAATTATCATCTTAGCCCTAACCGGTTTGGCTCAGCGGATAGAGCATCGGCCTGCGGACTGAAGGGTCCCAGGTTCCATTCCGGTCAAGGGCATGTACCTTGGTTGTGGGCACATCCCCAGTGGGGAGTGTGCAGGAGGCAACTGATTGATGTTTCTCTCTCATCGATATTTCTAATCTCTATCCCTCTCCCTTCCTCTCTGTAAAAATCAATAAAATATATATATTTTTAAAAATTATCATCTTAGTAAATTCATAAGCAGCAAGGAGTTGAAAAGAAAGCAAACAGGAAGAGCCACAACATAGGCCAAATTTGTCCCACATTATCTTACACATCAAGATACATTCTCAAGAAAAACCCAGTCATCTTCCTCAGAAAACAAGGTAGTAAAATGGGTGGTTATGGGAGCGAATCAAGCATCATGTAACTGCTCTCAGCTCTCCATCACAGAGTGGGTTTGACATGAGAGCATGGCACAATACCTTTAGTGGCATAATTGAAGTCAACATTTCGGAAATGGACAAGCATGACATCACTTGGCTTAAACACCATGGTGTCCACAATGTCTTCCCGACGAGGGCCACCTACTGGCTCGGATGCTTTCCGGTGCACAGCGTCTACTGCCAGTTCAAACTAAAAAAAAAAAGGTCCCATTTTTCAACACCCAAGGTCAATATATTAAGGCAAATCTGACTATTTTTCTCTTTACCTTTCTAAACTTCCCAACATCATGCATAATGTCTTCTCAATATCAGCCACAGAACTTACCATAAGTCCCCAAATTAAAATTTTACTTTAAATTCTAAGCGTTTTTACATTAAAGTACCCAGCCCTCACATTTCAGACCTATGCCTTTCATTGCTTGCAGCACTGAAATCCAGCGCAAGCCTGAAGAAATGCTGTCCAACACCACTCTATTCACATCTTCAATGAACCCACTTCATTATCCCTTCCTCCACACAACTCCAAAAATAAGCTAATTTAAGTACACTGACCTTTGAGCTCAGAGTCTTGAAGATACCTTCATAGGTGGTACCATTCTTTACCTTTACATCACAAGTGGAGCCCTAGGAAAGTGTGAAAAATAAGAAAATCGAACAGATGCATGGCATCTCTCCAACAACCTAGAGGTTAGGTGCCCACTTACCACAACAGCTGTAAGGAAATGCAGCATTCTGGAATTATTGTAGACACCCTCAAATACCTGTAACATAGGAGAGAGAAATAAATAGCCAGCTAACATCTCACCTTCCAAAAATGTATACTCCACACACACCCACCTTGTAAGCGCGGGCCCCCTGCCCTTCTGAGCCTACCCAACTATTTCTGTACCTAGTCTGTCCTATATTCATACACATGCGTCTTTTAGGTCTCGGTACCTTTTGTTTTCTTGGGGGGGGAGGGAGGACACATACACAACTCACCGGTGACTGTGGGGGTCCCTTCCCAGTGCTTTGTCCCCTATAAAAGGAATTAAGAAACTAGTTATTGAAATCTGTTCAATCCCATCCCTCTTACACGAATAATTTCAAAGGACTTGGCATCCTAGAACCACACACTATGTGAAAATGCTGATCTAGGCTAAACTTCATCGACAAGATTTCCAAACTTTCACTTTATAGAGGAAAAAGGCACAGACATTATATACCACTAGTCACATTTCCTCCAAATGCCAGTAAAATAGTCTTCAATCAACCACCAACGTCTCACTTTCTCCAAGGGGCCAAGGCTGCATCCTTCCAAGAAACCACTGCTCCGGCATTAGACAGACAATAACCCATCTCGGATGTAAAAGCGAAGCTCCGCCAGCACAGACCCGGAAGTCCCTAGCTCAGGCACGTTACCTCCCAAACAGAAAAGACAATCCTTTTCAGGGCCTTACACCCCAATTCCTGGGAGGACGGTAGTCCGTCTACCACCACCTTCTCGGCCTCTTTACACATTCAGCTGGTCCCCCACTCTGAGCGGGTCGTCAATCGCTAATAACCCCGCTCCTCGCTGGCTGATGTAACCAGCGGTGGAGGAGGCTGATGAGGGGGCCCTTGGCGGGGCTGGGGGACAGCGCAGCCGCAAAAGGTATCCACCGAGAGGCCTCGCCCGGTCTGCGCCTGCGCACTAAGACCCATGGGCCTCTTCAAAATACCCCCTCCCGCGATCGGAACCCACTGCGCCTGCGTGTTCCGCCACGCTCAGCTACATTAACCCATACACAGAAGAGACCGAGCGGTGTCTGCCACTCAGCCACGACCCTCCACGCACACTCGCAGCCACTGCCCTGCTATGGGGCTCGCGGAGGCCCGGGTCTTCAGACGGAGCATCCGCGCGCACGTACGCAAAGGGCGCGCGCGCTCTGGAGGTTCCCGGGCCGCAGTCCCCCCCAGGTCTCTCCTTCCGTCCCCCCGCCCAGCCCGCTCCCCTCCTACTGGCCAGACCGGGAAGGGGGAGGTGGCAACCCGCTCCAAGTCCCTCCTTCCCCATTGGCCAAACTGTGGGCCGCGCGCCCCCCTTCATTGGCTACGGCCCGGACCCCTTCCTGCAGCTGACTCCCCATTGGCTGAAGCCGGGAACCGCGAGACCCTTCGTGGTAATGGAGCTGGGGACCCCGATCACCTCTTCACCCCCCCAACTCCTCGTTCCGATGCGCTAGCGGGGTGCGCCCCGCCTGCCCCTCAGGCCCAGGCTGCGAGCCCTAATTAGGCTGAGAGCTGAGCGTGGCCCTTCAATGTCCCGGTGGCTGTGGGGGGGCCCTTTCCCTCTGACCTGTTAGGGCCCATCCCCAGCCGCATGGGGGGGTTCCCCCGTCCCCCGTCAAAGGTGGCCAGGCTAGGAGCCCGCCTCGCGCGGTGTACTGAAGTCCAGACT
>NW_006285798.1:1062224-1062528 GCF_000327345.1 Myotis davidii
TCCAGCCCCCGGAAACCCAACCCTCCTCACCTGGCGCTGCCGATGGCCGCTGCCCCTGGCCTCTCCTGGTGTTGCTGCTGCTGTGACGGCGGCTGCGGCGCCAAGATGCCCTCGGCTCCCCGGCGGAGCCCGCTCCCGGCAGCAGACGCAGGCCCCAGGCAGGGGGAAGCGGCAGCGGGAGGTCCTGGGGGAGCCGAGGAGGCCAGGGGACCCGGGAGGCCACCGTTGGGAGGGCTGGTGCCCCCGGGAGGCCGGCGGGCCACGGCCTGTTGCGTGGGGGGCGGCTGCTGGGGCTGGGACGTCT
>NW_006285798.1:1062693-1076430 GCF_000327345.1 Myotis davidii
GTTAGCTGGGGCGGAGGAGAAAGAATAAAGGTGAACCGCGCGCCCCCAGCCTTTCGAGTGGGGAAGGGGCGGCGCGGGCGCTCACGCGCGCCAAGGACTTAGGGTCTCTGGTTCTCTAACAGCGCTGGAGGCTGCCGGCCGCGGTCGCTCCACAATGAGCGTGTGAAGCTGTGGAGGAGGAGCCGAGGCGGCCGACAGGAAGGAAGAGCCGGCAGCCCCGCCCACGCCGCTGGCGTAGCGTGGAGATGCCTCCGCAGGCTGTGAGCTGTCACGACGTAGCGTGTAGTTCTTCCGCCATTTGTGGTCCCGTGGGCGGGTCAAAGTGCAAAAAAAAAAAAAATCCAGGGAC
The DNA here is from genome assembly GCF_000327345.1 of Myotis davidii. Classification (NCBI taxonomy): domain Eukaryota; kingdom Metazoa; phylum Chordata; class Mammalia; order Chiroptera; family Vespertilionidae; genus Myotis; species Myotis davidii. The sequence continues at coordinate 1,063,043 of NW_006285798.1, forward strand.
CAGACAAGCTGCTGTTCTTTGGTGGTTGGTAGGTTTCATGCGGAGCTACTTCCGGCCTTATCTGCTTAAAAAAAAAGGGCTTTAAATTTATCAGCTTGAGCACGCCGATCTTTGCAGATAAATCTATGCCTAATGCTAAGTAAATGTAAACTTAAGTGATTTTAAACCTAAATGGTTTGTTTCTCCAGGCCCTGGAGTGAACCCTTAAACCAGTGGTTCTCAACCTTCTGGCCCTTTAAATACAGTTCCTCATGTCGTGACCCAACCATAAAATTATTTTTGTTGCTACTTCATAACTGCAATGTTGCTACTGTTATGAATCGTCATGTAAATATCTGATATGCAGGATGGTCTTAGACGACCCCTGTGAAAGGGTCGTTTGACGGCCAAAGGGGTCGCGACCCACAGGTTGAGAACCGCTGCAAACTGTAATAATAGACTGCTCTGAAGGCCCAAGTTTCCGGGGTCTCGTTCAAAATGCTGCATGCACCTCACTCTGCAGTGAAGACAGCCTTCATTCGTTTAAAATTAGGCATTGCCACGTTAGACTAGATGCTCTGTATGCAACTGTAATTAAACCCACTTTCTGCCCTCAGAGTTCAAACTAGTGGTAGATTCAGACAATTCAATGAGATTGGATGAAGCGCAGGGCACTCTGAAAGCAGATAGGAGTAACGCCTAATCAAGTGTTGGGTAATGGATCTCTAGGCAGGGGGAATAGGATGGGTGGAGCTAAGAAAACACAAAGAGGGAGGGAGTTTAAAAAAAAACACAAAAACTGGAGAGGTAAGCAACCTGGGACCAGATTTTTAAGAGACAGCCATTAACCTTAAAGCAGCCTTTTACATAAAATGAAGAGATCAGATTTGTATTTTTAAAGGGTTACTCATGGCAATGGATCAATGTTTCTCCTCTCTCTTCCTCTAAAAATTAATAAGAATAAGCCCTGACTGGTGGCTCAGTGGTTAGAGCGTCTGCCTGAGCACCGGAGAGTTCACAGGTTCAATTCTGGTCAAGGGCAGGTACCTGGGTTGCAGTTTCAGTCTGGGGTTGGAGGGGTGGAGTGTGGGAAGGCAACCAATCCATGTGCCTCACATCAGTGTTTGTTTCTGTTTCTCTTCCTCTGTCCTTCCCTCCCTCCCAACCTCCCACTCTCTAAAAAAAAAAAAAAACCAATGGAAAAAATATCCTCAGGTGAGGATTAATAAAATCAATAAAAGTAAAGTAAAATCAAGGATTACTCATTGCTATGTGGAGAATGGGAGATGGGTCTGTGGTCTTAGTCCCAGGGAAACTTTTAGTATCTCAGTCTTTCACTCCAGGCATTAGCATGGGAACGCTTCCCCAACCCTCTCCTCCAAACACCCACACACCTAGATAAAAATCTGCCTTCCTCTTTGGGGAGTATTCCTTCCCTCCTGCCTCACTCCTAGCTTCAAGTGTGTTAGTCTCTCTTCCTGTGTGTTTGCCCAGCAATTTGCCCCACTTTAAGAGTTCCTTGAATTCTGTCTTCTTACTCGTACTGCTCCTTCTACAGGACCTGGCAATGCAATGAGTCCCAGTGGTATTTTAAGGACCATGTCTCCTGGATGCCTGACTAACAGACCAGCTTTTTCCTGGGATTAACTGGATCACCTGGTGCCATGCCACCTCTCCAGCCTCCTTATGGGCACCTCTGTCTCCCCCTTCTACATCCTGCTTCCACACTCAAATTTTAAGTTTTAGCCCCATTAAACTCCCATTTCCAACATGCCTTGCCCTCCCTCAACCCTGCCTCTACACGTGCTGTTTCTTCGCCTACTTTCTCATTCTTTAAGCTTAGGTGTCAGTCCTTTGGGACATCCTGCCACTGGCTCCCTTCTCCAGGCTCTCTGAACACTGATGGATTTTATGTGCTCTCCTTTCTATCGGAGGCTAACGTCATTAAAGGACTGACTGTCTTTTACTCATTTCCCTCTCTCTGTCTAGCTCAGTGGCTGGTATACAGCTGGTAAGTGAATGAAATGTTTTACTGTATGTGATTTAGAAATTATACCACTGATTTGGTATGGAGTAATTTCCATGATATATTGCTAAGTGAAGAAGGCAAAATTCAAGAGTATAAACTATGCTGCCTTTTATGCAAGGAAGAAGGGGAAATAAGAAAACAAATGCGTAATGAACAACATAAACTGATGAACAAAAATAGAGCCAGAGTCAGAAGCATTGAACAGACTGTCCAACCTATGAGGGAAGGCAGGGGAAGGGTGGGGGGCGTTAAGAGATCAACCAGAGGACTTGCATGCATACATATGAGCGTAACCAATGGACACAAAAAAAAGGGAGACTTATCTAATACTTTAAACAATAAAGAACTTTTTAAAAAGAGAGAAAAATGTGTGGCCTGGCTGGAGTAGCTCAGTTGCGTGAGTATTGTCCTGTGCACCAAAAGGTGGTCAGTTCACTTCCCAGTCAGGGCACATACCTGGGTTTCGGGTTCAATCCCTGGTCAGGGCACACATGGAAGGCAACCAATCGATGTTTCCCTCTCCCATCTAAGGATGTCCTCAGGTGAGGATTAAAAAAGAAAGAAATGTGTCTGCAAATTTTTGCAGAGAAAAACTCAGGAAGGATAACCCCCAAACTAATAAAATTGGTTACCTATGAGGGGCAGGGAAAGTGAAGGGTCATTTGGTTGTTGGGTTGCATTCTTTGAAAATGTTCTTATTGCCAGAACCGGTGTGGCTCAGTGGACAGAGCGTCGGCCTGCGGACTGAAAGGTCCCAGGTTCGATTCCGGTCAAGGGCATGTACCTGGGTTGCGGGCACATCCCCAGGAGGAGATGTGCAGGAGGCAGCTGATCGATGTCTCTCTCTCGCATCGATGTTTCTAACTCTCTATCTCTCTCCCTTCCTCTCTGTAAAAAAATCAATAAAATATATTAAAAAAAAATAAAAATGTTCTTATTGATATTGAGAGGAAGGGAGAGGGACAGAGAGAAATGTCAATGAGAGAAACATTGACTGGCTGCCTCCTGCACACCGCCTACTGAGGACTGGGCCCCAAAAGCAGGCTGTTCCCTGATCAGGAATCAAATCAGTGACCTCTTGGTGCATGGGACAATGGTCAACCACTGAGCTAGGTTGGTTGGGTGGGTTACATTCTTGAAGGAAGCTACAGAGCTCTGACTGGGAAGGGTGAACTTCCTTGAGTATGTTTTGACTTTTTAAATCATGTTAATGGTCAATGTATTAAACAAAAGAAGGGCGGGAGATCCCTAGCTGGGTTGGCTCAGTAAATAGAGCATTGGCCTGTGGACTGAAAGGTTCCAGGTTCAATTCCGCTCAAGGGGGGCATGCAGGAGGCAGACAATTAGTGATTCTCATCATTTATGTTCCTTTTTCTCCCTCTTCTGAAATTAATAAAAATAAAAGATAATTTTTAAAAAGATGGAGGACATCTAAAATCTGAATATAGACATAAATAAACGAACCCAACTCTATTTTAGATGGATAAAAATAACATGGAAGGGGGAAAATAGGACTAATTCAACTAACTTTCAAAAAAAAAAAAGGGCAAATCTTGAATTAGTAGGTTTGCTGTGGTGGCAAGGGCATGGCCATTCTAAAACTATTGGGTGTATTGTGGATTGAGCACATGAGTAAAATATAGATGGTAGGAGGCAGGGTTCTCACGAGGGAAGTAGGGAGAAGCAGATATAGGATGAATGAAGTGAACAAAAACTTTGTGGGGATTAGGATGGGAAGCATAGAATTTATGGAAAAAATAAGATAGGTACACTTACACATGCCTAGTTCCCAGATCTTGCTTTCTACATGTTCCATACAAAGGACCAACACTCCTTGAAGAAATGGCTGGTTGCAGCCTGGGCAGGAGCAAGGAAGATAGCAGATAAGCTTGGGGTATTTTGTTGAGCTAGGAAAGAAGTACTAAAAAAAAAAATTATAAGGGCCACAAAGAGACACAAGAGCCAGCTTTAAGAAGCCAAATCTGGCACAATTTGAGCATCAAAAAAGTTCAGTAATAGCCGAAACCGGTTTGGCTCAGTGGATAGAGCATCGGCCTGCGGACTGAAGGGTCCCAGGTTCGATTCCGGTCAAGGGCATATACCTGGGTTGCGGGCACATCCCCAGTGGGAGATGTGCAGGAGGCAGCTGATCGATGTTTCTCTCTCATCGATGTTTCTAACTATCTCTCTCCCTTCCTCTCTGTGAAAAATCAATAAAATATATATTTTTTTAAAAAAAGTTCAGTAATAGATGATAACTCACTGAATAAAAGAACCCATGCATTCATACTGTTAATAGATATACACATACATGCATATACACCTAAGAAGAAGAAACATACAGGAGAAATAATTAGGCTATTCTTCAAAAATGTCCATGGCATGGGAGAGAAAGGTTGAGGTAATATCCCAGATTAAAGGAGGCTAAAGTGGCTAATAACTAAATGAAATACTTGATCCTGGCCTAAATTCAGGGGGAAATTGCTATAAAAGACACTGATGAATTTGGAGTATAGGCTATAAAGTATTACATGCTTTATACTATACCTGAGTGTGATGACTGTAAATATGTAAGCATTTATGCATAGTAAATATACACTGAAGTATTATGTGCCAAAGAATATGATACATGCAGCCTACTATTAAATAGTTCAAGTTTATAGATTATATGTAGGATGTACCCAAAATGTATACAAACACTTTGAATAATTATAAAGGCAGTGTTTATTAAAATACATTTCATTTTCAAAATTGAGCTAATCAAATGTATACATTTTTTTGGGATACCATATATAGTCAGCAGAGCTCAAAGTTGCCAAGATGGTAAGCATAAATTCTACAAGTGGGTTATCCTATATAATAAAAGGCTAATATGCAAATTGATCGAATGGTGGAACAACTCGTTGCTATGACATGCACTGACAACCAGGGGGCAGACGCTCAATGCAGGAGCTGCACCCTGGTAGTCAGTGTACTCCCACAGGGGGAATGCTGCTCAGTCAGAAGCCCTGAGCCAGGGGCTCATGGCTGGCAAGTGCAGTGGCGGTGACCAGAGCCTCTCCCGCCTCCACGGCAGCGCTAAGGATGTCCGACTGCTGTCCGACTCCATGGGCCTAAGCCATCAGTCAGACATCCCCCAAAGGCTCCCAGATTGTGAGAGGGTGCAGGCTGGGCTGAGGGACGGCCCCGCCTCCCCCCCCCCACAAGTGCATGAATTTCATGCACTGGGCCTCTAGTTGTTTAATAACATGCTATTTAGCCTCCATATGTTTGAATGTTTTTGAGTGTTTTTACTGTAGTTGATTTCAAATTTCATTACACTGTGATCTGAGAAGATGCTTGATATGATTTCAATCTTCTTGAACTTGTAGAGACTTGTTTTGTGTCCTAACATTTGGTTTAACTTTGAGAATGACGGTTGTGCACTTGAGAAAAATGTATATTATGCAGCTTTTGTGTCAAATGTTCTATAACTGTCAATTAAATCCATCTGATTCAGTGTGTCATTTAGAGTTACTGTTTCCTTGTTAATTAAAAATTTTTTTTTATTGATTTCAGAGGAAGGGAGAGGGAGAGCTAGAAACATCAATGTTGAGAAAGAATCATGGATAGGCTGCCTCCTGCACGCCCCCTACTGGGGATCAAGCCTGCAACCCATGCATGTGGTACCAGGAATCGAACCATGACCTTCAAGTTCATAGGTTGACGCTTAACCACTGAGCCATGCTGGCTGGGCTGTTAATTAATTTTTTTGTCTGTAAGATCTATCCAGTGAAATCCGTGGGATATTAAAGTCCCCTATTATGACTGTATTGTTATTGATCTCTCCCTTAAAGTCCTCTAGAAGTTTTAAAAATATATTTAGGTGTTCCTATATGGGATGCATGTATGTTTACCAGGGTTATATCTTCTGGTTGGATCAATCCCTTTAGTGTTATGTAATGACCTTTGCTGTCTCTTGTAATGGCCTTCATTTTGAAGTCTATTTTGTCAGATATGAGTATTATTACCCTAGCCTTTTTCTTTTTAAAAAATATATATTTTTATTGATTTCAGAGAGGCAGGGAGAAGGAGAGAGAAATATAAACATCAATGATGAGAGAGAATCATTGACTGGCTGCCTCCTGCATGCCCCTACTGGGGATTGAGCCTGCAACCCAGGTATGTGCCCTTGACTGGAATCAAACCTGGAACCCTTCAGTCCACAGGCTGGCGCTCTATCCACTGAGCCACACCAACTAGGGCTACCTTAGCCTTTTTTGTTTCCATTTGCATGGAAAAATTTTTCCATTCCTTCACTCTCATCCTGTGTAAGTCTTTTGTTCTTAGTTGGGTCTCTTATAGACAGTATATAATTGGGTCATGTTGTTGTATCCATTCAGCTATCCTATGTCTTTTGATTGGAGCATTTAATCTGCTTACATTTAAGGTTATTTTTTTTAAGAGAAATTGACATGTATTTTCTTTTTAAAAAAATATATTTCTTTATTGATTTCAGAGAGGAAGGGAGGAGAAGAGAGAGATGGAAACATCAATGATGAGAGAGAATCATTGCTTGGCTGCCTCCTGCACACCCGCACTGGGGATCGAGCCCGCAACCCAGGCATGTGCCCTTGGCTGGAATCAAACCTGGGACCCTTCAGTCCGCAGGCCAACGCTCTATCCACTGAGCCAAGCCAGCTAGGGCTACATTTAAGATTATTGATAGGTATTTATATATTGCCATTTTAATTCTGTATGTCTATGTTTCTCTATTTCTTCTCATTACAGCAGTCTCTTTAGCATTTCTTGCAGTGCTGGTTTGATGGTGATAAACTCCTTTAGTCTTTTTTTTTGTCTGGGAAGCTCTTTATTTGACCATCTATTTTGAATGATAATCTTGTTGGTTATAGTAATCTTGGTTTCAGACCCTTGCTTTTCAATACCTTGAATACTTCATGCCATTCCCTTCTGGCCTGTAGAGCTTCTGATGAGAAATCAGCTGACAGCCTTATGGGATTTCTTTTGTGGGTAACAAATTGCTTTTTTCTTGCTGCCTTTAAATTTCACTCCTTGTCTTTAATTTTTGCCATTTTAATGATGATATGTCTAGGGGTGGGCCTGTTTGGGTTCTTCTTGCTTGAGGTTCTCTGTGCCTCCTGGACTTGTGTGACTTTTTCCTCCATCAGGTTAGAAAGCTTTTCTGCCATTATTTCTTCAAACACGTTCTCTATCCCTTGCTCTTTTTCTCCTCTAGCACACTTATTATGTGAATATTGTTACATTTCATGTTGTCCCACCGCTCCCTTAAACTGTTCTCCTGTTTTTTTTGTTTTTTGTTTTTTTTTTTGTTAATCCTCACCCAAGGTATTTTCCCATTGATTTTTTTAGAGAATGGAAGAGGGTGGGAAAAACAGAAACATCGATGTGAGAGAAGCACATCAATTAGTTGCCTCCTGCACGCGGCCTGAGCAGGGCCCATGCTAGGGAGGAGCCTACAACCAAGGTACATGCCCTTGACTGGAATTGAACCCGGGACTTTCAGTCAACAGGCTGATGCTCTAGTCACTGAGCCAAACCAGCTAGGGCCACCTGTGTTTTTAATTTTTTCTTTTTGGTTTTCTATCGTTTTCTAATTCACTGATCTGATCCTCGTCTTCCTCTAATCTGCTGTGTATTCCTTCCACTGTGTTCATTAGTGTTATGTCCATCTTCTTAGTTACTATATCTTTTTTCATGCTGTTGAGCATCTTTGCCATCATTATTCTGAACTCTGTCTGATAAATTTATTATCTCCATTGTATTTAGCTCTTCTGAAGAATTCTCTCATTCTTTTGTTTTGAGGTTGTGTTTTTGTCTCCTTATTTTGGCTGCCTATTTGGATTTGTGACTATGTATTAGGTCAGTGGTTCTCAACCTTCCTAATGCTGCGACCCTTTAACCCTTTGCGGTCGTATTAAATTTGGACATGGGTGTCGTACTGGTTGGAATTAATTTCCATCAAAGGAGCAGTGATACATAACATGCAAGATTATGAAGGATAAACAAGATTTATTAATTCTTTTTTGGAACTACGTCACTACTAGTAGAATCACTACAAACGTTATCACTTTCTACGTCAGTCAGTATTCAAGGTGCCAAAATAAAACTCATCGTTACTTTCAGATTCGCAGTACACTTCTTTCAGTAACTTTCTTTTTGCCAATTTGGAGTATTATTTTGAAATATCTTAACAAGTGAGAATGCCTAATTACAGTTAAACGTAATTTGTAAAGCTTTATTTGAATAAAATTCTGCGAAGTATCTCCGAAGCTTATCGATTTCTTCACTCTCAAAAGGCGACTGACTCGCCACGGTGTTTTGCATGGCGAGTGTGGAACGACCGAGTTTGTTTATATTGAGTTTCTGTATCTCCGAATTGTCAGGGCAATGTTTTGGTTCGTGACAAGGTCGCTTAGACACTTAAGAGCTTTCAAAGAAATTATGAACTGATAAATGAATGAATAGAGTTAAGATTCGTACGGTTCCTTGCTGTGGTGGCTGAGAGCAGACATATGACCGGAATGATAAAAAAGCTTTGGTGGCTGAGAGTAGACAAACGACCACAAAGGGTTAATACAGTTCCTCATGTTGTGGTGACCCCCAACCATAAAATTTTCTTTGCTACTTCACAACTGTAATTTTGCTACTGTTATGAATCGTAATGTAAATATCTGATATGCAGGATGTATTTAGGCGACCCCTGTGAAAGGGTCGTTCGACCCCCAAAGGGGTCGTGACCCACAGGTTGAGAACCGCTGTATTAGGTAGATATGCTACACCTCCCAACCTCTAGTCTAGTACAAAGATTCAAAGCCTCCAGAGACCCACCTCTGCCTGCAGACTGATTGAATTCAGTCTTGAGTGGCCTCAGGCTATTGTCCACAGGCGGGGTGCGAGAGGTTTTCCAACAGGGTCGGGGAAATTGCTTCTGCCTGGAGGCTAATTTTTGTTCTCAGTCTCTTAATGGGCCTGAGAAACTCCACAGGGTTGGGCAACTGCCTTTCCCTAGTCAAAAAGAACCTGGATAGCAAAGGTCTGTCTGAGAAAGATATCCTCCACAGCACGAGGGAATGACTCAGCATAGGAAACCAGGATGCCTGCCTTCCGAGTTCCAACCCCACAGCCCTCAACCCTAGCTTATGCTCACACAGCTCAGTCCACTCTGCCCTCCCTCTGCTGGAATCCAAGGTGAGTGGCTGCACACGAATTTTTGTGTTTTGGCCCTGTAAGAGGGTGCCTGCATTTCCAGCCATCTCTCCCTGGCAGACAGCAACCCTTCTGTTTTTCACAGCCAGATGCTATGTGAGCCCCTTTCTCAGTTCTGGTGCTCTCTGTAGGGGGGGCCCAGCTTGAGGGTTAGACCCCAGAGTTTTCAGTGGCAAACCACACAGCTGAGATATCTCTGAGGAAATTCTGTAGTATTAAGCACATTCATATTGTGCAATTATCACTACCATCTATTTCCAGAACTCTTTCCATCCTGCAAAACTGAAGTTCTGCACCCATTAAGTAGTAAGTCCCCATTATCCCTTCCCTCCAGGCCCTGGTAACACCATTGTACTGTCTGTCTCTAGGATTTTGAATACTCTAGGTATGTCATATAAGTGGAACCATACAGTATTTGTCTTTTTATATTATTTCATGTAGTAATAATAGCTGCTCTATAGTTGTTTTTTTCTAAAATATATTTTATTGATTTTTTATAGAGAGGAAGGGAGAGAGATAGAGAGCCAGAAACATCAATCAGCTGCCTCCTGCACATCTCCTACTGGGGATATGCCCACAACCAAGGTACATGCCCTTAACCGGAATCAAACCTGGGACCTTTCAGTCCGCAGGCCGACGCTCTATCCACTGAGCCAAACCGGTTTCGGCTGCTCTATAGTTTGGTATGGGTTGGCAACTGTCAAAGGATGTTTCCCTTGAGAATTGGTCACATGGTAATTCTGGATTGTATACTGGACATTTTTTTAAAAATATATTTTATTGATTTTTTACAGAGAGGAAGGGAGAAAGATAGTTAGAAACATCGATGAGAGAGAAACATCGATCAGCCGCCTCCTGCACATCCTCCACTGGGGAAGTGCCTGCAACCCAGGCACATGCTCTTAACTGGAATTGAACCTGGGACCCCTCAGTCCACAGGCCGACGCTCTATCCACTGAGCCAAACGGTTTCGGCATCCCTCCTAATTTTTATCTGCCACATGTGGGCGTGGGACTAGCTCATTCTGAATCTCCACCCCTACAAATCTCAGTGTGGCTTCTTTAAATTCCTAATTGTAGAACTTGCATTCAGCTAGATTTCAGGAGGCTCTGAATGATGACTATTCTGTAGTTAAGTTGTAATTTTGATGTGGTTGTGGGAGGATGCGAGTACCACATTCACCTATGCTGACATCATGACCAGAAGTGTATATAATCCTTTTAAGATACTGTTGGATTTAGTTTGCTTGTATTTTGTTGAGGATCTAAGAAATCTTTGCATTTAAAATGTTTATATTATTTCACATGTACTGGTATTATAATAGCTGCTCTATAGTTTTGATATGGGTTGGCAACTGTCAATGGATGTTTCCCTTGAGAAGTGGTCACATGGTCATTCTGGAGTGTATCCTGGACATTTTGACTATTATGCTGTGAGATTCAAGGTTCTGTTAAAATCCCCTCATGAATATTTGTGTTTCAGCAGGCAATTTAACTTCTGGCCAGAAAGACAGGGCTCTTTAGAAGTTTTAGGCACCTGTGACACCACTACTGTTATAGCCCTATGGCAGCGCCACCCTTGGGTGAATCAGGAAGAGAAAATAAAATGGTGATTACCCTTCTTCTGAGTGTCCCTTTTTCCGATTGTTCTGCCGGAAAACAGTTTTAGCTGCCAGGGCCAAACTGTCTATCTTGCAACTTTCGCCTGCCTTCAAAGGTCGGAGAAAAAAATAGATTTCATACTATCCTCTCTAGTTCACAGGGTCCCTTCCCCTGGACATCTGGCTAGAGCTAAGATGGGTTCTTTTAGGGTTTTTTAACCTGACCTCAGAGGTAAAAGCCATGAAAAAGAAAATACCAGGAAACACTTCTGTGTGGATTAAGTTTGGACTCCCTTCCCTAATCTGACTGCTTTTATTTTCCCGTCCTCAAGTAATTTTATTTTCCCTAAGTTTTAGTTGTAATCAGTGGGAGAGAGATGCTTTAGTGTGCCTAAGTCTTGGCCAGCACTAGAGGTTGGAAAGCAACTTGCGAGAGTTCATAAATCTGTACTTTCACCAGAGCCAATACTGTTGTTTTCTATCTAAATTTGCTCAAACTGATGCTGGGAGGTTCCATCTGAGAAGAATTTGTGAATTTGAACTTGCTTTCACAAAAACAGCTGTGTCAGCTACATTTGCTCAACTTCATGGCAGGAAGTTAGTTTTGAGAATTTATGAATCTGAGCTTAATTTTCACAAATGCTTCATTCTTGTTTACCCAGATTTGCTTTTAACAAAAATTGTTTTTTATCCTCTAGATTTGCTGGGAAGCTGCTTTTGAGAACTCTTGAATCTGATCTCGTTTTCATAGAGGACTATTTTTTCAGCTGGATTTGTACAATTAACTCATCTTGAGAAGTTAATTTTGTGAGCTCAAATCTGCATTCATTTGCACAACTACTGGGTTTCATCTAGATATGCTCAATCTCATGCTGGAAAATTACTTTGTTTTCAAAACACGTTTTTTTTTTCATCTAAACTTGCTTAAAATTTTGTTTTGTGAATACTCCCCTGAGGATATTTTTCCCACTGATTTTTAGAGGGTTAAGGGAAGTTTAACTTTTTGAAAAACTGCCATATTGTTTTCCACAGTGGCTAAACCTCACGCTGGGCCCAGCAGAGCATCAGAACTGAGACAGGGGCTCACATAACATCAGAGAAGAGGGACTTCGATGTGAGAGACATGGATAGATAGCCTAGAGAGACTAACTTTTCTTTTTTTTATTTCTAAACATTTTTATTTATTTCAGAGATGAAAGCAGATGAATAGAGAAAGAAAGCACAATATCAGTGATGAAAATCATTGGTCAGCTGCCTCCTGCACACCCCCTACTGGGGATCAAGCCCACAACCTGGGCATGTGCTCTGACCAGAAATCGAACTGTGACCTGCTGGTTCATGGGTCAACACTCAACCACTGAACCACACTGGCCAGGACCCACTACCATACTTTTGACAACCACTTACAAACCACTCACTTCAAAATCTTTTGTTTTCTCCCTTCTGTGATAGACTAATAATTGTCTCCCGTGTATACTCTTTTATTTATAATCTCCCCAAGTTTAAATGAATACACAACTATTCAGCTAGAGCAGCTGTGGGCAAACTATGGCCCGTGGGCCGGATCCGGTCCGTTTGAAATGAATGAAACTAAAAAAAAAAAGGCTGTACCCTTTTATGTAATGATGTTTACTTTGAATTTATATTAGTTCACACAAACACTCCATCCATGCTTTTGTTCTGGCCCTCCGGTCCAGTTTAAGAACCCATTGTGGCCCTCGAGTCAAAAAGTTTGCCCACCCGAGCTAGAGGCATTTTAGTGATCCCCACAGGGTAGCAAGCATATGAGACTAAGTTCGAGCCAATTATAAGAGTGCAGTTTCCAGGCCCTCTGCTTCCTCTTTCCTTTCCTATGGGCTTGAACAAGGATGTGGGGCTGGTATGACAGCTTTAACCATGTAGATGAGAACCACCACCCGGGGAAGGGGAGGGGTTGGTGGAGCAGTAAGACGGTGGAACCCTGAATCCCTAGATGATCTTGTTTAACAGTTGCTTTACCCTAAGCCTGCACCACTCCCCGATCCCTGGACTGTCACATGAGAAGTAAATGACAGTGACCCTCGCACAATATGGGAGTTAGGGGCGCCAAGTTTCATGCAGTTGAAAATCTGTGTGTAACTTCTGACGCCCTGCCCCAAAACTTAAGTTGTAAGTTGTCCCTTGGTATCTGTGTATAAGTGGACAGCCCAGTTTAAACCCATGTTGTTTAAACTCATTTCCAGCTGCCTTGCTTATGCCCCCAATACCTCAAATTCAACGTATCAGCCCACCCTGCATCCTGTTGTTCTTGTGTTCCTAAACACAAAGAATATTCCAACTACTTCTTGATAAGGGCTCTATCACCTATATATCCCATCAAGAGATTCTGTCATTCTTTTTTTTAATATATTTCATTGATTTTTTACAGAGAAGGGAGAGAGATAGAGAGTCAAAAACATCGATGATGGGAGAAACATCCATCAGCTGCCTCCCGCACATCTCGCACGGGGGATGGAGCCCACAACCCGGGCCTGTGCCCTGGCCGGGCATCGAACCCCGACCTCCTGGTCCCCA
>NW_006285798.1:1076551-1079631 GCF_000327345.1 Myotis davidii
TGTGCCCGCAACCCAGGTACATGCCCTTGACCGGAATCGAACCCGGGACCCCTCAGTCCGCAGGCTGACACTCCATCTACTGAGCCAAACTGGCTTTGGCGATTCTGTCATTCTTAAGTCAAGAAACTTCTACTACTCTCAGGTTCAACTGGCCAGAATATCCCTCTTCAATCCCTCACCTCTGACCCTAACCATCCTGGCTTTAGATGCTTTTTACTTTCTGATTGGCTCTCTGCCTCCACCTTCATATTTTACAATGCTGCTCCACGACCATTCTTAAAACTGAATCCATTTGTGAATTTTGTTTCCGAAAGTCCAAAGCATTTCAAGTGTTTGTCCTCTACACATACACTTTAATAAAGACCACACTGTCCTTTGCACTTGCTCTTATTCCTTTGCCTACATCAGCGCTTCTCAAATATGGTGTATTCTTTTTTAAAAAGCTCCCAATTTACTGTACATCAATACTTTTGAAAACAGTGCACAAATGAGGCAAACAATCACATGCTTCACGTCATGATAATGGCGAAGTTTCTCAGTGCCTATGCTTACCTGTGGTGCCTGTTGTGTCACAGACTAACTGCGGGCCCACCCTGGTCCAAGGACCACACTTCACACAGGTTCAGGCACACTCTCCTTTTCCTGATGGTGCACCGCCACCCATCCACCCGCAAGGACGAGCCATCACTACTGCCTACTCCACTTTGTTTTCTGGTATTTATGCCCCACAGTCATATCCTGCTCAGATAGCCACCACCTTTCCTTCCCACCTGTTGTAACTTATCACATTGCTACAATTATCTGTTAAATGCAAAAGAGCAGCAAGCTCTTTGAAGTCAGAGATATGTACAAGTTATTTCTGCCTTGTGCCTGTCATATGGTGGAAGCTAAGAAATAAAACCAGCATAATGAACTGCCTAAACACCTCTATGGCGACATGCAGACAAACAGGAACTATAACAAGTTTAAATAGACCTTTAATGACTGGGATGTGGTTTAGGACTTAAGGTTGTTGAGTGGTCTAGCCACGGGGGCAGAAGTGGTCAGTAGGCTGTCTGAGACTGCTGCTGGCGGTAGCCACCCCGGCGCATGTAGCCTTCGTTTTTGCGGTAGCCGTCCTTCTGGTCTGCAGGAGGGAGATGGGAAGGGAAGGGAGTGAATGCCAGCAGAGAGACAGGGAGTCAGGATGCTGGGAGAGCAGAGGAGATGGAACCACTCACCTCGGAAGTAGCCACCATAGGTACCCTGCTTGTGGTCAAACACCCGCTCATTATTTTCCACCAGGCTGCCCAGCTTCTCCGCCAGCTGCAGGGCCAGGTTCTGTTGGGCAGTGGGCTCCGTGCGGTGCATCACCACTGTCTGTGTTGGCTGGTCCAAGGAGGCCTGATGGGAATGAGCCAGAGATGGGGGACATGACACAGATCAGTCCCCTCCACTCCAAACTCCCCATGACTCACCTGCCCATTTACCACCCCTGGCCCTTACCATCAACTCCTCATTAATAATCATCTTGCTAATGATGGAGTGTACAGTGGGTAGGTCCAGCTCAAACATGTCAGACAGTGTCTCCATGCTGGGGAGAAAGAAGACAGGGAGCAACTAGGACCTGTGACCACAGAGCTGGGGCTGCTCTGCTTCCTCAGGGCTTATCCTACCTGATGGAGTCATAGACACTGCTGTAGGTGAAGAGGTAGGTCCGTAGTGACTCTTCCTGGATCTTCCTATGGGATAAAGAACAGATCTTTAGGGAAGGAGACCAACCAGGCTTTTATTCCCCACTCACCACATTTCCCCTCCCCGGCTCACCTAACCAGCATGGTTCGGACTTTGTCAGCCTCGGGGAAAAGGTCCCACACTTTGCCATTCATCTTCTCATTGATTATAAAGCTGTGGCAGGTCTTCCAGTCGCCCATCTTCATAGCCTTGGAGGCAGCGACCACATGTTCCCTCATTGATTCAGGGGGGCCTGAAAGGTGGGGAATGAGGCAGGGACTAGGAAAACCGGCACCAGGGTTCTGGCCCCAAGCACTGCTCGAGGAGGATCACAGGCTGGGAGAGCCAACAACCAGCCTGGAGACCTTCCCATCTCTCCACTGAATAGCCATGTGATTGTACAAGTCCTTTACTATCAGAATAGGTTGATTTAGATTTAGACTAAATCAATCCATGATGTGATTAGGGAACCAGTGACCTCCTTGAAAATGTTGACAAATTGCTTTGGGTATCCTTATGTATATTATTCTAGAAAAAGGGTCCATAGTTTTCATCAGATTCTTATAAGGATCCTTGACCTAAAAAAATTAACATCTCAACTGGAATGGTAGTTATCCAACTTCCTTCCTTCCTTATACTACCTTCATGATTTTTGCCATATCTACTATATATCACACTGTTATGTTTATTTTTCTTTAAAGTGGCTCACTCCTTTTCTTAAAAAAATTTAGCCTCGCCCTAACTGGTTTGGCTCAGTGGATAGAGCATCGGCCTACAGACTGAAGGATCCCAGGTTCGATTCCCGTCAGGGGCATGTACCTTGGTTGTGGGCACATCCCCAGTCGGGGGTGTGCAGGAGGCAGCTGATCAATGTTTCTCTCTCATCAATATTTTAACTCTCTATCCCTTTTCCTTCCTCTCTGTAAAAAATCAATAATAATAAAAAAATTTAGCCTAACTTTAAATTTAAATTCTGATAAATCATGGGTTTGATATGCTGATGGACTTTGGCCCCCAAAATACAGTTGTGAGAAATAAGCCAGGAAGATAGATATGGCAAAAAAGAGTAGCTGGAATTCAGGGTAGACAATCCTATCTAATAAAAGAGAAACATGGTAATTGGCCTACGACCGCTACCCTTTCCATTGGCTAATCAGGGCGATATGCAAATTAACTGCCAGCCAAGATGGTGGCCGGGAGCCAGGCAGCTTGAAACTAACATGAGGCTTGCTTGCTTCAGTGATGGAGGACTCCAGTGTTCCCCGCCTGAGACTTGCCGGCCTCTGAGCTTGCAGTTTAAGAAACATTGTAACAAATATAGAAGCTAAACAAAACCCCAGAAACCTGCTTTCAGCCCGGCAGGATCT
>NW_006285798.1:1080213-1095431 GCF_000327345.1 Myotis davidii
AATCAGCCCTGCTCTGAGCCCGACCAGGGGCTGCACCTAGGGATTGGGCCTGCCCTCTGCCACCCGGGAGCAGCCCTAATCCAGCAGGTCATTATCTCCCGAGGGGTCCCAGACTGCGAGAGGGCACAGGCCGAGCTGAGGGACCCCCCTTCCCCCGAGTGCACAAATTTTTGTGCACCAGGCCTCTAGTAAAGTATAAGAGCTCCAAGATAGGAAATGGATGGCAGAGGAAGGGAACCAGGAGTAGAGCAAAACCTAAAACAGGGACAACGAGCTGAAGCATGTTCACGGTTTAGGCCCAGGTAGAAATGGATGCATAGGGCTAAGTATAAGGAAAGACACACAACCCTTTTGTGTTAGCTTCCATTTGATCACTTCTGAAAATTAGGCAAGGTTAGAGGTTCAAAGAATATTTCTCTACAAACCAAGCAGTAGTGTAGAGCTGAACTAGAAACTGGCTTCTGGCTCCACTGCAGGCACTGACACAGAATGGTAAGAACTGTGGTGAACTAGAGAGCACTAAGAGATGCTGGAAACACAGGCTTTCACTGGAAATTTCCAATTAAAGCAAGTATCACTACATAAGCCAAACAAAATCTGCCTAAGGGGCACCTGCACTTCAACAGGACCACACACACAGCCAACAGAGGACAAATCTATAAAGGGATGCAGCCGTGAACAGTAAGCCTGACTCACTTGTCAAGTCCTTCAACCCCACTGGAAGGACACAATTCAAATTCCTTTCCCAATGAAATCACAACTCACTCAACTGCTGGAGTGATGGATCAGATCTTTCAGAAGTGATTACAGGGGCCAATGTTAGATTCTGGAATGCCAAGGGTCTAGTTGGTTGGTTAAAAATAATGCTCATGAAGGAGAAAAAGAGGGGAAAAAGGTTAGAGAGGCACACATCAGGTATGTTAAAGTTAGGCAAGTCACTTAACTTCTGTGCCTCAATTTCTGAATCAAGAAAATGAGAGAATAACAGAAAGCAGGGAGCTTAATTTATAAGACAGAACAATGTATCCTATGGTGAGAGATTACAGAAACTATTAAGTAAAAAGGATGCCTTAAGGTTCTCTATGAAGATATCATTAAATCAAATAGAATCAAATTATTCCCTTTAGCTTCTCTCAATCCTTTTATTAAAAGTAATCAACGAACAGCGTGGCTGGTCTGCAGGTCACAGTACAATACCTGGTCAGGGCACATGCCCAGGCTGTGGGCTTGATCCCCAGTAGGGAGTGTGCAGAAGGCAGCCGACCAATAATTCTCTCTCATCAGTGATGTTTCCATCTCTCCCTCTCCCTTTCTCTCTCTGAAATAAATAAAAACACTTAAAAAAAAAAAGTAATAAAGGCCCAAACCGGTTTGGCTCAGTGGATAGAGCGTCGGCCTGCGGACTGAAAGGTCCCAGGTTCGATTCCGGTCAAGGGCATGTACCTGGGTTGCGGGCACATCCCCAGTAGGAGATGTGCAGGAGGCAGCTGGTCGATGTTTCTCTCTCATCGATGTTTCTGACTCTCTATCTCTCTCCCTTCCTCTCTGTAAAAAATCAATAAAATATATTTAAAAAAAAAAGTTTTTTTTTAAAAAAAGGAGACACTCACATTTAAAAAAAAAAAGTAATAAAGGAATAAAGAAGTGAAGTTTGTCCCACTACAGAGCCTCATACTCACCCAACAGGGGCTGTCGCTCGCCCACCCGCAGCTGGTGATGGAACTGCTTGCTGATCATGCGTCGGCGGGCATCACTTTCATGGGCGGCCATGTAGGGGATCTCCAGGAGCATGGTAGACACCACGTAAACACACTCCAGCAGCTCCAGGTTGATGTGCAGGTGGAAGGGCACCTGCCGGCGCCGCTCCACCTTCTCCTGCTCCTGGTTGCGCTCCTGGAGGCTGCGCAGCAGCAGACCCTGACCCAGGAGCTCCTTGGCCCGGCCACTTGACTGGATGTCCAGCAGGGCATTGTGAGCATCCTTGGTCAGGCCTTGGCGGAAGGCACAGATGCCCAGCTGCACCATGGTGCGGTTGTACAGGATCTGGGAGCAAAGGATGATGCACTCAGAGGTGACAATGATGGGGCAAGTCATCCCAAGTTGTTCATTCATTCAACAAATATACAAATACTCAACAAATGATACACTGATGTGGTGAGCACCAGGCAATAGGATGGGACTGAGAACAAAATAGACAAGTCCCTGCTCCACTACAGAGCTTCCGTTTTAGGGATAGGGTGTGGAAGAAGAACCACAATATACAGGTGGGACTCGTGCTAAGGAGGAAAATAAAGCAGAGGGGGAAATTAAGGGAGTTTATGTGGTGGTGGTAGTGGTGGGAGCTCGCAATTTTATACAGGATAACTAGGGAAGGCCACATCTTGATGGGATTGTTTAAAGAAATACCTAATAGAAAAAGAGGGAGCAATCCTGCAGGTAACTGGGAGAAAAGCATTGTAGAAAAAAGCAAAGGCCAAGGCCCTGTGCAAGAGTTGTGCCAGGTGTACTTGAGGAACAGGAATATGAAGTGACCACGGCTGATAAAAAAGATGTGATCATAAACCAGAGGATGAGCAAGCACACAGCCATGTAAGCCAGGTTAAGGATTTTAAGATGGAAAACCACGGGAAGGTTTTGAGCGAGTAAGTGATATAATCTGACGTAATTTAATATGGCTACTTCAGCTATTGTATTAAGAATAGCCTTCGGGGGTGGGCTAGAAGTGGTCAATGGGGAAAAACGGGACATATGTAAAAAAAAAAAAAACACCCAATAGTTTGTTTGTTTGTTTCTTTTTAAAGAAGAGCCTGAAGGTCAGAAGCAGAGAGAGACCAAGATGATGGTGGCTTAGACCAGAGGGTAGCATTGAATGTGGTAAGTGGTCAGATAAGGATTTTGAACAGGAATGGCTGGGGAAGTAGATGTAGTGTGTGAGAGAGAAACAAAAATCATGGACAATGCCAAAGTTTCTGACTTCGGCAACTGAAAAATGGACTTGTCACTAATTAGGAAGGAAAGATTATAAGCAACACAAACTTTTTTTAAGGGGGGAAAGACTAAGTATTAATAACAGCAAATACACAGAGGTCAGTATCAGTCATAAACAGATGCAAAGAACCTTAAAAATTATTAGTGAACAGAATCTAGCAACATTTAAAAGAGATAATAAGCCGAGACCGGTTTGGCTCAGTGGAGAGAGCGTCGGCCTGCGGACTGAAGGGTCCCGGGTTCGATTCCAGTCAAGGGCATGTGCCTGGGTTGCGGGCACATCCCCAGTGGGAGATGTGCAGGAGGCAGCTGATCGATGTCTCTCTCTCTCATCGATGTTTCTAACTCTCTATCTCTCTACCTTCCTCTCTGTGAAAAATCAATAAAATATATTTAAAAAAATAAAAAAAAATAAAATAAAAGAGATAATAAATCTTGACCAAGTAGGATATATTTCAGGAATGAAGCCTTATATAAAAATCTAAAATCATGGTTATTCACCAAATGAGCAGAACGAGGGAGAAATTAACTGTGTATCATTTCAATAGATGCAGAAAAGTTTTGACAAAATTCAATATCTTTTTTGACAAAAATTCTCATTGAACTTGGATCAATCTGAGAAAGGATATTGACCAAAATACTACAGCTAACATTATACCTAACAACGCATTTCCTAGAATGTATTCCCCTCATTAAGCAACGCATGACTGTACTAGAGCTAAGTGAATTTAGCAAAATGGTAGGATACACTAGAAGTTAACAATTGAAAAATGATTTTTTTTTTAAAAAAATTACGTTTACAAAAGCGACAGGTATCACATGATATTCAGGAAAAATTTTTAAAAAGATGTCTAATACTTCCAACATTGCAGAGAGAAACTGAAGAAAATAAATGAAGAGATAACATGTAAGACTGGAAGGTTCAATGTTTACTTAACATGTGAATTTTCCTAAAATTGTTTTATAGATTCAATAAAATTCCAGCAGGTGTTTTTGTAGAAACTGACAAGCTGACTCTAAAATTTATGTGGAAATGCAACGATCACAAAATATCCAAATCATTGCAAAAAAAAAAAGTTGACGGACTCTTATCACTGACTTTGAGAGTTACTCTAAAGGCACAGCAATCAAGACAGTATTATAATGGCATAAAGACAGACAAAAACATGAATGAATGGACCAGAATAGAGAGCCCAGAAATACTTTCACACTTTAAGGGTCAAGTAGTATTCCACAAAGGCACCAAAGCAATACAATGGGAATAGACGTCTCTGACCCTGACTTCACATCATATGCAAAAATCACAGATTTAAATGTGAAAGCTAAAACCATAAGAACTTAAAAAAAAGAGAGAGAGAGAGAAGAATATCTTTATGAATTACAAGTAGGCAAAGGTTTCTGTCAGTAGGACCCAGAAAATAACCATAAACAAAAAAAAACTACACTAAAAGGAATGGTTAAGAAAATGAATAGGCAAAGCACAAAATGGAAGAAGATTATTTGGAAAACTTTGACCTGATGAAGAACTGGCATCCAGGATATGTAAAGAATTCCTACAACTCAATAATAAAAAGACGAACAATCCAATCTTTAAAAGCAATAGGCAAAAGTTGCTCTAGCCGGTTTGGGTCAGTGGTCACAGCATCAGCTTGTGGACTTAAGGGTCGAGTGTTCAATTCTGGTCAAGGGCACATATCTCCGTTGCAGGCTGGATACTTAGGGCATGTGGGGGTGAGGGGGCAACCCATAGATGTGTCTCGCATCAATGTTTCTCTCCCCTTCCCTTTCACTCTCTCTGAAAATCAATATCCTCGGGTGAGGATTAACAAACAAAAACAGTAAACAAAAGTTGACCAGACATTTCATGAAAGAAGACAGATAAAGGACAAATCAACAAAAAAATAATCAATTTCAAGAGTTTTTTGGGAAATACAAATTAACACCATTGGATTCCATTACACAACCACCAATATGGCTAAAATTAAAAAAGACCTACAATATAAATCATTAACAAGGAACACTCACACATTACTGGTAGGAATATGAAATGACATAACCAACCACCTTAGTTTCTAATAAAACTAAACATACACCTACACTATGATGCAGCAATTTTACTGTTAAGTATTACCCAAGAGAAAACATATATCCACACAAAGATTTGTACATTAATGTTCACAGAAGCTTCATTCACAAACTGGAAATACACCAGCAATCTATCCAGACAAAAATAGATCAAGGACTTGTAATCAAAACAGTATGGTTCTGGGATAAAAACAGACATAGATCGATGGAATAGAGAGTCCAGAAATAAACCCACACCTTTGTAGCCAATTAATATTCAACAAAAGAGGCAAGACTATACAATGGGACTAAAGAGTCTATTCAATAAATGTTGTTGTACAAATACATGCAAAAAAAATGAAACTGCACCACCTTCACCATACACAAGAATAAACTAAAAATGGATTAAAGACTTACATGTAAGACCTGAAACTATAAAAATCCTACAAGAAAATATAGGCAACAAAATCTTGGACATTTCTCTTAGTAATATTTTTTCTGATATATCTTCTTGGGCAAGGGAAAAAAAAGACTAAATAAACAAATGGGACTACATCAAATTAAAAAGTTTTTGCACAGCAAAGAAAACCATCAACTAAATGAAAAGTCAATGAATGTGAGAGCATATTCACCAGTGATACCTCTAATAAGGGATTAATATCCAAAATTTATAAGAACTCATACAACTCAACATCAAGAAACCAAACAATCCAATTTAAAAGTGGGCAAAGGACCTGAATAGACACTTCTCCAAACAGGACAACCAGATGGCCAATAGACATGAAAAGATGCTCAACATTCCTAATCATCAGAGAAATGCAAATTAAAACCACAATGAGATATCACCTCATAACTGTCAGAATGGCTACCATCAGTAAATCAACAAGTGTGGGAGAGGATCTGGAAAAAGGGAAACCCAGTGCACTGCGGTGAAAATGCAGACTGGCGCAGCCACTATGCAAAACAGTATGGAGTTCCTCAGAAAATTTAAAATGGAACTTCCTTATGATCCAGTGACTCCACTTCTGAGAATATATCTGAAGAAACCCAAAACACTACTTCAAGAGAATATATGCACCCCTATGTTCACTGCAGCCTTATTTACAAAAGCCAAGCTATGAAAGCAGTCCAAGTGTCCATCAATAGACAAGCAGATAAAAAAACTGTGGTACATTTATACAATGAAATATTACTGACACAAAAAAGAAAACTTTACCATTTGTGATAGTATGGATGGGCCTAGAAAGTATTAAGTGAAGTAAAATCAGTCAGAGAAAGACAAATACCATGTGATTTCACTTATAAGTAGAATCTAAAGAACAATATAAACCAACCAACCAATCAGAAACAGGTACATAGATACAGAGAAGACGGATGATCGCCAGAGGGGAGAGGGATTGGGGAACTGGGTGAAAAGGTGAAGGGATGGATAAATACAGATTGGGAGTTACAAAATAGTCCTAAGATGTAAAGTACAGCAGAGGACACATAATCAATAATATTTTAATA
This sequence comes from Myotis davidii, assembly GCF_000327345.1. Taxonomy (NCBI): domain Eukaryota; kingdom Metazoa; phylum Chordata; class Mammalia; order Chiroptera; family Vespertilionidae; genus Myotis; species Myotis davidii. The sequence goes on from NW_006285798.1 coordinate 1,086,775, forward strand.
ACTATGTATGGTGCCAGGTGGCACCAGAATTATCAGGGGGAAACACTTTGTACACCTGAAACTAATATAAAAGTAAATTGTAATTGAAAAGAAAAAAAAGAAAAAGACTCATACAATGAAGTAAAAAAGAACAAATGAAAGTGCTATTTAAAAACCACCATCAGAAAGGTTCACCAAATGTTCACCACATGAGTATTAATTACATTAAGCACACATTTGAAGACACAGCTTCAAATATCCTCACAATGCAGACACACACAAAATTAGTTGCTCCACTGTTGTGTCCCAACACATCACACTACATTTGGATCCCTGTCTTCCAACTGGTTTGACAACTTCTCAAAGAGTTCTTTTCGCCTTTTTAAACAAGATGATCACATAATGTGCCGAAGTAGACACATTATAGGAATAAAAAATGTTAGTTGAACCCAAATCTCTATCCCATAGGATTCTAATGCTGTTGGACCAGTACAATAAAATGTTAATATGCAGGAGGATCAAAGAATGCTGGCAACTGGGAAAGACCAAAGGTTTCCTTACATCTGAATCAGCCAAAGTGACTAATTTGATTGAGCCACTCTGCTCCAATAGGGACCTGGCCTGGTCTTCCCTTTGCCACTAAAGCCAGAGCGTCTCCTCATCCTACCTGTACTGGAGGATCCGCGTGCTGAATGTTGTCTTGTAGGTGGCTCATAAGCATGAGGTCACGGGCCTGGTACCAGCGGGAGTGCAGGGCATGATGGTAGATATGGCAGAGGATGGCGCACGTGCGAATTCGGTCTGTGCGGTCTTTGGCATAGATGTACTTGCAAAGTCTCTCCATCAGCAAAGCTGAGTCCTCGCCCTCATTTTCTGCCTGATCTTGGTCAGACTGGGGGGCAGGGGAGCGGGGGTGATGTTATTGTTTGGTGAGGGGAAGAGGAGGTACCAACAGATAGGTAGGACAGACTGACATATCCCTCTCCCGACACCTGGCCAAGCACTCACCTTTGAGGAGCCCTCAGGGAGGGTAAGCTGCCGTTGATGGGCCTTGTAATCAAACTTGTAGTAGGTGTGGAGAATGCGCCTCAAGTAGACACGACAGATCTCCTCAGTGGTCCCCTTCTCTTCCAGGTAGTGTTGCACACGCTCAATGATGGCACACACCTGCGCCTCATCCTTCAGGTGCTCCACATACTCTGGCAGGGAGAGCACCATCCCCAGCTTAGCCAGGCACCCAGGCTTTCTCAGTCACCTGTCCCTGGCCAATCCAATTGCCTATGTATGTTTTCTGCACCCACCAGATCCTGTCCTGGTACACACCACGATCACTTTCTGTTCCTCCTGTTAGGTGTTCTCTTCTGCTAATTCCTCCCCTGATTAACTCCCCCTCCTCATTTCAATCTCACCTCAAATGGCCTCTACCTAGGGATGCTCTGTTCAACTATTATCTAAAGCTGCTACTCTTCGAGGCTCTAGCACAGGTCCCAATCTGAATTTCACATTCAGAGTTTATATCATCTAAAATTACCTCATTTGTTTATTTGGGAAAAAAACAAAGGTTAACTGCCGTCCCCCAGCACTGAATGTGAACTCAATGAGCATGAAGGCATCTAGCTGCCTTGTTCACTGTGACACCCTTGACTCAGTGGGTACATGTGGGCATTCACATTTTACTCTGGAAATGTCCTGTATTTTCCCCACCCCAATGTCCCTGATCCAAGCTAAACAAGCCAAATGGGCAGAGGCCGTACCCCAATGATTCCCAAAATGTGGTTCCCAGACCAACAGCACCACCTGGAAACATGTTAGAAATGCAAATTTGAGGCCCCACTCAATCAGAATTTAAGGGAGAGTGACCCAGTATCTCAGGCCCTCCAGAGTGAATGCTCTGGGGAAAAAACTGGCTTTCCAAATGCTCGTTTAGTATAATCCTTAGTTTTAGTCCTTGCACATTTCCTCTCACTGATGCCCATGCTTGCTCAGGCTCACCTTGGGAGTGAGGGTCAGTATTTTGCATTATTTTGGTAAATTCTTCATCCATCCGTTCCACCAGAGTTAGGATACAGCCACGGACACGCAGTGGCTGAAAAGATAAAGGAGGAGTAAACCAACCAGCCCATACCTCAGTCCAAACTTAATCGTTATTTCCATCAAGCTTTCTCAAAGCAGACAACATACACATCTCCAATTAGCCTGCCAAGTCCTCTTTACCTGGTCAACATTATGCAGGTTCTCACTCTCTTCCAGAATGTTCTCTCCAACAAAGATGTTGGGGTTTGCAAACAGGATGTCCATCAGCTCATTGATGCAATCCAGGCACTTCTGCCACATCTCAGGCTGCCAAGAGATCAGATGGCAGTCAGAGGTGTGCAGGGGGAATGAGCAGGTGCCTCCCAAAAGCCCTTTCACCAGAACACACAGAGCCTTCAACTACTAAGACTGTTTCCACAGCCCTTGAGGTTTTTAAATATATTTTATTGAGTTCAGAGAGGAAGTGAGAGGGAGAGAGATAAACATCAAAGATGAGAATCATTGATCGGGTGCCTCCTGCATGCCCCCCACCGGGGATCGAGCCTGCAACCCAAGCATGTGCCCTTACCTGGAATTGAACCTGGGATCCTTTAGTCCACAGGCTGACGCTCTATCCATTGAGCCAAACCAGCTAGGGCCACAGCCCTTGAGTTTTAAGACACTAGGCACCTTCCCCTAACCCACCAGCTCAGCCTTGGAATGCTCCTCTTTATTGCCCTCACCTTCATGTATGTAGCCAGGTTGGGGTTGTAGTCATAGAGAGAGGCGATGATATTGAACTTGATCTTAATGGCGACACCCTCCCCAAGATTGTTTTCAGAAGCAATCTGAACCAGCAGCTGTAGCAGCTCAATCTGGGATGCACTAGAGGGTCCAGAACAGGGTGAGGCATCAAAGACAAGTCAAAAATCTCATCCTGTCATACAGCATGCTTCCTTTGCACAAGTAAGGCAGCCTCATTCCCAATACCTCCATCCTCACTCCTGTATACTTGCTTCTCCTTTATAAATTTCCAACAGAAACAGCACTGATGCTAACAAGCTATCATCCTCTTTAGTCACGGAGTGACTAAAGAAGGTGAGCATTATTCCCATTTTATAGATGGGGAACAGTCCTAAGAGGACAAGTGATTGGCTTAAGGTCAAAGGGAGAGTAAACAGCAGAAAATGGACTGGGATGGTTTATGAAGACCATTCCTTCTATGGAGCCACACAGACACACACATCTTCCTAAAACAGGCTCAACCTCTACCCTGCGTCTTAGAGAAAACAGCCTTCACCCTGTAGTCCCACAACCCGGATCCACAAATCTCACCGATCAGTTCCTTTCTTGCCTCGTGCCTGCAGAATCTCATTCAGTTTCTTGATGACAACAGCATGGGTGATCTCAGTTCCCTTGGCAAACATTTTTGGTTTCTCCTAGGCAACACAGATCCTGTCATGTGCAAGCCAACAGGAATTCGTTCCTGCCTTAACTTTTCTCCCAACCTAATCAGACTGGGCCTGTATGCTCTTCCAAACTGTTTCCCAACTCATTTTAATTCTAAAATTCTCACCTTAACGAGGGGCACTCCACCTCGGACCCTTTCCCACTCCCCGCCTTCATTGTCCTCCTCCTCCTCATCCAAGCGCTTAGATTTCCTATCGTGCTTCTTCTTGGCTTTGTCCTCCCTTTTCTTCTCAGCAGCCTTCTTGTCCTCCTCTGTGGCCGGGGCTCTGCCGGGAGACACAGGAAATGAGAGACCAGTCCCCTTCTCCCTACAGCTTCTTCCTACCACAAAGTTTCTTTCCTCTGTAGAGTCCTGCATCCAAGCTACACTCTACAAGAATGACCTAAAGTTAACCATAACCACAACAAGGACCACTAAGCACTGAATTTGCTGGATGACTTTCCAAGGTATGTCACCATTTTACACCCACTGACAGACTCTTATGAAGGGAACAATATGGCCTGTTCTAATAAGGCAGAGGTAACCAGGCCGCTGCAGACACAGAAATAGCCTGTCATGTTGCTCCACTGCTAATCTCTAAGGTTTCCCAGAGAATCCCTAAGAAATATAGTTGTTCTCTGATACTAACTGCTCTGTCCACACTGACCTGGGAACAAATTTTAAGTTGATTAGTTGGTGGCTAGTAAAAAGACTTTCCTAAGTTTCTTTTTTAAAAAATATATTTTATTGATTTTCTACAGAGACGAAGGGAGAGGGATAGAGAGTTAGAAACATCGATGAGAGAGAAACATCGATCACCTACCTCCTGCACACTCCCTACTGGGTATGTGCCCGCAACCAAGGTACACGCCCTTGAGTGGAATTGAACCTGGGACCCTTAAGACCGCAGGCTGACGCTCTATCCACTGAGCCAAACCGGTTAGGGCAATGCCAATTTTTAAAAGCAGAAAAGCCAACACAAAAAGCAGCAATAGTTCTGCCGACTAAAAGAGCAGTGTTGCTCAGTGTTTGAGTGTCGACCCATGAACCCTGAGATCACGGCTCGACTCCAGATGGGGAGACTAATGAGTCTCTCTGCTCCCATGGCCCGCACATGCCAGGGTTGTGGGCTCCATCTCCAATAGGGGAAGTGCACGAAGCAGCTGATCAATGAGTGTTAAGTAACTTACCCAAAGTTTTACAGCTACTAAATAAAAGACTAAGTTTTCCCATTCTATGACTGTCCTGGAAAATTCAGGAAGGCTTGCTATATACTAAGAAGTAGTACGGTATACACTAAGAAGATCTCTGAAATAAAGATAATAATAGCTACCATCACTAAGAGCTCCCATTTTAATACTGGGCTAAGCCATTTCTCTATATCACCTCTCTATTCTTGCAGCTATCCTTGAGATGGGGTTAAGTACCATCCCATTTTACAGATGAGGAAACCAGAGACGGAAAATGTTCTGTAGCTTGTCCAACATTGCACAATGAATCAGTGCCAAACTGAGATTTACACTCAGTCCACGTGTAGTGAATAATGTTGTTGTTAAATATTTGGACTCTGGAGCTTTCAAACCCAACCCTCAGGACACATTAGCTTTGAGCTTAGCCAAGTAGTGTACTAGACTCTGAGATCCCTTTGTGAGAAGGGAGCAGCTGGCATCTACAACCTGAAAGGACTCCATGGAAGAAGCAACCACCTTCAAGAAGATTAACCGTGTTCCACTCTTCCCACTGTAGCGAGGCACTACACTTCTCTTACTTTTTAAGGAATCTTGAGGCCAGCACGGTCTGTTTGCCTTCTTCCTCCTCTGAATCTGAGTCAGAAGATGTTGAACCTGTGTCCCACTCTTCATCCTCTTCTGAATCTTCTGAGTCCTCATCTTCATCCTTGGAGGGAAAAAAGGATCAGCAGGGACAAGATGGGGAGACTGATGAGTCTCTCTGCTCCCATAACACACGTTTCAGAGGCTTACAGATCGGAACAAGAGTGGTTCTTCATGGAATCAGGATATTAAGAGCTAGATTGGACCACCAGGACCAGAGAGTAGTGACCTGCCCCAGAATCCAGTTTTCCATATTCCAGTGCACTCAGTGCTCTGATCCAAGAGGAAGTCTGTTCTCAAACCACACTCCACTAAACCAACCCCTCCTAACCCTAGGGTTCTATGAGTCTTTTCTTCTCCCAAGAATGGCCCATGGGAAGCAAATCACGCCTCATTATAACCCTGGCTCTGACCTCCATCTTTTTGAGGAACTTGCGACTCTCCCCAGAAGGAGCTTCTGATTTCTTCTTCAAGAAAGCCGCAGCACTGACTCCGTCCTCATCCCCATCTGAAGAGCCTGGTGGGAAGAGCAAGGCTGAAGGACAACCAAGAAACCAGGCCAAGGGACCCACTAACTTCAGACTTCCTAACCATTTGCAATAAGGGTATTTTCTCTCACCTTCTGAATCCTCCTCATTCTTCTCAGCATCTTCATCTGCAGACTGCTCAGGGTTCTTTAAAGAGGAAAATAAATGAGACCGTAATTAAGGATGCCTACCAACCACCACACCATACTACCCCTCTACCCTAGAGTCTTGTCGTGACTCCTTCTCCAGTCACATCTCCCATTTGCAAATGTTTTGTCTCAGTCATGAGGTCACTGTCCCCACAGTTCAAAGTCTGCACCTAGCACCCCCACCTGTTTATAATTTGTAATATGGGACTCAAAATCTCGGTTATATTTTCGGATCTTCTGGCGCAGAGTGCTCAAGGCCTTGGCGTTGTTCTTGTTCATCTTCTTCTTTCCTTCCTTATCTTCCCATAGCTAAAGCAAAGAAGAGAGAAAAAAAGGAATCTGAGACTAAATAGTATTTCCTAAATTTCAGGCTTTACCATTTTTTAGTCTATCTGCACACCATCCGTACTACTTATTACACCTGTTATTTTTAAAACACCCTTTACATATCACCACTAAAAGGACAAAACCACAAGTAAGAGACAATGTAAAAATAAATACAATTAAAATTCTTGGCTAAAAAAGGTCCTTCTCCTTACTTTACCCCCCTATTCCTTGTGTTCTGGGAAACACTGTATAGGACAAACCACCAAGAGGAGATATGATCCCTGAAGTGGGTTAGAATCCCCAGATCCACAATCCCCTTCTGAATCCCCTAACCCACAGGAGTCACACCTCATTAAGATAGTCCTCCAGATCAGCCAGGATGCGGATATAGAACCGGGGGACACCTTCCTTGTCCACAATGCTTTTAGCCTTCCCATACGCCTTGCCCAGGAGCTCAAATTCTTCCAGGCACTTGGTGACATCCCGAATTTTCATGGCATTACGGATGGTCCGGATAAGGTTGGTCAACTCCTCAAACCTGGGTTGGGAGACCAACAGCATATTGGACACCTTCACCATCACCAACCGTCCAATGTGCCACTGCTCCAGAGGCTCCCCATGGCCTCACCTCTTGTCCTTGGCACTTCGAACCACTCTCTTGGTATCTTCTTCATCTTCACTCAGCAACAATGGCCTGAAGGAACAGAGACCGTTAATCTCCCTTTCTATTTCCGGTGTTTCCAAGTGATCCCTACTTCTCTTCTCAGGTGGGGAAGATAGAACTGGATAACATAGACCACTGGTACCACACTCACCCTACTTGACCCTTCCCCTTCACAGCCTCCTCATATACGACTCAATCTTGTAAGCCCACTTCAAGCAAGGCCTTTTGCCAAATGTTGTGGAGCACACACAGCTCTCCATCCTCTCAAAAGTAAACGACGGTGCTTGTGTACTATGGCACAAAACTCACTATGTGAAGACAGGCACCAAGTACTGAAAGAAGCTGAGAAAGGGGCACTGTAGCTAGAACGAATGGGCAAGTGTTCAGGAAGGTGGTACCTGAACTGGGTCCTAGAAAACAATGTGTCCCAGAGTGTGAGAGGCCAAGGACAAAGAAAGTCTCAGTGGCTTTAACACCTCCGCTGCCAGTATTTCTCTTTTCTTAAATTTTTAAATTGATTTCAGAGAGGAAGGGAGAGGGAGAGAGAGGTAGAAACATAATGATGAGAGAGAATCATTGATCGGCTGCCTCCTGCACAGCCCCCACTGGGGATCGAGCCCCAACCCAGGCATGTATGTGCCCTGGGGTGGAATCGAACTGTGAACTCGTGGTTCATAGGTCGACGCTCAACCACCAGACCACACAGGCCGGGCAACCCATATTTCTCTTTAGTAATGAGAAAACAGACCACAGACAGCAGCAGTCAGCTATCAATCCCTTTCTTCTATCTTACTAATTTCCCCCAAACCCCCTCCCCCCACATCATCCTTGTGCCAGACGCCATGCTAATCTATATCTATCTATCTATCTATCTATCTATCTATTTTTCTTATTGACTTGAGAGAAACATCGATTTGTTGCTCCCCCTATTCATGCATTCATTGGTTCACCTGATCTGGGATCAAATCCGCAACCTTGATGAATCAGGAGGAGGCTCTAACCAACTGAGCGCTCCCACCAGAGCCTTCCAACATCTATTTTTAAACAGTAGACAGTCATGTGGCCAAAATGATGATGGTGCCCTGGTGTGTGACAGCAAGCTGCGAAACACCACGCCACTGTTTCAAAGGGTGAAAAGAGTTTTTAATCTGCAGGGCGGGGAAGGACGTTTAAGCGGAGGTAAACACCAGGAACACAACAGGTGTTTTAAGTCCCCGCCCGCGGCGCCAGGTGGCTGGGCCTCGGAGCCACAGCAAGGTGCCTTTTGGGGTCCGATGCCGAACAGAGGAGGGGAGGCTGGGGTTGCACCAAGGCTGTGGACAAGAAGGCCAGTGGGGAAGCTGATGCAACAGGCCCGGCCGGCGGGAGACCTCTCGGACATCCCTGGTCTCCGGTGGGTTCCCAGCTCACGGCGCCCTAAACGTGAAGGCTGTCCCTCCAATGCCGTTCCGGCGCCTTAAACTCTCAGCATCCCCAGAACCCGCTTTCGCCGCCTCCCAGGGAACCTCCCGCTCCCACCTCCTTTCTCCCCCATCCCGCACGCACGGCCTCCCCACGCCCGCGAACCCGCGCTCCCCGAGTGGGCACACGACGCAAGCCCTCCCACTCACTGTTTGCCGTAGTTGCCCCCGACAGGTTTGGTGACGAGCTCCTCCCCGGACAGGGATGACTCGGACTCACTGTCCGAACCGGTGGTAAAAAACCGCGACATGGCGA
>NW_006285798.1:1095481-1096632 GCF_000327345.1 Myotis davidii
GAAGGGCCCCGCCGCCGCCTCCCGGCCGCCACCCAGCACCGCCCCTGCGCGTACCCCGACCCAGGCCCTCCTTCTTGAAACACGCGGACCAAGAAATACCTACCGGCTGGGCCTGCGAGTCACACCGCGAAACAGCAGAAACGCGGAGAGGAAAGAAGGCGGCACAACGTCACTTCCGGGGCGCCGGCAAACGATACCCGGCAACTACAACTCCCAACGGCCTTCGCGCCGCACAGGGGGCGGGGACAGGCCCGATGCGCCCTGGGAAGGAAGTACGGCACCTCTACATGCCCTGATCGGGCGGCGCGTTGTCATCCTTCATCCCTCACAGATTTCGAGCCTCACGCCTCACCTGTGGAATCAGGGTCTCAGGGCCAAGAGTTTACTTTTTAAAAACGTGCACGTCCCCGGCCGGCGTGCCTCAGTGGTTGAGCGTCAGCCTATGATGAACCCGGAGATCGCGGTTCGATTCTGGCCAGGGCACACTAGGGGGCGTGCAGGAGGCATCGGATCAACGGTTCTCTTTCATCATTGAGGTTTCTCCCTCTCCCTCTCTCTGAAATCAATAAAAAGATATTTTTTTAAAAAGTGCACGTGATGCTGAGGAGCTGCTGTGTTTTAGAACTAGAGCAAACTTCGTCGATCAGACTTTTAATTCAAATACCAGTTTGGTCACTTGTTAATGTCTGAAGTTAGGCAAATTTCCTAACCTCTCTATGCTTCAGTCTACCCAAGCTGTAAAATGACAATAATGGCACTGACTTCATAGGGTCTTATGAGAATTAAATGACTTAGTATATATATGAAGCATTTAGGATAGTGCCTTGTACAAAATAAACATGTAGTAAATAATTCCACAAATGCTTGTTTACTGAGCATTTGTTATGAACCAGCAGTGTCCTAGGCACTGGATGCAGCAGTGAACAAAACAGAAAAGGACCCTAATTTCACAAGGAATTTATATTATAGTGGACTGGTCAATTAGCAAGTAAACAGATAATTTCAGATTGTAATAGCACCATAAAGAGATTAAAGTGACTGGTTAGTGATTGGTTAGGAAGATTCTTTTGATTCGGAAGGTCAGGACCTCTCAGAAAAGGTGACAATTCAGCTGAGATCCACATGATAGGAAGGAGGGAGCCATATGGAAG
>NW_006285798.1:1096709-1101491 GCF_000327345.1 Myotis davidii
CCCAAGGGGAGCGCCGCAAGTGTGAAGGCCCTCAAGCAGGAAGGAGCTGGGCCAGGTCTGAGAAATAAAAGAGAAGGCCTGTGTGCTATCAGCAAAGTGAGCAAGACATCAATGGTACAGAAGTAGACAATTCTAGGTCATACAGGTCCTTGTAGGCCTATGGATTGAAACCCAGGTGGGTTGGAGAAACCACCAGCAGGGGTTTCAGCAGTGCAGAGACTTTTACATTTTTTAAAGGTGGTTTCATTCATTCAGCACTTGCTGCTGTCTGGGCCTGTGTTCAGCATTGGAGGCACAATGCCCCGCTGAAGGAAAAGTGGGGATTCGCAGGTTGAGGGGAAAGAAGGGGGCAACTTGAGATTGAGAAAACAGTGTGAACAAAATCCTGGGGACAGGAAAACTCGGGGCATATTCAATGGCTGGTATATTGGGGCTAGAATATGGCAGGGCCTTTATATACATCCTGGCCTGTAAACCCTGTTCCCATTCCTCCCTCCCTCTTTCTCCTCCCCCGCTTTCTTCCTCTCCTTTCCTCCCTCCCTCTCTCCCTAAAGATCCACTTGATTCTGAAATCAACCTCCTCACCTCCTAAAACAGAAATGAAACACACTGAAATTGCCAAGGGAGCCAGATTTAAAGGGTAAGGCAGGATGAGTGAGACAAAGATCACCATCACTAAACATGAGGAAATGCAAATTCATACTAAAGCTAAGCTACTGATTTTACAGTGATTTCCCGTTACTCTCAAGACCCTGATCACTTGCAAAGGAAAAATCATATCAAACTCTCTGTTTTTGTACCAATCCTTTACTAAGTCATTATGAAAAATTTAAATTTAACAGAGAGGAGGCTTTCTTAGTAAACCTTTTATGAAAAATGTAACATAGGTAAGTGACAGATCATAAGTACACAGCTTGGTGAGTAGTAACAAAGCTAGCACACCTGTGTAACCAGTGCCGGTCAGGGCACATACAGGAATCAACCAATGAATGCATTAATAAGCGGAACAACAAAATTGATATTTCTCTCTCTCTCTCTCTCTCCTTCTCTCCCTCTTCTTTTCTCTCTCTAAAATCAATCAATAAAAAAAAATCTTTACAACAATCCTGTGAGGCAGGTACTATTGTCCCAGCTTTAGAGAAAAGAATGATGAAATCCTAAGGGGTCAAATGACTTGCTCAAGCTTACATTGCTAGCCTGTTTTCCAACCCGGACATGATCTTCCAGCCAAGTAAGCCATTGAGAGCCTTGCTCTTTAAGAGCTCTACCCTAACAATTTTTGAGTTGCCACAACTTGGTCTTGTGAGTAGGATGGATCGAATGAGGGCAGCAGAGTAAAGAGAACCTGAGAATGTCTTCCTTTCTAAGCATAACTAGGCTGCATAACTGGAGCCAAGCAGAACATGGGTGTTTTGTGTGTGTGTGTGTGTGTGTGTGTTTTAAAAATATATATTTTTATTGATTTCAGAGAGGGATGGGGAGGAGGAAAGAGACAGAACCATCAATGATGAGAGAGAATTATTGATTGGTTGCCTCCTGCATGCCCCTACTGGGGATCGAGCCAGCAACCCAGGCATGTGCCCTTGACTAGAATCTAACCGGGGACCCTTCAGTCCGCAGGCCGATGCTCTATCCACTGAGCCAAACCAGCTAGGGCTTTCTTGTGTGCTTTTTAGGATAATAAACACCTTTGTGACGTGGGCTAAGATAGGAGGGAGGCCATGTATTTGCCTTTCAGGGCCTGACTTCCCTCAGCTAGAGCTCCAGTTCCTTGCCCTCCAGCAGAGAGCCAGCTACTGGGCCACACTGGCCTGTTCTCGAGAGAAGCACGTAGGACGCTTGCCGTGCTGGACCTGCTCCTCGAGAAGACTGCCGATTTTGGCATTCTTTCTGATTCCATCCTACTTTTTCTGAATTTTCTTTGAACATTTTTTGTTTAAAATCTCTTCCTCCTCAGGGGTTGGCTTGGCCCAGGGTCAGTGCCTAGGGCAGTGATGGCGAACCTATGACATGCGTGTCAGAGGTGACACGCAAACTCATTTATTTGGTTGATTTTTCTTTGTTAAATGGCATTTAAATATATAAAATAAATATCAAAAATATAAATCTTTGTTTTACTATGGTTGCAAATATCAAAAAATTTCTATATGTGACACGGCACCAGAGTTAGGTTAGGGTTTTTCGAAAATGCTGACACACCGAGCTCAAAAGGTTCGCCACCACTGGCCCGTGGGACTCTGCCACTGCGGTTCGGTGTGTGTCAGTGAGCACGAGGCGGCTCTTTTCTGGGGTCTAGGTGCGCACCAGCTCGCGGCTGGGTGCACGGTCGACGACATCAATGATCCCTGTGCTGCCCGTACAACACTGAGCCCCAGAAGAAGTTGTCCGCGTCCAGCCTCAAGGCTGGGTACTTCTTGCTGCCTCCTGCACGCGGACTGTGTGCACGCCTCGGGGCAACCCCAGTGCTGGCCGCAGAGCACCCCAGCTCATGTACTCGCTTCTGTGGTGGGTCTTTCTCTTGCTCTGAGAGATGCCCATGGTGTGGCGCCGGCTGTGAAAACAAATCATGGGTGTTTTTTATTGATTTATTAAGTATGTTTTTTATTGATTTCAGAGATATTGATTTATTAAATATGTTTTTTATTGATTTCAGAGAAAGGAAAAGGGAGAGAGAGATAGAAACATCAATGATGAGAGAGAGTCATTGATGTCGGCTGCCTCCTGCATGCCTCCTGCCCGGGATTGAGCCTGCAACCCGCACATGTGCCCTCCTAGTCCATGGGTCCACGCTCAGCTGTGGAGCCACACCAGAAGGGCAGAGCATGGGTGTGTTAAATGGGTGAGTTTAGTTAAGGCCTGGGTTTTAATGGGTCCTTAACGGTCCAGAGCAGGAAGTACACCCTGGAGGAGCTTTGATCCGTCTGGTGTGGCCAGTTCATGTGGGCGTCCCGTTTCCCTTACAGGTTGCTTCTCTGCAAGTGCCTGTAATCATGCAACCAACGAGCAGCGCGGTGATGGTCATTATGGCGTTTAAGTAGCAATTCCAAAAGCATAAAGGCATTTGAAACTCATGACAGACTTCAGGTGGGCGGGAGGAGCAGATATTACTAACCTCATTTTACACATGAGAAAACCAAGACCGTGAAAGGGCAGGTGATGGCCGAGCTAGTGTCAGTGAGGCCCTGAAAGTAGTTCCTCTAATTTAGCGGCCACAAAAGATTTTTCTGGAGGTATTGCTTTATTTTCTAATGTTGACCATAGCAGGATACATCATAATAGTGGAAAAGGAGTGGATTGAGAGGAGGCAGAGAATGGAGCATAGGGGCGGGGGGGAAGGGGGGAGAATTAGGATTCCTCTCTGGGACTTAAGTCCTAAGTATTCACTTATCTCTAGCTACTGAGGTCTCAGCATTGGAAGACGCAATGCCTCATTTTAAAAACAAATATCTCTTAAAAAAACTACAAATATCTTGAAACACTTCATGAAAGTCATAGATAATTTAACTTCTGACTCACACTATTTTATTTTGTGTGTGTTTTATTTTCCCAAATTGCCCCAAGCTCGAGACAGGGATAGTGTCTTCTTATACATCTTAGTATCCCCCTCAATGCATTTCACATAGTTTGTTTTCAATAATGTGTTCTTATTATTATTGAAAGACAACATACATACAGGTAAGCATACCAACTGTTATTATAAAAATTATATTTTTATTGATTTTTTTTTTTAAAGAGAGGGAAAGAAATATCAATCAGCTGCCTCCTGCACGCCCCCTATCAGGGATTGAGCCCGCAACCTGGGCAGGTGCTCTGACAGGGAATGGAACCAGTGACCTTTTTGGTGTATGGGACAACTCCCAATCAACTGAGCCACACCGGTCAGGGCTGTTTTGCCTGTTCTTGAGCTTCATATAAACGGAATTATAAGGCATGTCTATTTTTTGTGTGACTAGCTTGTTTCAGAAGCCTATGAGATTCATAGATGTTGTTACATATACTTGTGGTTGCTTCTTTTTTGATTGCTGAATAGTCTTCAATTGTGTGACTATGCCGCAATGTATTAATTCTTCTTTTGATTTGGCTTGCTTTTGGTCTGGGGCTATTCTGAATAAAGTTTCTATCAACATTTTTTTGTTTTTTTTTGTGTGTGGACATGAATACTTACACTCTTGGGTGGGATAGGTGGGCCATAGGGTAAGTATATATTCAGCTTCAGTTAATCCTGTTATACTCTTAAGTATATTTATAAAGGAGAAAAAGGAATTTTAGAAATAAAAACATGTATTTAACTATGTAAATGTTGAGACATGATTTCCCTAGAAGATATAGAGAAGTTAGAGATTTGCATCTACTTGAAATGACATAGTTTAGGTTTATGACAAGTTAATTATAATATGAAAAAATGTTAGGGTTTTTCTTTATATTTGACATGTTGAAATAGGTTTGTATAAATAGGGTGAGGCAAAAGTAGGTTTACAGGCCCTAACCAGTTTGGCTCAGTGGATAGAGCGTCAGGTTGCGGACCCAAGGGTCCCAGGTTCGATTCTGGTCAAGGGCATGTACCTTGGTTGCAGGCACATCCCCAGTGGGGAGTGTGCAGGAGGCAGCTGATCGATGTTTCTCTCTCATCGATGTTTCTGACTCTCTCTATCCCTCTTCCTTCCTCTCTGTAAAAAATCAATAAAATATATTTTTTAAAGAAAGTAGGTTTACAGTTGTTCAAATGGAAAATAATTCAATAATAACACAAGACTAAACTGTTTCATGTACTCACAACTGTAA
>NW_006285798.1:1102804-1105064 GCF_000327345.1 Myotis davidii
GGTTGTACATTTTCTTTATTTAACTTTGATTCACAGTTTGAAGGTTGCTTCTCCAGTCAGCTTACTTCATGGAACATGAGGGAGTAGTCTAGGGGAGTGGTTGCATGAAAGAAAAGTCCTAGCACATCTTGTGGAGTAAGGAATGATGCAGACGACAGCCATTTATTAAAATGAGGGGAAGGACTGTCTGATAAGATAGTTAGGATTATATAGGGACACTGTGATTGTGTCCCACTAACCCATCTTTCTCTTGTCCATTGTGTAGTATTCATGCAGTATGGGTGAGATGAGATAGGGAGAGAGTGACTATACCCCCTACTCTAGGGTGGGCCCTAATTCTTTTAACCCACACAAGCTAATCACATTTTCTTTGTCCCTGGGTTCAAAGAAGAAAAATCTAAGAAAATCAGTGAGTACCTTCTCCAATGGCTTAGGAAAGGACATGACCAAATTTGGGCTATGAGATGTGAAGGGAGGTTTTCTGGGAGCTGATTAAGTACTTTCTCTTCTCTGGACTTTATTTTTATTTTTAACTTTATTTTTATAGTTAATGCTATTACAGATGTCTCCATTCTCACCTCTCCCCAACCCCCCTCTTGCCTACCTCAACCCGGCTCCTCCTTGCCTCTGGCAATCACTACACTGTTGTCAGAGTCTATGGATTATGCATATATGTTATTTGACTAATCTTTAAGTTTTTTTTATTGATTTCAGAGAGTAAGGGAGAGCAAGAGATAAAAACATCAATGATGAGAGAGAATCATTGATTGGCTGCTTCCTGCACGCCCCCCACCGGGGATCGAGCCCGCAACCCCGGCATGGCAGGATATTACTATAATGTTTTATTTCACTATTTTTTTAAAATAAGTTTTTTTTATTGATTTCAGAGAGTAAGGGAGAGCAAGAGATAAAAACATCAATGATGAGAGAGAATCATTGATTGGCTGCTGCCTGCACGCCCCCCACTGGGGATCGAGCCCGCAACCCAGGAATGTGCCCTTGACCGGAATCGAATCTGGGACCTTCAGTCCACAGGCCGATGCTCTATCCACTGAGCCAAACTGCCTAGGGTTTATTTCATTATTAATCTCTTCCCCCACCTGGGTCGAATTTATAAATTAAACGTATCATAGGTATGTATGCATAGGAAAAAACATTGTATATGTAGGGTTCAGTTCCTCACACAGTTTCAGGCATCCAGCGGGGGGCCTTGGAAGTATCCCCTTTGGATAAGGGGACAACTGATTACTCAGAATCACAACGAATGAGGTAGCTACAGTGCAGCTAGAAAACAATGAGGTTTGCTGGGTGTTGCCTTCAGTGAGGGGGTTTTCCACGGAGCGTGAACAGCTAGCTCTTGGTAAAGATCCCAACAAATCAAACACAGTTGTCCTTCAGTGTACATCATAGTTGAATTCCTGGAAAATTCAGTGTATGTTAAAACCAAGCAAGATATGCTTTGGGCTCATGCCTAAAATGAAGTTAGATTCTTGGCCTGTATTGTTAGATGTCTGAGGCGGGGGAGGGTACCGAAAAGCCACTCGGGGGTGGGATGGTTGTTCTCTATATAGGACAATGCACTTGGCAGGATGGCTTGGCCCTTACCCTCCATTCACGGTGAGATTCAAAACACCCGCGGACTTCCAAAATGACCACAGTGGGGCAATGCCACCCCACGGAGAACCACTCTTTAGACCCCGCTGTTCAGAACAGTAAATAATAGCCACCTGTGGCTTATTATACTTAACTTAACTAATTAATATTAAATACAATTAAAAGTTCAATTTCTCAGTTATTTCAAGTGCTTAAAAACCACATGTAGCAAAACTTCCCACAGAGAAAAGGCCTGATCCAGATGGTTTTACTGGTTAATTCTACAACCAGTTACAGAAGAATTTACACCAGTTTTTCACCAACTGTTCCAAAAAATAGGGAAGGGCATATTTCCCAACGTGTTGTATAAAGCCCATATTACCCTGATACCAAAACCAGACAAAAAAGTCACAAGGAAACTACAGACCAACATCTCTTATGAATATGGACACAAAAAATCTCAACAAAACACTAGAAAATCTAATACATAGACTATGACCGAGTGGGGTTTATTAGGAATGCAAAGCAGGTTTAAATATGAAAATGAATTAATGTAATACATCGTTTCAATAGAATAAAGAACAAAAACCACATGATCATCTCAATAACTGCAAAAAAACAAAACAGAACAAAACAAAACACAAACCAAAACAAAAACAAACAAATA
>NW_006285798.1:1105127-1111327 GCF_000327345.1 Myotis davidii
TGCTCCTCTGCCTGGCACCCCTGAGAAGGGGCTGGGAGAGGGGGTGGCGGCAGTAATCTGTCTTCTCTCTGTCTCCATTTTTCCCTGGGCTTCCCTGTCTCTTTTTTTTTTTTTAATATATTTTATTGATTTTTTACAGAGAGGAAGGGAGAGGGATAGAGAATTAGAAACATCAATGAGAGAGAAACATCTATCAGCTGCCTCCTGCACACCTCCCACTGGGGATGTGCCTGTAACCAAGGTACATGCCCTTGACTGGAATCGAACCTGGGACCTTTCAGTCCACAGGCCGACGCTCTGTCCACTGAGCCAAACTGGTCAGGGCTCAACTGGATTTTTATACACTTGTAATGAACAATCCAAAAATGAAATTTAAAAAACAATTGCCAGGCCAGAAGGGATTGGCATGAAATATTCAAAGTGATGAAAAGCAAGGATCTATAACCAAGATTACTCTAGCCAGCAAAGCTATCATTTAGAATCGGAGGACAGACAAAGAACTTCCCAGACAAGCAAAAGCTAAAGAAGTTCATCACCACCAAACCAGTATTACAAAAAATGTTAAAGAGTCTTCTTTAAGAAGGAGAAGAAAAAGCTACAAATACGAAAATGTCAATAACTACACATCTATCAACAATGACACTGAATACACTAAATACTCCTATTAAAAGACATAGGTTGGCTGAATGGATAAGAAAACAAGATCCTTACATATGCTGCCTACAAGATACTCACTTCCGATGGAAAGACACACAAACTGCCTGGCCAGTGTGGTTTAGTGGTTGAGCATCGATCTATGAACCAGGAGGTCAGGGTTTGATTCCTGGTCAGGGCACATGCCTGGGTTGTGGGCTCAGTCCCCAGTGTGGGGTGTGCAGGAGGCAGCTGATCAATGATTCTTTCTCATCATTGATGTTTCTATCTCTCTCTCCCTTTTTCTTCCTCTCTGAAATCAATAAAAAGATATTAAAAAAAAGAAAGACACACAAACGGAAAGAAAAGGGATGGAAAAAGATATTTCATGAACATGGAAACAAACAAACAAAAAAGCTGGGGTAGCTATACTTATACCAGACAAAATAGACTTTAAAGAAACCAAGAAGGACCCAGCAACTCCACTTCTGGATATTTATCCGAAGAAACCCCATACACTAATTTGAAAAGACATATGCATCCTTATGTTCATTGCAACATTATTTACAACTAGAGGCCCGGTGCATGAATTCGTGCATTGGTGGGGTCCCTCGGCATGGCCTGCGGGGATCAGGCTGTGGCAGGCAGCTGAGGAGGAGCCCGAACCCGGGCCTGGTGCCACCCTGCTCCCACTCATCCTGGCCCCACTGTGCCTGCCTGCAGCCACTGCTGCTCGGTAGGCTCGCCAGACGTGAGCCTGGTGTCTGGCTCCCCCTGTGGGAGTGCACTGACCACCAGAGGGCAGCTCCTGCATTGAGCATCTGCCCCCTGGTGGTCAGTGCGCATCATAGGCTTTTGTATATATAGATAGCTAATATATGGAAGCAAATTAAGTGTCCATAAATAGGTGAAGGGATAAAGAATATATATGAGATATATTCCATATATACAATGGAATGTTACTTAGCCATAAAAGGGAACTGCAACAACATGAGTAAAATAAGTCGGACAGAGAAAAACAAATACCATATGATTTCACTTTTATGTGGAATCTAAAAACAAAATAACTGAACAAACAAAATAAACAAACTCATAGATATTGATTAATAACTCATAGACTCTTCAACATTTTTTGTAATACTGGTTTGGTGGTGATGAACTTCTTTAGCTTTTGCTTGTCTGGGAAGCTCATTATCTGTCCTCAGATTCTAAATGATAGCTTTGCTGGATAGAGTAATCCTGGCCAGAGAAAATAAAAAAAAGAGTATATATATATTTATTGATTTCAGAGAGGAAGGGAGAGGGAGAGAGAGATTGAAACATCAATGATAAGAGAGGATCATTGATTGGCTGCCTCCTGCATGCCCCTCCTGGGGATTGAGCCCATAACTCGAGCATGTACCCTTGACCGGAATGAAACCTGGGACCCTTCAGTCCACAGGCTGAGGCTCTATCCACTGAGCCAAAATGGCTAGGGCTGCAGAGAGAATTTTGATGGTTGCCAGATGGGAGGAGGCTTGGGGGGCTAGGTGAAATGGGGGAATGGATTAAAAAGTACAAATTGGTAGTTACAAAAGTCATGGGGATGTAAGGCATAGCATAGTTCAATAATATTGTAATAACTATATGGTGTCAGATGGGTACTAGATTTATCAGGTGATCACTGTATAAGTTTTATAAATGTCTAATCCAGGGGTCCTCAAACTTTTTAAACAGGGGGCCAGTTCACTGTCCCTCAGACCATTGGAGGGCTGGACTATAGTTTAAAAAAAAACTATGAACAAATTCCTATGCACACTGCAGTCTAATCACTACGTTGTACATCTGAAACTAATATAATATTGTATGTCAACTGTAACTGAAAAATAAAAAATTATTAAAAAAGAAAACAATTCCATTTATAAAAGCACCAAAAAAGAATAAAATACTTAGAAATAAATTTAACAAATAAGGGTAAAATGTATATTCTGAAAACTACAAAGCATTGTTGAAAGAAAATAAAGGAGACCTAGCCCAGTCGGTGAGGCTCAGTGGTTGAGAGTCCACCCATGCACCAAGAGATCACTGGTTTGATTTGCAGTCAGGGCACATGCCTGGGTTTGGGGCCTAATCCCTCAGAAGGGGACATGCAGGAGGCAGCTGATTAATGTTTCTCTCATCATCATCGGTTTTTCTTTTCTTTTTTTAATCCTCACCTGAGAATATTTTTTCCCCATTGATTATCAGGCAGAGTGGAAGGGAGAAGGGGGTGGGAGAGGGAGAGAGAGAGAGAAACATTGATGTGAGAGACACATTGTTAGTTGCCTCCCGCACATGCCAGACTGAAGCCGGGGATTGAACCTGCAACTGAGGTATGTGCTCTTGATGGTGATTCGAACTCAAGCCCCTTCGGCCCATAGACTGATGCTCTACCGACTGAGCAACCAATCAGCTCATCATCGATGTTTCTATCTCTCTCTCCCTCCCCCTCTCTCTAAAAATCAATAAAAACATTTGAAAAAGTACACCTTAATTCAGAGTAGCCACATTTCATGTGTTTAATAGCCACATGTGCCTAGTGGCTACCATTAAAAACACACACACAGCAAAGACCTAAATAAGTGGAAAGACATTCCATATTCATGGATCAGAGGAGTTAATATTGTTAAGATGGCAATACTCTGTAAACTGACCTACAGAGTCAGTGCAATCCCTATCAACATCACAGCTGGCTTCTTTACAGCAATTGACAAGCTCATCTTAAAATTCATAAAACAATATTGAAAAAGGAGAACAAAGGATTCACTTCCCAATTTCAAGAACTTACTACAAAACTACAGTAATCAAGACAGTGTTTTACTGGCATAGAGTCAAACTGAGAGTCTAGAAATGAGCCCCTCCGTTTACCGTCAATTGATTTTTTCAACAAGGTACCAAAACAAAGTAGTAGGGGAAATCTTTTCAATAACTGGTGCTGGGGCAACTCGATATGCACATGGAAAAGAACGAAGTTGGACCCTGTGATGGGGGCCCCCAAGACCACACCCAATTTCAACGATTTGCAGGAAGACTCACATAATTCAGCATAGTCATACTCGTGGCTACGATTTACTCGAGTGAAAGAAAGCAAAGCAAAATAAGCAAAGGGCAAAAGAAGGCTCATGGTGTGAATGAAGTCCATGGGAAACCAAATGTGAGCTTCCAAGGGTCCTCTCCCATTGAGGTCACATAGTATATGCTTAATTCCCCCAGCAAGGAGTTGGAACAACGTGTGTGAAGTGTTGCCAACTAGGGAAGCTCATTAGAGACTCAGTGTCAGGAGTCTTATTGGGGCTGGTCACATGAGCCTGCCTAGCAAGTACCAAAATTCCAGACCTTCAGAAGGAAAGCAGGTGTCTAGCATAAACCACATTGTTTGTATAAACAATTTAGGCACTGCAAGCCTCTCTTATCAGTTAAGGGTGGGAAACAGCCTGAAATCTGTTTCCAAACTCCAGCCAAAGGCCATTTTTGGTAAGCAGGCTTTTACAAGGTTAGGTGTTTGAGCCTGTTATGTTAACTCTTTCTGTACAGACCCCTACCTCACACCACATAAAAACAAAACAAACAAAAAAAGCTCAAAATGGACCAAAGACCTAACTGTAGGAGCTAACACTATGCAACTCTTGGAAGAAAACATAGAGGTAATTCTTCACGACCTTGGACTTGGCAACTGTTTTTTAGATGACTTCAAAAGCACAAGCAACCAAAGAAAAAATACATAAATTGGACTTCGTCAAAATTAAAAATACTTGTGCATCAAATGACGTCATCAAGAAAGTAAAGTAGGAGAAAATATTTGAAAATCACACATCTGATAAGAAACTTTATCTAAAGATATAAGAAACTTTTACAACTTGAAAATAAAAAGGTAGCCTGGCTGGTGTGGCTCAGTAGTTGAGCATCAACCCATGAACCAAGAGGTCACCAGTTCAATTCCTGGTCAGGCACATGCCCAGGTTTCGGGCCTGATCCCTAGTGGGGGCGTGCAGGAGGAAGACAATCTGAAGTTTCTATCTCTCTATCCCTCTACTTTCCTCCCTCTCTAAAATAAAATATTTTTAAAAAGAAAATAAAAAGGCAAAGAATCCAATTTAAACAGGGGCAAAGGATTTGAATAGACATGTTTTCTCCAAAGAAGATGCAGGAATGGCCAACAAGCACATGAAAAGATGTTCAAAATCATTAGTCCTCAGGGAACTGCGAATCAAAACCACAACGAGACACTACTGCATACCCATAGAGGGCTATAATAATAATTAAAACAAAAAAACCAAAAGGGACATAGCAAGTACTGCTGAGGACTTGGAGTATTAGAGCCCTCATATGCGCTGGTGGAATGCAAAATGGCATAGCCACGTTGGAAAACAGTTTGGAGTTTCCTCAAAGTATCAAACAGAATTACCAAGTGCCAGCAAATCTACTCCTAGGGATTACCCAAGAGAAATGAAAACATACGTCCACACAAAAACTGGACAAATGTTTATAGCAGCTTGTTCATTACAGCCAATAAATGGAAACAACCCAAGTGCCTGCCAACTGCTGAATGGATAAACAAAATGTTGTACATCCACTCAGTGCAATAAAACTCAACCATAAGAATGAGTAAGGTGATTTCCAACATGGATGAATCTTGAAAATATTATGCTAAGTGAAAGATGCCAGTCACAAAAGACCACACATTATGATTCCATTTATAGGAAATGCCCAGAATAGGAAAATCTATAGACAGAAAGTAGACTGGTGGTTTCTTAGAGCTGTGGGGGGATGGTAAGGAAGGGGTGGTAGGTAAAGGTTATAGGATTTTTTTTAGGTGATAAAGGTGTTCTAATTTTGACTGGTGATGGTCATACATATCTTGAATTATACTGAAAACCAATTGTATTGTAGGTGAAGTATCTATAATAATAAAAGCATAGTATGCTAATTAGACCAGACAGCCAATAGACCTTCTGGACGATCTTCTGAATGAAGCTGGGGCTGCGAGGGCCGAGGCAAGCTGTGGCGGCTGCGAGGGCCGAGCCCCTTGCATGAATTTCGTGCATTGGGCCTCTAGTATCTCAATAATGCTGTTAAAGTTAATTTTTAAAATAATCAAGATTAAGTATGTTTTTACTTACTTAGCAAAGATTTCAAAATGATTGTCCCCAAGTGCAAAGAGGGTGTGTGACAAGCAGCTGGTGCATATAAACTGGTATAGCAAACAAAAAACCTTTCAGAAACATTGTAGAAAACCTAAAACATCAACAACCTAAAAAAATGCTCATCCCTAACAAATTTCAGTTTTGAGAATCTATCCTAAACACTCATATGTAGAAAACGCATAATGCACAAAGGTTTTTTTTTATTATTTTAAAAAATGTATCTTTATTGTTGAAAGTATTACAGATGTCTCCTTTCCTCCAGTTGACCCTCTCCACCTTGCTCCTGCCCCCTCCCCAGGCCTTCACCGTACTATTGTCTGTGACAAAAGGTTTATTTATTTTTAAAAATATATTTTTTATTGATTTCAGAGAGAAAGGGAGAGGGAGAGAGAGATAGACACATCA
>NW_006285798.1:1111368-1111695 GCF_000327345.1 Myotis davidii
CAATTTTATTTACAATTTCCAATCTGCCTGGCCAGTGTGGTTCAGTGGTTGAGCATGGACCAATGAACCAGGAGGTCACCAGTTCAATTCCCAGTCAGAGCCCATGCCCAGGCTGATTTTCAGCAGGGGACATGCATGAGGAAGCAAATTCATGTTTCTACCTCTTGATCCCTCTTCCTTCCTCTCTTTTTAAAAAATCAATAAAAACATATATTTTTAAAAATTTAGCAAATAAGGGTAAAATGTATACTCTGAAAACTACAAAGCATTATTGAAAGAAAATAAAGGAGACCTAGCCTGGCCGGTGTGGCTCAGTTGGTTGAGCAT
>NW_006285798.1:1112078-1124106 GCF_000327345.1 Myotis davidii
GGGTGTGCAGGAGGCAGCCAATTGATATCTCTCTCTCTCTCTCTCTCTCTCTCTCTCTCCCACTTTTCCTCTCTGTCTCTCAAATTAATAAAAAAATATACATTTAAAAAGTTAGTCACTTTATAAAAAATATTAAGTATAAGTACTCATATACATAGATATAGCAAATATAGTAGGGATAGTAACAGTGAAATATGGGAAACATTGCTAAGCCCACATCAGTTACTTAAAATATAACAATCTGTGCATTTTACTGTATATAAATTGTACCTAAAAAAGGACTGTACAACCTGACCAGTGAGCCTCAGTAGTTGAGCATCAACCTATGAACCAGGAGGTTATGTTTCAATTCCTGGTCAGGGGACATGCTTGGGCTGCAGGCTTGATCTCCGGTGGGGAGTGTGCAGGAGGCAGCCGATCAATTATTTTCTCTCATCATTGATGTTTCTCTCTCCCTCTCCTTTCATCTCTGAAATAAATAAAAACATATTTTTAAGAAAGGACTGTACAAAAATATTGGATTCTAGTTAATAATCTGCACACCGAAACATGCAGAGGGAAGTGTATTCAAGTCGGCCTCCTACTTTTTTTCAAGTTAAACACGTTTATTGCACATTCACTATAGGCAACTGCCAAGTCCTCAAAATACAAAACTTATGCTACCTTTGAGGTAATGTTACCTTTGAGGACTGCAGAGATATACCAACTGTATAAAAACGACTTGGTGGAAACATGTAGGAGAGGGTAATTTGAGCGAGAAAAAGATGACACTGGAGGTTTGGGAATGGATGTTTCAGTATAAACAGGGTGCAGAGGTGTGAAAATGTGGTCTACCTGAAGATTTCTTCTCATCTGTCCCTTAGTTTCCATGCCTTCAGCCATTTTCTACCTCTGCCTTCTCTATATTTATTTTTGCCACTTTATACTTGCAGCTCTTTCAACTCCCTTGCCTCTAGTTCATCCATCTTTCTACTCACTACCACTTAACTCTTGTGGGGAGCACTTTAGCAAAGCTACTTCAAAAGCATGAAAAGTGCAATGGAAAGATCCAATAGTTTCACACACAGCAATTCATACTAAGGAAACAGAGATGCTTTCAAAACCTAAATTGCTTAAGTGTTATTTATATTAGCATAAATAAACTTAAATGCTTAATAGGGAACTATTAGATAAATTAAAATACATCTTTAGGAGACATTAAACCATTAAACTTTTTTTTCAAGGAATATTTAATAAGGCAGACAACATGCTTCTCTAACATGCATTTTTATATCACAGAAGCTAAAGCAAAACGTCCTGTTTTGGGTGAAAATGGCCTGCTTTATGTGTATACACTGAAAGCAATTTAAAATGTACTGTAATTATAATTTCAGACTTCTGAATTTGAATAGATGCCAGTGTCTTCTCTTTCTTCATATGGGAAAAGGAAATTGCTTAGAAAATCATTTGAAGCGTGGGCAAAAATTCCACAGCTCTATTTTAGGCTCACTCTGTCGCCCTCACGATTCAGATGATGCAAGGAAAGCTTCAATTCAACCTTTTAGAGAAGATGCTCTGGCTCCAACGATCTCATTGACATGGAGAATGGTGGTGGCAATCACAGGGCAGGCGTGACGAAGCTGTGTCCTTTACACAGTCGTTATCCCAGTGCCTACTCTGCTGCTACCACTGGCTCACCTGTGTTCAAGTCCACACCCGCAAGTGGACCTGATTCTGGACGTTCTGAGTGTTTCTTGAAGATCAAAACCAGAATTCTGAGCAAGAACCTTGGGAACAATGAGCACATGAGCAGCAGCAAATGCTTGAACTCCAAGCTGGGCCCTGCCCTTTACCCTGGGTGCATGTTGGATCAGGGCTTCTGCCATTGCCACTTCCACTGCATCAGCGCCTGGAGCGACACAGCCATCAATAGCATTTCAACGGCCCTCAAGACATCTCTTATCGCATCTTTGATTTGAGTGACTGCTTACTTGGTCACATTTCTCAGTAAAGTGAACTTCTCTTCTCCCAAGAGATACTCATAGACAGGTCCTGCATGTCCCCATCGAGTTAGGCCACCAAAAGAATTTAGAGCTGCCCCACACCACAAGCAAGAATCAGCCTTTCCATATTTCTCCTCTTAGCTCTGTGCAGCTGCTATGCCCTCTTTTACAAGAGCATCTAAAAAAAATAGGTCAATTCCCATTTGATTAATAACAGCAAATCCTTTATCTGAGTTATCACAGGGTTCCCTTTTCAGTTCTACTATTTTTTTTTTAACTCTATCTTCAATGAATCTTCCTTCAGTTGTTACTGTTTCTCTCTTCTGCATTCTTGTAAAAACAAAGCCAGAATTCACTTTTTTCCCCATATTCTAATGACACATTGCATTTGAGGATGTATGCATCTTCCACTCTCTTTTTCACGTCAGGATGTCATGCCCCACTATCCAAAACAAGACCTGTGATGAAGCTTGTATCAGTTTCAAATTTATGTTTCTGCTCCATGATCTCAACCATTAAGAGGTCAACAGATTCCTCTTGTGTTTTTTTTTAAATATATTTTATTGACTTTTTACAGAGAGGAAGGGAGAGAGACAGAGAGCCAGAAACATCGATGAGAGAGAAACGTCGATCAGCTGCCTCCCGCACATCTCCCACTGGGGATGTGCCCGCAACCCAGGTACATGCCCTCGACCGGAATCGAACCTGGGACCCCTCAGTCCGCAGGCCGACGCTCCATCCACTGAGCCAAACCGGTTTCGGCTCCTCTTGTTTTTTAATGGTCAAAATGAAGTCAACCACATTCCCTGCTAAGACATCAGCACGTTCAGCACGAATTTAGTACACAGAGATGCCTGGCCACATCCTGAGTGTTTCTCTGTCCATCTCTTTGCTTACTTACTTTTTTTGGTCACAGAGGTAGACAAAATGAGCTGTGAAAGAAGTGAGCCAGCTGCGTGGATGCAGGAATCAAGGTACAGAGGCAAAAGGGTCCTTGGAGCTTCTGAGAAAGAAAGCAAAGGTCCGCGCCTTGAGGGAAGGAAGGGGGAAGGAAAGGTGTGTGTGTGTGTGTGTGTGAGAGAGAGAGAGAGAGACAGAGAGAGAGACAGAGAGAGACAGAGAGAATGAGAAAGAGAACGAGAATCTCTTTGCTTACTTTGACTTGTTCTAAAAACGGAAGTACCTCTTCCTTTGCAGCTTCAAATCCTTGTTATGATTCTGGGATGAGACCTTCAGACACGTAGAGACCCATCTGTTAGCAGTTCTCCAGCGATTAGGACACAGGACGTGGTGCCATCATCTGGGCTGTCTCCACTTTGGCCACCAAGGAGGCTGCTGGGTACTGAATTTGCATTTCAGGAAGCAGCACTTGCCATCTTTAATAAGCTTGATGTCTCCAGCACCAGAAACAAGCATCTTCATGGTGCCTTTAGGCCCCAACTTGGGCCTCAGAATGTCCTACAACCCCCAGGCTGTGTTGATGTCAACCGCCAACACTGTCTGAGCTTGGGACACCTCAGTCTTGGGGTGTAAGGTCTTCACAGCTGACCAAGCAGAAGAGTAAGAGACCTGGCCCAAAGCCAGCTCCCAGCCTCCTACTTTGAAGTTTGTTACAAGAATAAGACGGACTGATGGAGAGCTGATGCAGCTACAGCGAAGTGGTCCTAGTAGAAGCCAGGCAGTACCTATGCGAGTGCTCACTGCACACATTCTTTCAGCTTCCCTGTGTGTTTGAAACTTACATGCTGGAGAAAAATGTGTACAGACTGCCTCATAGTGAGTGAGCGAATTAATAAGCCTGAAAGACTAGGCAGAAATCTGCTGAAATGTTGTCTTTACACTTTCCTGTATATACTCCAAAGTGGGCTGGCATTACTTTTATAATAAAGTTTTTTTCAAGAAGGAAAATGGCACCAGAATCAATCGATAAATACAGGCGTTTATTCCACGGCATCATGCCAAGAAGAAAGTCCCAGAGACCAGCGTGGAGTGGGAGAAAGCTGCTGCCCCTTCACCAAGGCGACGGAACCCGGTGCTTCTCTGCAGCCCAACTGTGCCGGGAAGTCCAGGGGCAGAGCTTGTGGCTGGGCCCTGGGCTGTGGGCCCTGGGTCTGGCCTGTCCACCTGCCAGTGCGTCCTGTGTCCCAAGAAGCCCAGTGTCAGGAGAGGCGGCAGAGGAAGTCGTGCAGGGGCAGGGCCAGGAGCCCTGACAGGGAGATCCCCAAGGTGTCGGACACACAGGCGGTTGCCATGGCGAATTCCCGGTGCTCGTCACTGGTCTGGGGGAGGGGAGACAGGGAGCAGGGGTGAGGCTTCCGTTCTCCACACCCCTGCCCTGGCTTTCCCCAGGAAGGCCACCCACAGCCCTCGCCGGACGGGTGCTGACCTCCAGGGCGATGTTGTGGAAGGTGTTCACGTAGGCAGCACCCCCCAGGAGCCCCTCATACAGAACGATCAGGAAGACGATGTAGATGCTCGGCAGGAAGCTCAGCCATATGTCCACAAGTAGGAAGACCAGGTTGAAGCACTGTGGGTGCAGGTGGAGGGCAGGGCTGAGCCTGGACTCGCGGCAGGAGAAAGGGCCAGTGGCCCCAGTTCTTGGAGACACTGATGAGGGAGAGGGCTGGCAGGCTGGGATTGAATCCCAACATCCAGCTGGCCTACCAGACCCTGGGATCTGGGTCACGCCTTCTCTCTACCCGATCCCACACCCCAGACCTCATGGGTCCCCTCTCTGGCCCCTTTGCTCACGTCACTCCTACTCCCTGGAATGCCATTCCACCTCCCCTCACGTGGGATCCCTTTGCCACTGTCCAGAGCTCAGCGTGGACCAGGGTCACTTACTCCTGTGACCTCATTCCTTCTGCCAAGGGCTCCCTGAATAGTTTCCCCCATTGAGGCTATGGTTAGGCCAGGGGTTCTCAATGGGGTGTGATTTGCTGCCCACAGGA
Source organism: Myotis davidii (assembly GCF_000327345.1). Lineage (NCBI taxonomy): Eukaryota > Metazoa > Chordata > Mammalia > Chiroptera > Vespertilionidae > Myotis > Myotis davidii. Next base: position 1,117,012 of record NW_006285798.1, read on the forward strand.
CGCTTGGCAATGTCTGAAGATCTTGGTGGTCACAACTGGGAATGAAGGCTGCTATTGGCATCTAACGGGGGGAGGCCAGAGGGGCCGGACAGCCCACCACAAAGAATGATGTGGCCCAGCGCTGAGGTGGAAACACACCAGCTTAGCCGTTCCTACCTCATTTAGGAAGCTTCTCTGGCCCCACTCAAGGGTATAGGTTCCTCCTCAGTGCCCCGGCCCCTCAGGGGATCCCCGTGTCCCCTCCAGAGTGCAGGGTTGTCACCAGGGCGGTTCATGGCTAGATGCACATGAGGGTCACCCACAGGCCTCACCCTCAGAGGTCCTAATTCATTCCATCTGAGCGAGGCTCAGGAATCTGCATTTAAAAGGACACACTCTGGTAATACCAACGTGACCTGTGAAACACTGCAAACACTTTCATCTGCAGCGTCAGACTATACGCTTTCTGTAATGGAATTAAATGATTATACGCCCCTATTTCTACAAAGCAGCCTTGGTTGAAATTATAACTAAAGTCATAAACTACACATCAGCAGCATCTGATGAAGAACCCTGAGTTAAGATTTATTAACACAACAATTTGGGCCTTTGGTTCTACAGAGCCCTGGGCTGGTGGTACTGCTTCAATAAATAAAGGAGAAAGTTAGAGGATATTGGCATGCTGTTGCCATAACGTTAAAGTGTAATCTATACTTATTCTAGATCTTGTTATGGATTTAAGTACATTAAAAAGGGCAAAGGACATTCCTATAGTAATTGAAAGTTTATTTTAATAGTTACCTACGGGGCTATAGAAACAATACATGCTGATTATGTAAAAGCACTTTTCTTAGCCCAGCTGGAGTGGCTCAGTTGGTTGGAGTGACGTCCTGTGCACCAAAAGGTTACAGGGGCAGGTTCGGCCCCAGTCAGAGCACATACCGAAAACAACCCATCAGTGTTTCTCTCTCACACTGATGTTTGTTTCTCTCTCCCTTCCTCTCTCTAATCATGGCATTGGGTGAGGATTTTTAAAAAAGTACTTTTTTTAGACCGTTCTAGGGAAAGGTGTTTGTTTTCTTAAAGCTGTAGATTATTTTTGTCATGGGTAGTTGAATTTGCTCACCAGCCTTGAGACATACAATCTGTTGAGTACAATGTCACTGATCCTATATAATAAAAAGCTAATATGCAAATTGACAAAATGGCAGAACGACTGGTCACTATGATGTGCACTGACCACCAGGGGGCAGGCGCTCAATGCAGGAGCTGCCCCTGGTGGTCAGTGTGCTCCCATAGGGGGAGCACTGCTCAGCCAGAAGCCAGGTTCATGCTGGCGAGTGCAGAGGTGGTGGCGGGAGCCTCTCCTGCCTCCATGGAAGCTCCAAGGATGTTTAACTGCCCGCTTAGGCCTGCTCCCTGCCTAAGCCATCAGCAGACATCCCCCAAGGGCTCCTGGACTGTGAGAGGGCACAGGCTGGACTGAGGGACGCCCTGAGTGCATGAATTTTGTGCACCAGGCCTCTAGTTCTGTTATAATTAACCATGCAGAGTAAAAGAACTGTGCATTTTCTTATTGTTAGAAATGTTATTTGAAGGCCTGTGTCTCTGCATGAGGCTTGTGCAAATAATCATGATGTGATTCTAACTGATTGAGACACAGTATAAAGTCCTGTTCTTTCATTCCTCTTCTCATCTCTATTTCTTTTTTTAAAAAAATATATTTTATTGATTTTTTACAGAGAGGAATAGAGAGTTAGAAACATCAATGAGAGAGAAACATCGATCAGCTGCCTCCTGCACACCCCACACTGGGGATATGCCCGCAACCAAGATACATGCCCTTGACTAGAATCGAACCTGGGACCCTTGAGTCTGCAGGCCGATGCTCTATCCACTGAGCCACACCGGTTAGGGCTCATCTCTATTTCTTACAACTACCTTGAGATGTAGATGGTGGCCATGCCTGATTTCTAGATCAGGAAAACAGAAATTGGTTTGGAGACCTGCCCTATGTCACACAGCTACTGAGTACAGGAGCGGGATTTACATCAGCTTTGCCTGGCTCCGAGGGCACACTGGACACGCAGCCCTGCTGGTCTTCTGTTCCTGTGCTTGGGGAAGCTGGGAGCGAAGGTGGGAATGGAGTGGGGGCCAGGGGCCTCGTACCTGCAGCAGGGCCAGGGCCCACGTGAACTGGATGCGAAAGCAGCGAAGAGAGGAGCGCGAGGCAAAGACGCCGGCCTGGTACAGCATCTGGTACCTGAGATAGGGGCAGGGAGGGGGAAGAAGCCCTCCGGTGCCTACTCACATGGCAGCCCCTCCTACACCAGGCCCACCCGGCAGACTGCCCGTCCTGCCACCCTCCTCACTGCTCTCACCAGCGGTACTGCTGAGCGTGACTCAGGGACGTGTTCCGGAAGAAGAGGAGCTCAAACTGCAGCAGAGACCAGACAGGGAGATGAATGGAGACATGTGGGTCCCCACCTCGATCTCTATTCCCACACCCCTCCCGGTGCCCTCACTCACGAGCCCCTGATTGATGAAGTACTCAGCAAAGTAGACCAGGACCAATGGGATGATGTAACACTGCAGGCCCTGGAAGAGCCAGAAGACATAACGTACGTGGTTGGCTGGGAGACGGGCACTGGCCAGGGGCGGGGACGGGCCCCAGCCACCATCCATACCTTGAACACAGTCCACTTCTCCTGAAGGGAGAGGCTTGGGCTGGAGTCTGCAGAGGAGCAGGGAGAGAAGGGCAGGTGAGGTTGGCATACGGGGTCTGCCAAGGGGTGCTGCTGGGAAAGAATCAACCCGCCAACGCGGAATTGTACACTTAAAATGGTCAAACTGGTCAACTTCATGTTGTGTGCATTTCACCATGGTTAAAAAAAGACAAGACCTCTTCCCGGCTCTTGTACAGTTTGATGGCTGTCCACCTCCACCCCGGCCACACTGGCCCTTCTTTCTGTTTCTTGAACATCCAGGCTCGTTCCCACAGCACTTACTGCTCCCTCTGCCTGGAACCTGTTCTCCCGGATGTCCACAGGGCTGAGGCCTTGCCTATCAAATTTTAGCCCAATGACACTTCCTCAAAGAGTCCTTCACTGACCACCTTCTCTAAGCAGAACTCTCCACTTCCCCCAGTCGTCATTTTCTAGCACATCACTGCTTTATGTCCTTCCAGCACCTACCAGTATGTTTCTGATTCAGTTGTTTATGAGTCGGCCTCATTTCCTCATCTTACTCACCACGCACCTCCGTGACTGGAGGGTCTGGCATACAGTAAGTACCCAATGAGTATTTCCTGACTAGCTGACTGTGGTCGGCTCTCACGCATCCCCTTCCCCTTCCCACGGTGCACTATGGGGAGGAAGGCTAAATGAGGACCTCCTGTGTCTCCGACCTGGTTTCCACTCGGGGGCCTCGGGGGCCTCGCTGCTCATCAGGGGTTGCCGAGCTGCCCTCTCTGCCTCTTCTTCCCCTCCAGGGTCCTGGGGCCCGGGCGATGTGAGCAAAAGGAAATAGCTAGGAGTAGGTGGAAGGAGAGAAGGGCCAAGAGCCTCTGTCAGGGGGGAGAGGCACCCCACCCCCATCCTGTGCCAGAGAGCCCCAACTGTAGAAAAACGCTTTCTTCCCTGGAGCTGGAACTTGTCTCCTTGTTGCTTCGACCGGGGCCTTCACCTGACTCCTGGCTCACACTACGCCAGCCAGCTGTTTGCTTGACATATTCCTCTAATGGCTGCTCTAGCTCCCGCTTATTGTGTGTTCATTCTGTGGTAGGCCAGAACCTCCCAAGCTTCACTTATGTTTTTTCTTCATGCTGTTTGCCATATCCACATTCCTCCTGTGTATGTTTTACTTAATGCTTTCCTTCAATTGATTCCCTTTTTCTACATGGCCTTGTCCTAAGCAATAATCTGTGAAATCACAGGTTTAATTGACTGGTTAAAATTTTTTTCCAAATACACATCAGACTAATCAAGTCCACCCTCAAGTCACCTTGGGAACCACACTGTACTGGATGCTTCACACACATCGCCTTGCAGGGAAGCAAGGAGAATGGCCGCCGTTTGAGATATGGGAACACGGAGGGTCAGAGAGGTAAAGCAGCTTGTCCCATCCCACACGGCTAACATGTGGCAGCTCCAGGCTCAAATCCAGGCCTGTCAGAGTCTAGAACCTGCATCCCTCATAACAAGGCTGAAGGGATCTGAGGATTCGGATCCTGATCTAGTTTTGTTTCCTCAAACCCCTCTTCCTCCCAGCCCCGCACAGCTTACCTGGCCAGCAGCAAGGCGGGGATGCCCAGCATGGACAGCAGGGTGTGCTGGGGGGAGAGGCCCACCTGGGTGAGGCCCAGGTAGGACAATGCCCCCAGTAGCCCTGCTCCTCCAGTACCTGAGGACCACCAGGAGATCACAGCCCTGAGGAGGACGACACTGGAGCACTAAGAAGGACCGCCAGCGGTGGGAACTCCTCTCCCCACTCCCTGCTCCCTGCCTGCTTACCTGGGGTAGAAGGCGGTGAGTGAGAGGAAGGTGACCTCCCCCAGGCCTGATGAGATGCTAGCCAAGACCACACCTGGGGGGAGGACAAGCACGTCAGTGGCCATACTTAGCCTTTCCCCAAACCCCAATCTCTGGCGGTGTCTGGCCATGGCCCCCTCTGCATCAGCTCAGAGGGGCTAAAAACAGATCCCTGGATGGGCGGGGCTCCGCATCTGAAGTAGAACCAAACCCTCCTCTGAATGCCCTCTCACAGGGAATGAATGGCACTAACACCGTCATCAAACCAGGAGCAAAAACTCATCCTGGACGCCTCCTCTACCCACGATGGAGTCTTGGTTCCTCTGCCCAGCTCCATCTCCATCTCCATCTCCATCCTCATCTCCATCCCCATCTAATCCAGTGGTTCTCAACCTGTGGGTCGCGACCCCTTTGCGGTCGAACGACCCTTTCACAGGGGTCGCCTAAGACCATCCTGCATATCAGATATTTACATGACGATTCCTAACAGTAGCAACATTACAGTTATGAAATAGCAACGAAAGTAATTTTATGGCTGGGTCACAACATGAGGAACTGTATTTAAAGGGCCAGAAGGTGGAGAACCACTGACCTAATCCATCCATTTCCTCTCATGTCCCCCCGCACCTACCCCTCCAAATTGACCTCATCTCCCGTCTTCTCCTTGAGCAGTCCTAGCAGCTTCTGAGGGTTACAAAAATAATCTCTTCCCTTTGCGGAGTTGGGGTGACTACTCCCACAAATGCTCTGTTGCCTTTCCTCTGGGCCCCCCACCTGACACAAAATCTCATGCTCACCACACAGGCTGGTCACCACGGAGTGGGAAAATGCAACCAGGATGAAGCTTCCAGCTGCACAAATCCCGCTGAAGAGAACCCGGGGGCTGAGGGGGAGGGGAGGGAAAGGCAAGGTCAGCTTCGCTCTCACCTCCTTTGCCCTCCCAGCCTCCTCACAGCCCCCAGCCCCCCTCCGCCTGCCCCCTGCCCCCCACCTGTAGGGCAGCAGATGAAGGCCAAGGGGAGCCAGCAATTTGATGACGAGCGTGGGGAGGATGTCTGCCAGGAGCACCGCCTGGGACAGGAGGACAGAGTGAGACCCCAGACCTTCCCGGGACAAACCTCTGAACCAAGTGGCCAAGGGGACCTGCGACAGGCTCTGAATTCAGATCTGGGTTCAAGTCCCAGCTCTGCTGCTCCTTAGCTGTGTGTCAGGTATTCACATTCTCTGACTCCAGTTTCCTCACCTGGAAAGTGGGGATGGTTACAGTGCCTAGCTCACAGTACTGCTATGTGGATGAAATGAGCCAATATTAGCTACACACAGAAGGGGCTCAGGGAATGGCAGTCTTAATGATTATAACTAGGACAGTCCCAGCTGGATGCTGAGGGGGTGGGGCTGGGGGTCAGGGGAGGACCAGATGGGTACTCACAGCTGTGGAGACAGAGTTGCAGTCAAAGCGAGATGAGTTATTGTGGGGGGTGGGGACTGGGTCTGGGTCCACCTGATGGGAAAGAAGGAAGTGTTTCACCCGGGGAGGCAAGAGGGTGGACCAGTGGCCGGCAAACTCCTTAGTCAGCAGAGCCAAATATCAACAGGACAGCGATTGAATTTCTTTTGAGAGCCACATTTTTTAAACTTAAACTATATAGGTAGGTACATTGTTATTAACTTCATTAGGGGACTCCTAAGCTGGCCTTTGCTAAAAACGTCCTCAATCTGATTGAGGTACGTTCGCTGAGGTCGACCCCTTTCAACTCTCCCATCCACACTCGTCTTGTATACTTGTTTCTCTATCTCCTTTCCGAAAACCAACTTCTGCGCATGGGCCACGAAGTTTCAATCGCACTGTACGTGTGCGCCTGCACGTGGTATTTTGTGGAAGAGCCACACTCAAGGGGCCAAAGAGCCGCATGTGGCGCGCGAGCCGCAGTTTGATGACCACTGGGGTAGACAAACAGGGCCTGGCTCTAGTCTCAGCTCTGCTCTGACTTGAAGGATGGTCTTGCGTCAGCACTGGCCTCCTGGACCTTAGTTTCTCTGTGTGCACAATGGGAAGGAGGAGGTTTCCATAGAATGGCCCACTGGCCAAAGATGGCCCTGTAAATAGACTTAATTGGGTAACACATTCAGAAACTTTTATTAAAAAATGTGGGTTTCGCCCTAACTGGTTTGGCTAAGTGGATAAAGCATCGGCCTGTGGACTGAAGGGTCCCAGGTTAGATTCCGGTCAAGGGCATGTATCTTGGTTGCGGGCATATACCCAGTAGGAGGTGTGCAGGAGGCAGCTGATCGATGTTTCTCTCTCATCAATGTTTCTAACTCTCTCTCCCTCTCCCTTCCTCTCTGTAAAAAATCAATAAAATATATTTTTTTAAAAATGTGGGTTTCCAGGAGAAACCAAGATGGCGGCATAGGTAAACACCGGAGTTTGCTGCCTCGAACAACCACTTCAAAAATACAACTAAAAAACGGAACGGACATCATCCAGAACCACAGGAAGAGTGGCTGAGTGGAAATTCTACAACTAGAAGGAAAGAGAAAAGCATACCAAGACTCAGAGGAGGTGCGGTGCGGAAGTAAACTACAA